>NC_083342.1:56307198-56631667 GCF_019175385.1 Lycium barbarum | reverse complement strand
ATTTGTCATTCGATATGCCTCATTGAGTCTCTGGAAATAAATGGTATTTTTATTGCATTTAGTTTCTCACTACTCCGTTCGTGGATGCCTCAATGTTTCCCCCAATGATCCCGGGTCAGGATATGTTGTCAAGCGTATTCCTCTGCATTGTTCGCCGTGCCTCGATGTGAGGGGGCAGGTATACATGTACATGGGTTGTGGAGTATGCTGTGCCATGTACACACATTATGATATGATATGATCTGATATGGCCATCTGATATGATACGTTATGTTACGGGTTATTCCCTATTCTGAGCATTTTGTGTTGTGGCACCAGTGTCGAGGGGTGACCACGTTCTGTCTACCGAGTCCCTTGGCAGGGGCCGGATACGACATAGCATATGTTTATGTACACACTTTTTATGTTTTAAAAATATGCATTTGACATTCTAGATGTTACATTCATTTTCTGTACCCTCTGTTCCTGTTATGATTATTATTTCTGTAATTCAAGGCTTTACATATTTAGTACATACTTCGTACTGACCCCTTTCTTCGGGGGCTGCGTATTCATGCCGCGCAGGTACAGACGACAGGTTTGCTGATCCGTCCGCTTAGGACCTTATTCTGCTATTTTGGGGCGCTCTTTATCCGGAGCCTATAATTTTGGTACATTGTCTTCTGCTGTTGTATATATGTACACCATTCATGGGTACGACGGGGCCCCTGTCCCGTCTTATGATTTTGTTGTGTTCTGTAGAGGTCTGTAGACATACATGTGGGTTCTGTATATATATTTTGGTTGCTATGATCTGTGATGGCCTTATCGGCTTCACGTGCTATATCTGTGCATATGCGATATCTAGTAACGACAATTGACTCTTATTTTGATATATTCTGCTAATATTCTAGTTTGGGCTATTGGGTACGTTTGGGTGTCCAGCACGGACACTAGTCACGGCCTACGGGGTTGGGTCGTGACAAAAGTGGTATCAGAGCGCTTCGTCCTCGGAGTGTCTACAGACCGTGTCTAGTAGAGTCTTGTTTATCGGTGTGTTGTGCACCACACCTTTAAACAGGAGGCTACAGGGCATTTAGGATTCTACCCTTCTTTCTTGTCTTAGATCGTGCGATAGAGCTGTGTTATCAGGATGACTCCTCCCTAACGAATTGTTACATTTGCAGTCATGCCTCCGAAAAAGGCGACAGCGGCCCAGAAGGCCAAGTCAGTGGCAGCGGGAGAGACTAGCCAGGCCCAGAGGACTACCAGGGCCCGTGCACATATTATTCCTGAGATTTTGCCCCAGTCAGAGGGCTGCTCTACACCGCCACACCCAGAGGGGATTGCAGCAGCTGCGGATTGGGGGACGGCTTCACCGCCAGCTCATGAGATTCCAGTACCGGAGCCTCCGGCTCCACAGCCAGGAGCTGAGGATCGGGCTATGAGAGATGCGGTCCAGTTGTTGACCAGACTGGTAGCAGGGCAGGTTCAGAGGCACGGATTGGGAGGTGACCGTTCGGACAGGCGTGACAGTTCGAGAGCTCGAGAGTTCCTGACCTGTAGTCCACCAGAGTTCTTCGGGACAAAGCCCGAGGAGGATCCAGAGGAGTTTATCAGAAAGATGCGGCGCACGTTACACTTGATTAAGGCTTCTGCGACCGAGTCAGTTGAGTTTGCTTCGTACCGGTTGTATGATGTAGCAACTAATTGGTACGAGTCCTGGGAGTTATCCAGAGGCGACGGTGCTCCCCCAGCAGTTTGGGATGAGTTTGCTGAGGCTTTTCTTGGCCATTTTCTGCCTCCGGAATTACGGCGGGCTAGGGCTGACAGATTTTTGTTGCTGAGACAGAGAGTCCGCAGCGTCCGAGATTATAGTTTGGAGTTTGACTCATTGGCTCGATATGCACCTGCTGTGGTAGCTACTATGGCTGACAGGATGCACCAGTATATTATGGGGCTAGACGATTATTTGATCGACAGTTGTTTGGTGTTGGCTGCTCAGCCCGGTATGGATATCGCCCGTATACAGGCACATGCCCAGGGTATGGAGGACCGACACAGGGGATATACACTGTATGCCCAGGGTATGAGGACCGGCACGGCCTAAGAGGGCCAGATCAGCTGGGTATTCTGGGGATTTTCGGAGCAGGCAGCCCCACCAGCAGCAGCAGGCTAGCAGACAGTCTTCCCAGCCGGCACAGAGTATATCTCCACAGTTTACCGGCCAGAGATTTGATAGCCCAAGGTATTCAGGAGCGGGCCAGAGCTTCAGGGCTTCAGGTTCGCGGGTAGACAGGAGTTCCGGTCAGATGAGGCCACCCAGGCCTCAGTGTTCTTATTGTGGGAGATACCATCCTGGAGAGTGCTACCGGGCCACAGGTGCTTGTTTTTCTTGTGGCCGCCAGGGCCATTCTGTGAGAGATTGCTCGTATAAGGGTAATTTGGGCGGTGCAGCGCAGCCTACCGGATTAGCCGCTGGGTCATCATCTTCTTCAGTGGCTATGCGCCCTACGAGACCGAGCACATCAGCACCAGCAGGTTGCGGCAGAGGCCGTGGTGGAGTTTCCAGTACTAGCGGTCCTTCGACCCGCATTTATGCTTTGGCCAGCCGCCAGGATCAGGAGGCTTCGCCAAATGTTGTCACAGGTACATTATTGGTCTTCTCTCGATCTGTGTATGCATTGATTGATCCGGGTTCTACATTGTCATATATTTCTCCTCTCGTCGCTAGTAAAATTGGTATAATACCTGAACCTATAGAGCCATTTGAAGTAGCCACACCGATTGGGGACTTTATTATAGCGAGACAGGTATATAAAGACTGTTCTGTAATTATATTTGGCCGAGATACTAAGGCAGATCTCGTGGAGTTAGATATGATTGAATTCGATGTTATTATGGGTATGGACTGGCTAGCTTCCTGTTATGCTAATGTTGATTGCCAGAAAAAGGTGGTTCGTTTCCAGTTTCCCGGGGAGCCAGTTATCGAGTGGGCAGGTAATACAGCAACGCCGAAAGGTAAGTTTATTTCATACCTTAAGGCGAGGAAGATGATCAGAAAAGGGTATATTTATCATCTGGTTCGTGTACAAGACTTGAAAGCAGAAGCACCGACTCTTCAGTCAGTCCCAGTTGTTAATGAATTTCCAAATGTATTCCCGGACGAGCTTCCAGGTCTTCCTCCGGAGCGGGAGATAGATTTTACTATTGATTTGCTACCAGATACTCAGCCTATATCTATTCCCCCGTACAGAATGACACCTGCAGAATTAAAAGAATTGAAAGAGCAGCTGAAGGATCTGTTAGAAAAGGGCTTTATCAGACCCAGCACATCGCCTTGGGGAGCCCCGGTATTATTTGTACGGAAGAAAGATGGGTCGTTGCGTATGTGTATTGATTATCGACAGCTGAATAAGGTAAGCATAAAGAATAAATACTCCCTTCCCAGAATTGATGATTTGTTTGCTCAGTTGCAGGGCGCTAAGTGTTTTTCGAAGATAGATCTGCGGTCAGGCTATCACCAGGTACGGGTACGTGAGGCCGATATTCCTAAGACAGCATTCCGGACCCGATATGGGCATTATGAATTCAGAGTGATGTCTTTTGGGCTGACTAATGCTCCAGCGGTATTCATGGATTTGATGAATCGGGTATTCAGGTCGTTCTTGGATATGTTTGTGATTGTGTTTATTGACGATATTCTGGTTTATTTTCGGTCAGATGAGGAACACGCCGATCATCTGAGAGCGGTACTTGGGGTGCTTCGACATCAGAAATTATATGCAAAATTTTCTAAATGTGAATTCTGGCTAGCTTCAGTGGCATTCTTGGGACATATTATTGTAGCTGATGGCGTCCGGGTGGACACACAGAAGATTGAGGCCGTAAAGAATTGGCCTAGGCCTATGACGCCCACAGAGGTTCGTAGTTTTCTGGGGTTAGCAGGCTATTACAGAAGATTCGTGGAAAAGTTTGCTTCGATTTCAGCGCCTTTGACAAGGTTAACTCAGAAGGGAGCCAAGTTCCAGTGGACTGATGCTTGTGAACGAAGCTTCCAGTTGCTGAAAGAGAAGTTGACTACAGCTCTAGTTCTGACTCTTCCAGAGGGACCGGACGGGTATGTCATTTATTGTGATGCTTCTGGTATGGGGTTAGGCTGTGTATTGATGCAGCACTGCAGAGTTATAGCTTATGCTTCCCGGCAGCTCAAAAAGCATGAAAGGAATTATCCTACACATGATCTGGAACTAGCAGCGGTGATCCACGCCTTGAAGATATGGAGACACTATTTATATGGCGTTCATGTTGATATTTATACAGATCACAAGAGCCTCCAATATATCTTTAAGCAGAAAGAGTTGAATTTGCGGCAGAGGAGGTGGCTGGAGCTGCTGAAAGATTATGATGTCGATATTCTGTATCATCCGGGCAAGGCCAATGTTGTTGCAGATTCCCTCAGCCGCAAGTGTATGGGCAGCGTGGCAGATTTGCAACCAGACAGGAAAGAGATAGTACGTGATATTAATCAGCTGGCTAATCTTGGGGTTCGTCTGGCCGATTCTGGTGGTAAGCAAATTTCTGTCTGAGGGGTTTCTGAATCATCTATTAAGGAAGATATTAAGCGGCCCCAATATGAAGATCCTATTTTAGCTCGGTACAGAGACACAACCCATGAAAAGGAGAAGAATCCGTTCGAGTTTACACCAGACGGGACATTATTGTACAGAGGCAGGTGGTGTGTACCTGATATTGCAGGGCTACGGCAGCAAGTTATGAGCGAGGCACACTATGCTCGTTATTCTGTTCATCCTGGGTCTACGAAGATGTACCATGATCTCAGATGCCTATACTGGTGGGATGGCATGAAATGGGATATCGCAGAGTTCGTCGCCCAGTGCCCTAATTGTCAGCAGGTCAAAATTGAGCATCAGAAGCCGGGTGGACTGTTGCAAGAAATGGAAATTCTGACATGGAAGTGGGAGATAATTAATATGGACTTCATTACAGGTTTGCCTCGCACTCCACGGAAGTATGACTCCATTTGGGTTATTGTTGATAGGCTGACAAAATCAGCCCATTTTCTCCCCGTCAGAACTACTTATTCCGCTGAGGATTATGCCAGGCTATATATTAAAGAAATAGTGCGACTTCACGGAGTTGCTACATCTATTATCACTGACAAAGGTGCCCAGTTTACGGCAAACTTCTGGAGATCTTTTCAGGAGGGATTAGGGACTCAGGTGACCCTGAGCACGACTTTCCATCCTCAGAGCGACGGGCAGGCCGAGTGCACTATACAGGCGCTTGAAGATATGTTGCGGGCCTGTGTTATTGATTTCAGAGGTAGCTGGGATGATCACTTGCCACTAATTGAATTTGCTTATAATAACAGCTACCATTCCAGCATCCAGATGGCTCCGTACGAGGCTTTCTATGGCAGAAAATGCAGGTCACCGATCGGCTGGTTTGATATTGGTGAGACAGAATTAATTGTCCCAGATATGATCCAGCAGGCCGTTGATAAGGTGAAACTTATCCGAGAGCGACTATTAGCAGCCCAGAGTCGACAGAAGTCATACGCTGATAAGCGACATCGACCTTTGGAATTCCAGGTTGGTGATTGGGTATTTCTGAAGGTATCACCTATGAAAGGCGTAATGCGATTCGGCAAAAAAGGTAAGCTCAGTCCGCGATACATTGGGCCTTATCAGATTATTCGGAAAATTGGGAATGTCGCCTATGAGCTAGATCTGCCATCTGATTTGGAAGCGGTACATCCGGTATTTCATGTATCCATGCTCCGTAAATATGTCGGTGATCCTTCCAGAATATTTCCAGCAGATGATATTCAGGTGACGGAAGAACTATCGTACGAGGAGCAGCCGGTAGCCATTTTAGACCACCAGGTAAGGAGATTACGGAACAAAGACGTAGCTTCTGTTAAGGTATTGTGCCGAAATAATAACAGGGAGGAGATGACCTGGGAAGCTGAAGAGGAAATGAAGAAGAGATATCCTCACCTGTTACCTATGCCCACAGGTAATCTAAAATCTTCGCTTAATTATATTCAATAATGAATGTGTATCATATGTGCTGACCGTAAAAAAAGAAACTCCCCCAAAGCACTTACGGACCCTATAAGACTAATCTAACATTCGAGGACGAATGTTCTAAAGGGGGGGAGGATGTTATTTCCCGTGTTTTCACACATTTGTAAAATTCGAAATAATTTTGACTTGTAAGAAATAAGGTCATAATTGATTTTATTTAACATAAGAGTTGTGTATGAAAGAATATTGTTGGGGAAGTGTCGAAGAAGGCCAAGGGCAAAAATTGGAATTTTGGAAATTAGTTTCGGGAATTACAAAACAAGAATTTTAACCAATTGGGCTAAAAAAAAATGAAAAGAAAAATGAGGCCCAAATGAGTGAGGGGTGGCCGGCCACATAGTGGCCCAACCCATGGATTAATTATTTTTTCCCATGTGCTAAATATTTATAAGTGGTCTTTATCTAGTAGAGTCTTCAAGAAACAAGAAGAGAAAACAAACACAAAGAAGAGGAAAAAAAAATTGAAGGGCATTCGGCCCAACCCCTCAAAAATCACCCTAAAAAATCTTGATCCAAAAATATTTTTCTTGTGGTATCTCTACTAAATTAAGGGTCCTTTACAACTTGGTGTAGTTGGTTTGGAAGAAAGAGGGCTTGTTTCTTCAAGTTGACAACTTATTCAAGTGAAGAAGATTGGAGAAAAAGGTAAGAATCAATTCCTTTTTGTTATGTTATGAAGGTTTGTTTGTGTTGTAGTATGTAGAGATGAGTAGAAATTATGGAAATATGAAAGTTTGCAAAGTGGGTATGTGGGAGTGCATGTGGCCGTGTGTGTCTGTATATTGTATACATATGGTGAATTGAATTTTATGTCGTATTCTAGTTACGAGTATGGTGGAATTCATATTGAGAATGAAAGTTGAATGAATTTGGTTGAAGTTGGAAATATAGGTATTGGCCGTGTGGTATATGGAAATTTGAATGGAAATGAATTAATTTTGTTTAATATGTTCGTTGTGTGTTGTGATCCTTGCAATGTAAATGAAGGTAAAATGATGTATGTTTGCATTGAAATGAAATCTAGAAGATTATGTCATTTAGTATGATATTATGGAAATGAAGTTGTTAAGATGCAAATGATGATGATTGTTGATGTAATAGGAAGATGGAAGCATGTTATGAATAAGTATATTAAAGATTAGAAGCTTTGGATGAATTATGGCTTTGGTGGAAAGTTTGTATATTTTGTATATCTTGTGAATATTTTGTGGAAATGATATGAAATGCTTTCGAATTGTGTTGTAATGATTTTGATTAGTGATGAATACGAGAATGTTGATATTGATTTGAAAATACGAAGTTGGAATGAAGGTTATGACATTATGTTGGAAAGGTGACTAGTTATGTTATATTGTGTTTTATAGTGATTGTTGTTGTTGTTGGTGTTATTGGTGGGTTGTTGTTGATTGTTTTGGCCGAGTTGAATTCTTGGGGATGCTATGTGTATAGGGGAGATGCTGCCCAAATTTTGTAGAAAAGTGTTGATTTAAGATTTAGGTCCTAAATTCTTATGGCTAACATTTGGTAAATGTGACCATTTGTAGATTTTGGGCGAAACGGGAATTGAATTTGGAAAGGCGTAAAGAGCATATAAGGTATGTAAAGCTATCCCGATTATTCTTTTGGCATGTCCTAGGTGTACCAGGATCGGATTTGCGCCTCGAAAAGTATTCTGTTCATCGGAATCCGCATTAGAAAGTATCCCTTTTTCCTTCAATGGAATTGATCCCTATAAGTATGTTTTATTGAAAGAATTGTGTAAATTTCCGGAAATTATCTAGAAAATTATGGAATGTCCCCAGGACCTCCGTAGATGACTCTATAAGCTTAATATATGTAATTTGGGCCCATCGCTTCAATGGACCCGAGGTGGGCCCCACTATTCCCGCTTTGTCCTTTATGGTACTATTGTCGTATTTTCAATTAATATAAGGTGAAATGTTTTAACTACTCCTCTAGGTATTAATAAAGATTGTTTTAAATACTCCGTTAAGTCTTATAAATTGTTTGGGACTTGGAAACGATCTCAGAAAGATTATGCCTCCGTAACCCATTATGACATCCGAAATACGCTTACCATGATTCTGTCCGGTTTCATCATTTCGATTTGTCATTCGATATGCCTCATTGAGTCTCTGGAAATAAATGGTATTTTTATTGCATTTAGTTTCTCACTACTCCGTTCGTGGATGTCTCAATGTTTCCCCTACTGAGCCCGGGTCAAGATATGTTGCCAAGCGTATTCCTCTGCATTGTTCGTCGTGCCTCGATGTGAGGGGGCAGGTATACATGTACATGGGTTGTGCAGTATGCTGTGCCATGTACACACATTATGATATGATATGATCTGATATGGCCATCTGATATGATACGTTATGTTACGGGTTATTCCCTATTCTGAGCATTTTGTGTTGTGGCACCAGTGTCGGGGGGTGAATACGTTCTGTCTACCGAGTCCCTTGGCAGGGGCCGGATACGACATGGCATATGTTTCTGTACACACTTTTTATGTTTTAAAAATATGCATTTGACATTCTGGATGTTACATTCATTTTCTGTACCCTCTGTTCCTGTTATGATTTTATTTCTGTAATTCAGGCTTTACATATTCAGTATATACTTCGTACTGACCCCCTTTCTTTGGGGGCTGCGTTTTCATGCCGCGCAGGTACAGACGACAGGTTTGCTGATCCGCCCGCTTAGGACCTTATTCTGCTATTTTGGGGCGCTCTTTTATCCGGAGCCTATATTTTGGTACAGTCTTCTGCTGTTGTATATATGTATGCCATTCAGGGGTATGACGGGGCCCTGTCCCATCTTATGATTTTGTTGTGTTCTGTAGAGGTCTGTAGACATACATGTGGGTTCTGTATATATATTTTGGGTTGCTATGATCTGTGATGGTCTTATCGGCTTCCACGTGCTATATCTGTGCATATGCGATATCTAGTAACGCCAATTGACTCTTATATTGATATATTCTTCTAATATTCTAGTTTGGGCTATTGGGTACGTTTGGGGGTCCAGCACGGACACTAGTCACGACCTACGGGGTTGGGTCATGACATAAGCAGTAGAATGAGGGATGCTCGGTGGTTAGCCCCGGGTACCCGCCGCGGCCCTGGTCGTGTCGTGACAAACATCTGGTTTGGTCTACGTTCCTGGATGGTCATGACCGCGGGCACTCCGTCCCTCTTCTTCTAAGCTGAATCTAATTGAATTTCCTTATTTGTTGCTTGCAAGGCTGCCAGATTTGTGATTCTTCCCGTCTTGATACCTTTTTCTATGAAATCTCCCATCCTAATAACTTCAGAAAACTTTTGCCCGATGACACTTATCAGTCTTTCATAGTATGTTACATCTTTTAAAGACTGTAAAAAGAGCGTTGTAATCTCACTTTCTGCCATTGGGGGCTGGACTTTCCCGGCTTCTGCTCTCCAACGCATAGCATATTCTCTGAAAGTTTCTGTTGACTTCCTTTCCAACTTCATCAAATAGAATCTATCTGGGACAGTCTCAGTGTTAAACTTGAACCTATCCATGAATTCTTGTGCCATCTCTCCCCAACTATGCCATTTCTGCGGATCTTGGCATGTGTACCAATCAAGCGCTTCTCCCATCAAACTCCTTATAAACAACTTCATCCTAATGGCTTGATCTTTTCCTACTCCAACAAGCTTATCACAGTATGATCTCAAATGAGCCCGAGGATTTCCTTTTCCATCAAACATATCAAATTTCGGCACCTTATATGCAGTAGGCAACTCAATATCGGGATGAATACACAGATCCTCGTATTCCAGTCCTTCACATCCCTTGTGGGTTTGGATGCTTCTAAATGCTTCCTTCAGACTACGAATCTCCTATGCCACATTCTCGTCTGCTTTCGGCCTAGCTTCCCTTTCCATCTCCTCATAAGGATCAGCCTCTGGATGCTGCACGGCCTGCAATTTGGTAGTGAAAGGTTGAGCTTCTGCTACATAAACCGGTGGCACATACTGCATGTTATGGTTAGCGGTGTGTGCTAATGGTATGTGTTGGGCTGCTTGGTAGCTTTAGGTAAGTGGGGTAGTTTGGATAACTGAAGGCTGAGGAATATATGGAGTGGTGACAGGTGGTTGATTGGCTTGTTGGAAGTTAACTTGTTGTGGGTTGGCTTGTTGCGGGTTATTTTGTTACAGGATGGTTTGTTGTAGGTTAGTTTGTTGTGGGATGGCTTGTTGTGAGTTAATGGGTGGTGGGATGGCTTGCTGTGGATTAAATTATTTTGAGATTGTTTGTTGCAGGTTAGTTTGTTGTGGGACGGAGGGTGAATTGTTAGTGCTTGGATTGACTGTGTGAAGTGGAGGGTTTGAGGGAAAGGGCAGAGGGGCGGGTGAGTCAATAGGTGAAAAGGACGGTGGGATTGTCGCACTTATTCTCTGTTCATGATGAGGAGTGTTGAGGGTAATGGACAGGTTGGTGAGATTTCGCAGTCGCTCAATTTCACTTTGCATGTTGGCCATTTGTTGTATCATTAGGCGATGAGTTCATCATTCCCTCCTCCCGAAGCCTCAGGTTCGTCTCTCGGAACGGTGATAAGTCCCAAGCCAGTCTGTTCCGATGCACCTGAATCATTCATATTGTTGGATGCTCGTGCCTTTGATCTTGTGAAGTATGGGTGATCCGCCAGTTCGCAGTCAACACGAATCAACCTTTGGGGGAAATAATCAAAATAAAAGAAAACCTTCAAAAATGAAGAAAACTGTGTTAGTATAGTGCGAATGATTGCTGCTTTAGATAAAATAATGCGAACATTTGGCAAATATATATTGCATAGCAAACAAATCACGTGTTAAAAGAGAAATCTAGCAATCATAACGCGACCTATTATGCATGGGACTTCTTTTGTGCCAGAGGTAGGCCTATCGCGGATCTGAAGGATAAAACATGTAATTATACGCCATCCCAATGTGCTATTAATTGAAGACCCCCCAAAACATACAATGTTTGAAAGTTTACAAAGAAAATTATTATAACTACTACTTGACTTTCATAAGCTAATTAACATGAGGAAGGCCCTTCTTCATTCTTGAGCCTCTTGGTTTCTTGTATTGATTGATCGATCTTCCGGCGATTCTGGATAATGTATGACTTAGCTAGAGCCCCTCCCGTTTTGATGCCTTCTTTGATGCAAGTTTCTCCTTGCTGAGCTAGAAGTGTATCTAATTCTTGCATACTTTGCTCATAACTAAGTGCCTGCTGCTTCCATTTCTCTGTCTCCCTTTCCTTTTCCTCAAGTTGTGCATGGTGCTAGGCCTCAAAGACAAGATTTTTCTTACACATTTGCCGGAGTAAGATGTGTGCTTCTGCTTCTCCATCCTTAATTCGCCGGGTTTGATTGATCGTTCCAAGTTAGCGGTCAGCCACTCCAAATAGTTATCATCACATCTAGCTTGGTATCTGTTTGGCTCAATTGACTCTGCTTTCATGGTTTCCCTCGATTTACACATGCTTATAGCTTCTTTTGCAAAAGGAATTTTTCCCTCTTTGTAGTCGGCTCGATAATGATCCATGTCTGCCACTAAGGGTATGTTTTTCTTTCTTCCAGATTGTCGTAAAACTCTCAGTGGGGCATAAGTTTGCAAGCCCCGAAGTCCCATCAAAACTACAATGGTACGATCTTCGTACGAAACACCAAACCCTCGGATGGAAACCAGCCGAACGTCCATTAAATTGAATCATCGTTCAAACGGCTAAGAAGTCTTACCCACCCTTCTACACAATTTGGCTTTTCAAATGATCTATTAGTCAAAATAGCACCTGGAACATGTCCAAGAATGTGATTTTCACCCTTCAGCTTTCAAAATGTTAGACTTCTGTCGACCTTTTAAAGATGTTCCATCAGCCAAATTTGTAAAAGCAAGTTGCATCCCTCAAAATGCTTGTACCCGTGCTTGCAACGTCCTAACGCTCGATAGATATCTGCCACGACCACAGGGACCACAGTGTAGTATTTTCCTTTAATGCCACCAAATAGAGCTTCTGTTACAGTAATAAGTCGGGTGTGAATATCTCTTGCTGTCCCTTTAGGGAACACCATAGTTCCCAAAAAACACACTGCAAAAACGATGCACCGTTTTTGTTTCCAAGAGTCATCTGAGAAAAATTCATCTTGATGATTGGTGAACTTTGTTGATAGCCAAATCTATGATACAAGTAGTCAAATGGTATCGTAGACCCATGTAAACATTCTATGCCTTCACCCTTCCTGAATCCGAAACTGTCAACAAATTCTTTTGGTAAAGGTTCCTTTGGAATAATCATACCACAATTTTGCCATTTTTTCTTCCTATGTAATAAAGCTGCATTTTCCACATAGCCACCCATTTTCTCTAACAATGGAGTCATTTCATTGTTGCCGAATATAAACATGACTCTCTTCTCATCCCAAAATATAGTTGCCACCTCGATGATGTCTCTACATGGTTGGATATCCATTAAAGACGGTAAGTGTCCTAGTGCTCAACGTACCACCCGCTATCCGTAGTCCCCCAAATCAATCCACCATGCCTTTAGTTGAGGGGGAATGCTCAAGACCATGCTAAACCTTGGGTAAGTATTGTACTGACTCATGGCTACCTGCGTTCACAAATGGTTAGTTCTACCCATTACCCTTTTAAGTAGCACATGGTCCACATAATACACATGTTTATCCTTCAAACCAATGCACATAACGTGATAATCGTCGCTCGGGGTCATACACCCACTCGGACATTTGGACGAGGTTGACTAATGGACTTAATACACCTTGGGTATTAAGCCTCCTAAGTTTGCATGATGCATGTCCGTAAAGAGTGGTTTTGGTTGAGCTCTATCTTAGGCTGACTAAGAGTTGGTTTCCTATGACACGAGGCTCTCCTAAGTGAACAACTTGGGAGTGAAAATTCCGTGGCTGTCGACTGCACTGCCGATCGACTAAATCCACAAGATCGATCCAACTAGAGGGTGATTTAATAATGCACGGCCGCGAACCGCGAAACCGCTTTAAGTGTGTGAATTTGTGTGAATTTTCAAGGAGTGGAGGAAGTATGAACGGAATGCCAATTAAGGAAAGTGGTAACACATAATTACAAAATTCACAGAAAAGAAATAATTAAAGCGAATAAATAATAATTAAAAAATCACATAAAATTCTTAAAAGAAACACATAAGAACACAATAACATTAATTAACCTAAGTTTACTATGTTTAAGAATCTAAAATCCCCAGTGGAATCGCTAAGCTGTTATACCCCATTTTAAACGGGTCAAATCGGAGTACAACATATTGGTGATTCTTGATTATTATTTTAAGTAGTCGCCACCTAATTATTTTAACGGTAAATTAGGACACTTATTTTATCTAAGTAAATGCTAAAAGTTAACTCCAATTAATAGTCAACGAAACTTAATGCTTCTAGGTAGGGGTTCTAGATATCCTAATGGGAAGGTCTTAGGCATCCATTAGGATCCGTTAAATACGGTTACCGACCGAACTTAGGTTAATTAATTTAAGGCTAGAAAAATACAAATATAGCATTTTAAATATTTAAGAAAATAGCTTGTAAGTGTTATAAATGGAAATATAAATGCTATTTAAAATAAGACAATAGTTTGTAGTAAAGATTTTAGTTATAAGTTAAAATATAACTTATAGGCTAGGTATCAATTGATTTTAACAACTTAGAAATATATTGAGCGTTCAGATAAGATAGATGAATAGCTAACATAAATTTGAAAATAACCTTACAAGAAGACTCTTTTCTTGGTTAATTTAGGCACTTAGCGAAAATGAAGGTTTCGAAACATTGAAAACTTTTTTTTTTCTTTTCAAAGGTGCACTAATATACTTTGCGAAATGAATTAAAATGTTTACCTTATTATACTGAAATAATGTCCCAATTAGCCCCACTAAATTAGGTATTCTAAAGTAGCTAAATAATCACATACGAATACAAATAAATTAAGCAAAACACAAGATGTGCTTTAGAATGTAGCACTCTTTCTCGTCGTCTCCCCTCTTTATATTGCTTCTGCCCTGATTGCTTTCCGAGGGCAGAACGAGAGACCCGAATAGAGAGGTTTAATCCCGATCGTCACTGGAATTGTTTCGCCCGAGCTTAGTGAGCTAGAAATACAAAGTGGAGCATTGAAATCATTTTGATCTAGCGGCGAAATTGAGTCTCATTTGAGACTCCTCGCAATTCCAGATGTCACGCAAAAGAAGAAAAGAAAAAGAATTAGAGCAGTGACATGATTCTATATATACACGATTTCATGATCGACAACCAACATAATATAAATTACGATTAGAACGCATCTACACCCATTCGCTACTAAGTATAAATATGCATGAATTAAGTATGCAACATGCACAAAGAGCCTATATTTTTTTATGTAGTGAAAAGGAGAACTTATAGAGAACAGAAAACAAGCCCAAACCATTGAGAAGTAATTCGGACAGGCCTAATTAAATGACAACAGTAACAAGGATGAAAGCAGGCCCAAAATGTGTCACAACAATAAAAGAAAATAAAGTAGGCCCAAACATTTTCACCAGGCACCTAATCATGAGCTTTCTTTGGAGGATATACAAAGTATACCATCCTATATACACCTAAGTGTATACAGCCTGCGTATATCTTGTATATTTCATGCATATATGAGAATATCTATTCCGTGCCCACCTAAGAATGGCAAACAAATATGATAGAGCAGTTTCAGTTTCCAAGACAAAACAAATGACTTATGTATACATTATGTATATTTGAGTATACTTCGTATATACACATTCATAAGGATGTTTAGAAGGTTAGTATTGGAAAGATTTTTCCCCCGTCTTCCCGATGTTGCATAAGTTCCAAGGGATTTCATGAATCCCAAGCATTGCTAACACCGGGGAGGGTCCAAGCTTAATCCATAATGACTAACTAATCTCCCCATAAATGTATTAACTAAGGTATATTGGTCATATACACACATATACATGACTCGACAAGGCATATTTGCTCATACAATAACCTACAGGACTCAGGCCAAATGCATTTCACAGTACTCAACATAAATATAACTCAAGCAAGGCATACTTATAATTTTTGGACACACACAAGACAAAGTAAAAAACATGCTGCAGTATACCACATATACAGGGCTTAAGCTGAATGTACTTACCCTACTCTAACATATACTAGACTCAGTTAAGGTACACTTGCAACATTTGGAATTCATACAAATCCTAACCAAACATTTTTACATATTCGTGCAGACACAAAACCAGGTAAGGGACACTGACAACATACAAACATGTACAGATCTAAGGCAAGGAAAATTAACCACATTAAGTACTTAGGCAAATGTGTGTCATGCATCATTTTCGGAGAGCATAGAGCCACAACAATCCAGCAACAAGATATGTGAAGTCAGGTACATTTATCCAAGCTAGAGTTGTTCATATATGGTATCCATAATTATTCTTACAAAGCTAACACAGGGGAGTACACAGAATAAGCAACCACCATGATGAGTTTAGGCAAGTGAAACCATTGGCACTAGTTATCATGTTAAAGCCAAAGACTTAAACATCCAAAAACAAAAAACAAAGGAACGGACACTGCCTTAAGACATGGTAACTTCCCAGCTTATTTGAACAGATACTGTTGCATTTGTACACATTATTCCCTAAATAGGCTTTACTACTGATCATTAAACATACAATAACCATTATATTAAGACTTTGGTCATTATAGGCAGAATGTAGCAAGCAAAAAATAGACAAATGCAACCTTCATGTTATTTCTACACAAGATAAAACTAGATTTATAGTCAAATGGCATAAAGATGCAATCATTCAAAGTCATCATAAAATGGGCTAAACAGGGACTTTAACAAGGACAGAATCATTGAGACACATCTCCATATATCAAATCTTGGTGAGGCTAGTCCTAATTAAACATTCCCTTTAAAAAAAGATGGTAATGTTACTTTAGACATGCTTCAGACTCATCAAATATGACCTAGAGACTATCCCTCCACTACATTTTAGCATAACAACTCATGTAGAATAACAAGGAGGTATTATTAATTGAATATAAACTTGTTATACTTTTAAAGCAAGACACACACTAACCATATATGGCCATAGCAGCATGATTTTAGATCAAACACACTGATTTTTACATATGACGGACATAGCCAAATACACATTTAACCAGTGTTTTAAACAGTAAATGTGTTCATTAGTAGACTAAACACATAGTTATGGGTTAACACCAACAGGGATACTTAAACTTGAAACAATGGGTTCATAACTGATTTATATTATCTAAAATTAATGAAAAGGGAAATTGTGCTAAATTAGACCAGCAGCTGTACCAAATAGTGGACAAGGCCTTTATTTATTTTTTTAGCTAAAACAAGACCAACATTTTATGATTATAAACTAACCTACCTCCATATTAGACGAATAAGCCATAAACATGCTAATCACTCATCAACCAACACTAATCACTCGCTAAACATAATAATCATATAATAGTAAAAAAAAAATTAAAGACTAAACTTAAAAGGAAAGAGATTGAGGATTGCTGACTTTCTTCAGGTGCAGCGAAATGGGGCTTGGAGTCTCTGATATACACTCGAACACTACGAATTTCAAGCTTGGATGCGCTCGGGTTCGAAGTAGTAACAGGGCCAAAAGAAAACAAAATGATTTAGTATTTTAAATGAATACCAAGGAATATTAGGCTGAAGAAAATTTGTTTTTTTTCAAAGGGAATCTAGGCGGCTAAAAGAAAAAACCCTCTCCAAAATGAATCCGGAAGCGATTATTTATAGGAAATTTTTTAAGGTTTGCTGGGGTTCAAAATTTGGGCGGGATTTCCTGGTCAAAACACTCCACTCCAAATCCAAACGTTCAGATTTTTTTGTGGATATTTCAACCACCCGATCAGAAAAACAAAGAAGGAGACAAAACCCATTAAACTTTGGACCATGAAAAATGAAAAGGGAACTGATAAAAGAAAGGATTTGAACTAACAAACGGACAAAACTCATTATGGATTCAGATCGAAACAAAAACTAAAAGAGGAAAAAATCGCCTCTTCAACATTGAACCCTAATGGAGCATTAATTTCTTTTCCCAAATCAACCATGCATGGCCTGCGGGAGCGAAAGGCCTCTGCGATCTTTCCATTTCGTTGAAGAAGAGAGAGAGAAGAAGAAGAGAACGAAACGGTGCGGATGAATTCGTGCAGGGTTTAGGGCAGCTGAAGTTGTAATTGTTCTGTGGGCCTGGTCGTTGAAATGGGTGATGGGCTGGTTATTAACGGGTAGTGGGCTGGTTCATTTAATGGGTAGTGGGTTGGTTTCATATGATTTAAGCCTTAGCCCAAGTAATTTTAGGACCAATTATGGGCTGAATTAACATAATCATGTGGGCAGTGTGATATAATAACTTAGTCATTAGCGTAAATAAGGCGTGATTCAATGCAATATAAATAACATGATAATGAAGCAAGAAAATTGTTTAGGTTATAGCTTATTATGTAAATGAATAAGTAGCAATATACGATGTATTAATAAAGCGACAGTTCCTAATAATAAAGTGAAGATGAAAATAATATATTTAATTTATTAATAATTATTAGGAGCTCAAAAGGATGAGTTGGAATAAGGGAGGGACAAAATCGGGTGTCAACAAATGAGATGTAAACTGTGTGCCCTGATAAAAAATGATAGAAATGTGAACCATATGCTAGAAATGGGAACCCTATGCCCGAATGCATATTTGGGCCAACTTCTCAGAATTGTAAGTACTTTGAATCGATATGAAATCTGCAGATTTAGTCTCTGGTTGGTTGGTTTTTTAGGCCTTGGGGTACAGACTTGGTGAGAAAATTGTTGGAAAAGATCCAATTGATTCAACAGAGGCTTCTCACAGCTCAAAGTAGGCAAAATAGTTATGCGGATCGGAAGGTTCGTGATTTAGAGCTCATGGTTTGGGGATCGGGTTTTGTTGAAGGCTTCACCTATGAGGGGTGTGATAACTTTCAAAAAGAAGAGAAAATGGAGCCAAAGATGTATTGGTCCCTTTGAGATTGTTCAAGATATTGTTGAGGTGGCCTATGGGTTTGATTTGCCACCTGGTTTATCGAGTGTTCACCTTGTGTTTCATGTTTTGGTGCTGAAGAAGTACCATTCAGATGGTTCTCATATGATTCCATGGGATTCAGTATTGCTTGATTAGAATTTGAATATTTTTTAGGACGAGCCAGTAGCCACTTTGGATAGGTCAATCCAGAAGTTGATATCTAAAGACATAACTTCAGTGAAGATTCAATGAAAGCATCATCCGGTCAAGGAGGATACTTGGGAGACCGATTTGGACATCAAAATAGATTTCCCCAGCTTTTCGACAATTGTGGTACTTTCGTTCTCTTTACGTTCGGGAATGGATATGTGTTAAAGTAGTGGATGATGTAACGACTTGATAGATTGTTTTAATGATTTTTATTCCCTTTTCACTAAATGACCCTTCTTGTAGCTTTAATATTATTTTTTGACTAGCGGGGATGGGTGGCATGATTACTGGGGTATTCAGATGAGAAAAAGGATATTTTTGAAGTCCTTAAGTTAGAAAATATGAATTGTTGGCCAAAGTCAACATCTGGGCTTAACAAACCCATATGCGAGTTTGGATAGTTCAATTAGGTTCGCAACATAATTTGACTTAGTTGGATGGTCAGAACGGGTGTTGAAGGGCTTGGGTGAGATTTGTACCCTCAGTTGAGAAATTAGCTTTTCAGATGATTTGGAGTTGACCACAGTGAACATCGGGTCACCGTTTGGGTGTTATAAGTATGCGAGTAGGCTTGGTGCATGTTTTATGACGGAAATACATATTTGGTTTGTGGCCGGGGGGTCCCGAATGAGTTTCGGGTGTCAATTCGAAGTTTTGAGAACACTAGATTTCTAGTGTTCAGTTGATGGTTTCCTCTTTTGCATTTATTAGGGATAGGGTCTTGTTTGCAAAGGCATGACTAGGGTAGTCATCGTGATCACAGACCTTTGGTCACGTTCACGATGGGTCAGGTTCGAGGCGAACCCGTCTGTAAGGGGTCCTTCGCGAAAAGCAAAGAAGGACCCTTGGCAGTCCGATAGTTTAGTCCCAAAATTGGGATTTGACATTTCATACCATATTTTAAGCCAGTGATCTCAGTTTTGGGAGATTTTCTAAGGGTTTTTTAGGATTCATCGTGGGGGTAAGATTTTAGCCTACTGTCACGACCCAAACCGGAAGGCCATGACGGGCACCCGGGCCCTACCTGTCGAGCACCACCAAAAGATACTTTATATTGTAATCGTACACAAGAATGGGCCACGAGGGTCATCAGCTAGCAACCTGCTAGATTATAAGAGAAATATACTTAAAGGGGATGAGCCCAAAAGGATATACGTTTATAATCATGCTGGACATAATTGTACGAGCCAACAAGGACATCATAGACACCTATACAACAAAATACAGGCCGAGAAGGCCATACAATGTCTTACTGTACTACAACTGTCTACAAGCCTATACTAGAGTACATGACATCATAAGGTCGAGACAGGGCTCCGCCATACCCATATGTACAATAAAAGTATAACATACCAAAACAGGACAGAATGTTACACCTCGGAAATTTCTCCATACTTATATGATGAGTGGAATGGTGAAGAGTTTGAGTGTATGATGTTTTGTTAAGTCGAGAATGGCTAATTATGAATTTTTGGAAATAAGAAAGTCGCGGAAAATTTTTCAGTCCAGTGGTCGTATGTGGCACTATATGGCCCGTAAAGTGATTTACGGACCGTATAATGCAATCGTCTTCCATCAACCAACAATTCTAAGTTTCTGTCAAAGTGTTAAATATGGTTAAATACGACCCAGTTTACGACCCGTAAACTGGTTTACGGACCGTAAACCAGGTCGTAAAATGCCATGTTCCTCAGCCAAAACTTTCTGTTTTTGAAATGATTAAATACGGCCATGGAGGACGAACCGTAAATCAAAATACGGTCCGTATATGGTGGTTTACGACCACTGTTCATCCTGACAAGAATTCATTAAAGATTAGATTTTGGGATTTTTAAGAGGGACTTAAGCCCATTTCACGTCATTTTTCATCCAAACACTTCAAGAAAACTCTAGAGTGTTCTTCAACACTTCAACTCTAAGAATATCAATAAAATCCAAGGAAACCTAAGATTATCAACACCAAATTCCTGGAATCAAGTGTAAGAACACAACAAAGGATCATCTAAGTCAAGAAATCCCACAAAGGGTGGAACTAGGTTTTTGGTTAATGGAAGTATTTCAACTTAAGGATTGTTCAACCATCATCCAAGGTAAGTTTCATGATTATTCCATGTTGTTTGAAGTATTGGAAAGCTTAGACACTTGAAATGTACAAGAACATAGAAATGGGTCATTATTGAGTGAATAGTGACATAAATGAATGATAGTGGAATTGAACTATGAATATTGAAGTGTTGTGAGTACAAATACGTTATAAATGATGTTTATATCATGAAACAAGCATTAAATGCATGAAAACGCAAAGACGAGTCATAAGGTTAAATATGGGGGGAAATTGGAGGAAAATGGTGGATTTTGCCAAATGTACGTAAACGACGATTGTCAATTGCGGTATTGTAAGTAATATTATGAATATTGGGAGTTGATATAGACCGTGAGAAAAGTAGTATGAGCAAAGGAGACCCTGCCCAACCTTTCCTAGAATTAGCGATGCGTTCTTATAGTTAGTTTACTAATGTGGATACGAATTCTCTTATGAAGGTAACGACGTGATATCGACGGAGAACAAGTGAGCGATATCTTAGCTAAATGACCAAGGTATGTGAGGCTAGTCATTCTTTCTAATGGCATGAATCTTTTAGCTTGAATCCCTATTCCTTTCATGAATTCTTACATTCTAAGAAGTTAAAAGCTTATACCTATGAATGTCTATATGAGATAAGTTATACGATATGATGACACTAGAATGATGATGATGTTATTCCTTGCCTACACTCACCTTATGTACTAGTCCTTTCAAGGTGAGGCAGAATGTCCATAATGGTTCCATAATGTAACCGGGGAATCACGACCTTACGTCACCCCGATAGAGTAAAGTTGATCATGAGCCTTATACACGCATTATGATAAGATAAGTATTTTATGATAAGCATATTACTATGAGTATTTACGTTAAGCATGTCATGATTGCATTCACACTGGGACTAGTTGGCCGGGCAGACACCGCTTCGGTGGGCGGCGATACGGATACACCATGACCTTCGGGCATGGGCAGAGACCACTAGTGGGCGGCATGAGATGGTACCCCGGACGCGGGAGGCCTGGACGCGGGCTAATATTATTGATTATCACACCATTCCGACATGGACAGGCAGCTTGCATATGATGCATACATGTTATGATGATGAGTATGAGTAAGACAACATGCATTACTTCATTTATGATTATCAGTCAGATCCAGATGTCTCATGTTGATGTTATCCCTATATTATTGATGTCTCCTTTCATTATGTATGCCTCTCATACTCGGTACAATATTCGTACTGACGTCCTTTCTTCGGACGCTGTGTTCATGCCCACAGGTAGACAGGGAGGAGAGTTTGGCCCAGGTCCTCAGTAGCTGTCAGCTGATAGATAGCACTCCATTATTCGGAGGTTCTTATGGATTTCCTTTAATGTACATTCATATATGCATATTTTGGGCATGACGGAGTCTTGTTCTGTCTATGTATTCATTATGTTAGTAGAGGCTCATGGATACGCAGTGTGGGTTAGATGGTCTCACAAGATGTTTTCATATGTATGTATATTATTTTGATGGCCGAGAGGAAAATGTATATGATGTATTTATGTTTTGATTAAATATGATTTTCCTACAATTGGTATGTAAAATTGATAAAAGAGTATTAAATGAGCAAGACAAGTAGTAGAGTGAGCGGTGCTCGGTAATTTGCTCCGGGTAACCGTCGCGACCCCTAGATGGGTCGTGGCAGAAGTGGTATCAGAGCAGTTCATCCTAGGAAGTGTCTACGAGCCGTGTCTAGTAGAGTCTTGTTTATGGTGTGTTGCGCGCCACGCTAATAAACAGGAGGCTACAGGGCATTTAGGAAAATGACCATCTTTCTTCTCATGAGATCGTGCGATAGAGCCATGTCTAGGATTATATTATTCCTAAAAGTGTGTTATGGTTTCAGAAAAATGTCTCCGAAAGGAAAAGCTACAGCTGCCCAGAAAGGCAAAGCTACAATGAAGAAGCGGGCAGAAAGGGAGCCTCCGGCGGAGGTAGAGGAAAGTGAATAGCAAAGTGAGGCCGCGCCCAATGTAGAAGAGCAGGGAGGAGCCTCAGCTCCGATTCCTCCACCAGGTGCTTCGGGTCAACAAGTGTCCGAGACCATACATTTATTGACACAATTGGTTGCCGCTCAGGCACAACGACAGAATGCGGGCCCAAGTGATCGTTCGGCTAGTACAAGGGCCCGTGATTTACTTACTTTAAACCCTCCAGAATTGTTCGGGTCGAAGCCGGATGATGACCTACAAGGTTTTATCGATGATATGTTGTGGACGCTGAGACTTATGCATGCTTCTGAGACTGAATCCGTGGAGTTGGCCTCATATAGACTTCGCGACGTGGCGGTACTATGGTATAAGAATTGGGTGATAATAAGAGGAGGGAATGCACCACCCCCTGTGTGGCAAGAGTTTGTAGATGCCTTTATTCGTCATTACTTGCCACCTGAAGTCCGCCGAGCTAAAGCGGATAGATTCTTGAATTTGAAACAGGGAAGCATGAGTGCCCGAGAGTATAGTATGCAATTCAACTCATTGGCCCGGTATGCTCCGACTATGGTGGCTGACATGGGAGACTGAGTCTATAGATTTGTGAGTGGTTTAGGACCACACTTGTTCAGAGATTGTCTGACAGCCTCTTTGCAAGACGGGATGGATATTTCCCGGATACAGGCCCATGCTCAGAACCTCGAGGAATGACAACGACAACAGAGAAGTGATCGTGATGGTGACAGAAAACAAGGTAAGAGGGCTATATCTATGGGGGAGAGCAGTGAGTACCGAGGGGGACCGAAACAGACGCATTCTAGGCACTCAAGTCAGACAGTGACCAGTGCACCTCCCAGATTCTCGGATAGGAGATTTAACTGTTCTTTTCAGTCAGGCCAGGGGACAGAGTTCGAGGGCTTCAGATTCGCAGTCTAGGGGAGACTTTAGCCAGAGGACACCTCCAGTACCGCGGTGTAGCCAGTGCGGTAAATTACATTTCGGACTAGTGTCGTCAGGGTTCGGATGCTATTTATGCTTGCGGGCAGGTTGGTCATATGATGAGAGACTGCCCCTCCGTAAGAGATAGAGCGGGGACTCAGCCCACAGGTTCAGCAGCGGGTTCTTCGTCAGCTCGCCCGACAGCACAGACTCCTCAGACTACAGCAGGCAGAGGCAGAGGTAGAGGGGGAGCATCCACTTCAGGTGCTGTTCAGCCCCGTGTATATGCCTTAGCTGGGCGACAGGATCTTGAGTCTTCCCCAGATGTTGTCACAGGTACCTTGACTATATTTTCCCGTGACGTATATGCTCTGATTGATCCGGGTTCTACCTTCTCATATATTACTACGTATATCGCTGATTGTGTTGGGGTGAGACCTGAGCCAATTAAACCTTTCGAGGTATTCACTCCAGTTGGTGATCCCGTAATAGCGAGACAAGTATATAAGGACTGTGTAGTCTTTATATGTGATCGCCAGACGACAGCGGATTTGATTGAACTTGAGATGATAGATTTCGATGTAATTATGGGTATGGATTGGTTGGCATCGTGTTATGCTAATGTTTGCTGCCGGACCTAGGTAGTTCGATTCCAATTTCCGGGAGAGCCCATACTTGAGTGGAAGAGTAATACAGCTTACCCAAAGGGTAGGTTTATTTCCTACCTTAAGGAGAGAAAGATGATAACCAAAGGTTATATTTGTCATCTAGTTCAGGTTCATGACACAGAAGCGGAAGTGCCAACTTCCCAGTCTGTCCCGGTAGTGAATGAATTCCCAGATGTGTTT
Organism: Lycium barbarum; assembly: GCF_019175385.1. Classification (NCBI taxonomy): domain Eukaryota; kingdom Viridiplantae; phylum Streptophyta; class Magnoliopsida; order Solanales; family Solanaceae; genus Lycium; species Lycium barbarum. Next base: position 56,607,411 of record NC_083342.1, on the reverse strand, counting down.
CCCGACGAGTTACCAGGCCTTCCTCCAGAAAGGGAGATTGATTTCGACATTGATGTATTACCAAACACCGAGCCTATTTCTATTCCTCCGTATTGAATGGCTCCAGCAGAACTGAAAGAGCTAAAAGCACAGCTAAAAGATTTACTTGAGAAGGGGTTTATAAGGCCTAGTTCTTTGCCGTGGGGAGCACCAGTCCTGTTCGTAAGGAAGACAGACGAATCTCTACGAATGTGCATCGACTACAGGCAGTTGAACAAGGTGACAATAAAGAATAAATACCCTCTTCCCAGAATCGACGATTTGTTTGATCAATTACAGGGCGCTAAATGGTTCTCCAAGATAGATCTCATATCGGGTTATCATCAGGTGAGAATCAGGGAAGCATATATTCCCAAGACTGCCTTCAGGAAAAGATATGGTCACTACGAGTTTCGAGTAATGTCGTTCGGGTTGACGAATGCCCCGGCAGTGTTCATGATTTTAATGAATAATGTGTTTAGGCCGTTCTTGGATCTCTTTGTCATAGTGTTCATCAACGATATCCTGGTATATTCTCGCACAGAATCAGAACATGCAGATCATCTAAGAATTGTTCTTGGCGTTCTTCGAGATCGGGAATTGTATACAAAGTTTTCGAAGTGCGAGTTTTGGCTAAACTCAGTGGCATTTCTAGGTCATGTTATTTCAGATGATGGTATCTGAGTCGACACTCAGAAAATAGAAGCTCTGAAGACTTGGCCAAGACCTACGACGCCTACAGATGTTTGTAGTTTTCTGGGTTTGGCAGGTTATTATCGAAGATTCGTAGAGGGCTTCTCATCTATTTCAGCCCCATTGAAAAGGTTAACCCAGAAGTCGGCTAAATTCCAGTGGAGTGATGCCTGTGAGCGTAGCTTCCAAGAGTTGAAAAACAGTTTGACCTCAACACCAGTGCTAACACTTCCAGAAGGATCAGATGGCTATGTAGCATATTGTGACGCCTCCGGTGTGGGATTAGGATGTGTATTGATGCAGAATGGGAAAGTTATTGCATATGCTTCAAGACAGTAGCGAGAACATGAACAGAATTATCCCACTCATGATCTGGAGCTAGCTGCAGTCATTCATGCATTGAAAATGTGGAGACACTACTTAAATGGTGTGCACCTGGACATCTATACGGATCACAAAAGCCTTCAATATATTTTCAAACAGAAGGAGTTGAACCTACGGCAGAGGCGGTGGTTGGAATTGTTGAAGGATTATGACGTGAATATTTTATACCACCCCGGGAAAGAGAATGTGGTAGCAGATGCACTTAGCCGCCGATCGATGGGTAGTTTATGTGGAGTTCCTTCGGAAAAGCGAGAAATGGTTCGTGAGGTCCATCGGTTAGCAAGTGTCGGCATACGACCAATTGATTCAGGAGATGCAAGTATTAGCATCAATGACCCCACAGTTTCATCATTGAAACTAGAAGTGAAGGAACGACAATATGAAGATCCTCAGTTAAGCCACTATCGAGATCTATCTTAGGAAAAGGAAAAGTATCCATTTGAAGTTTCTGTAGATGGAGTTCTTAGATATCGAGGCCGGCTATGTGTACCGAATGTGGCAAACTTGCGCCAACGAATTTTAGAGGAAGCACATTATTCCCGGTATTCTATTCATCCAGGTGCAACCAAGATGTACCACGATCTCAAATTGATATATTGGTGGGATGGCATCAAGCGAGACATAGCAGAATTTGTAGCACAGTGCCCAAATTACCAGCAAGTGAAGGCCGAGCATCAAAAACCAGGAGGCTTATTGCAAGCAATTGATATTCCTACATGGAAATGGGAAGAAACAAATATGGATTTTATGGTAGGATTACTCCGTACGCGAGGGAAGTATGATTCTATATGGGTGACCATGGATAGACTCACGAAAGCAGCTCATTTTCTCCCCGTTAGAACCACATATTCAGCGGAAGATTATGCTAAATTGTATCTCAAGGAGATTGTATGACTTCACGCTATTCCTTTGACCATTATCACAGACAGAGGGGCGCAGTTCACAACCAAGTTCTGGAAGTCCTTTCAAGAAGGTCTAGGTACTCAAGTTAAGCTCAGCACGGCGTTCCATCCGTAGACCGACGGACAAACTGGGCGTACTATTCAGACCTTGGAAGATATGCTACGAGCATGTGTGCTGGACTTTGGTGGTAGTTGGGATGAGCATTTGCCTCTTATTGAATCTGCCTATAATAACAACTATCATTCCAGTATTCAAATGGCTCCATACGAGGCCTTATATGGAAGAAAATGCAGATTTCCAATTGGATGGTTTGAAACCGGAGAAGTACAATTGATAGGCCCCGACATGATCCAACAAGCAGTTGAAAAGGTTAAAGTGATTCGAGACTGACTGTTAAAGCTCAAAGTCGCCAAAAATCTTATGCAGATAATCGCCGATGAGATTTGGAATTTCAAGTGGGCGATTGGGTGTTCCTGAAGGTATCGCCGATGAAGGGAGTGATGAGATTTGGCAAGAAGGGAAAGCTAAGTCCCAGATATATCGGACCCTACCAAATCATTCGCAAGGTGAGTCGAGTAGCCTATGAATTGGACTTTCCTTCAGAGCTCGACTCCGTGCATCTAGTATTCCATGTTTCAATGCTCCGCAAGTGTATTAGAGACCCAACAAGAATAGTTCCGATTGATGATGTACAACTAACAGAGAAGCTAACTTACGAGGAAATGCCCATTGCCATTTTGGATAGACAAGTACGAAGGCTTCGGAATAAAGAGGTTGCTTCAGTCAGAGTTCTATGGCGGAACAGTAATCGGGAAGAAATGACTTGGGAAGCAGAGGAGAAGATGAAATCTATGAACCCCCGTTTGTTCCAATCCCCAGAAGAGATTCAAGATGAGACGTTGATGATGTAAGGTATGTATGTTTTAATTTTATGTTTTTGGTCGTGTGTGGCCATAAATGTGTTGATATTGTGATATAGTCCTGTGAGGCGAAGATATTGTGGGATGTCGTAATGGGAAGGTAGTGTCCAAATTACAAAGAAAACTCTGGCAAAATTTTTCCAGAATCCCCGAGTGTCGAACATTCGAGGACGAATGTTCCAAAAGGGGGGAAGAATGTTACACCTCGGAAATTTCTCCGTACTTGTATGATGAGTGGAATGATGAAGAGTTTGAGTGTATGATGTTTTGTTAAGTCGGGAATGGCTAATTATGAATTTTTGGAAATAAGAAAGTCGCGGAAAAATTTTCAGTCCAGTGGTCATATATGGCACTATACGGCCCGTAAAGTGATTTACGGACCGTATAGTGCAATCGTCTTCCATCAACCAACAATTCTAAGTTTCTGTCAAAGTGTTGAATATGGTTAAATACGACCCAGTTTACGGCCCGTAAACTGGTTTACGGACCGTAAACCAGGTCGTAAAATGCCATGTTCCTCAGCCAACACTTTCTGTTTTTGAAATGATTAAATACGGCCATGGAAGACGAACCGTAAATCAAAATACGGTCCGTATATGGTGGTTTACGACCACTGTTCATCCCGACAAGAATTCATTAAAGATTAGATTTTGGGATTTTTAAGTGGGACTTAAGCCCATTTCACGTCATTTTTCATCCAAACACTTCAAGAAAACTCTAGAGTGTTCTTCAGCACTTCAACTCTATGAATATCAAGAAAATCCAAGGAAACCTAAGATTATCAACACCAAATTCCTGGAATCAAGTGTAAGAACACAACAAAGGATCATCTAAGTCAAGAAATCCCACAAAGGGTGGAACTAGGGTTTTGGTTACTGGAAGTATTTCAACTTAAGGATTGTTCAACCATCATCCAAGGTAAGTTTCATGATTATTCCATGTTGTTTGATGTATTGGAAAACTTAGACACTTGAAATGTAGAAGAACATAGAAATGGGTCATTATTGAGTGAATAGTGACATAAATGAATGATAGTGGAATTGAACTATGAATATTGAAGTGTTGTGAGTACAAATACGTTATAAATGACGTTTATATCATGAAACAAGCATTAAATGCATGAAAACGCGAAGACGAGTCATAAGGTTAAATATGGGGGGAAATTGGAGGAAAATGGTGGATTTTGCCAAATGTACGTAAACGACGATTGTCGATTGCGGTATTGTAAGTAATATTATGAATATTGGGAGTTGATATAGAACGTGAGAAAAGTAGTATGAGAAAAGGAGACGCTGCCCAACCTTTCCTAGAATTAGTGATGCGTTCTTATAGTTAGTTTACTAATGTGGATACGAATTCTCTTATAAAGGTAACGACGTGATATCGACGGAGAACAGGTGAGCGATATCTTAGCTAAACGACCAAGGTATGTGAGGCTAGTTCTTCTTTCTAATGGCATGAATCGTTTAGCTTGAATCCCTATTCCTTTCATGAATTCTTACATTCTAAGAAGTTAAAAGCTTATACCTATGAATGTCTATATGAGATAAGTTATACGATATGATGACACTAGAATGATGATGATGTTATTCCTTGCCTACACTCACCTTATGTACTAGTCCTTTCAAGGTTAGGCAGAATGTCCATAATGGTTCCATAATGTAACCGGGGGATCACGACCTTACGTCACCCCGATAGAGTAAAGTTGATCATGAGCCTTATACACGCATTATGATAAGATAAGTATTTTATGATAAGCATATTACTATGAGTATTTACGTTAAGCATGTCATGATTGCATTCACACTGGGCCTAGTTGGCCGCGCAGACACCGCTTCGGCGGGCGGCGATACGGATACACCATGACCTTCGGGCATGGGCAGACACCACTAGTGGGCGGCATGAGATGGTACCCCGGACGCGGGAGGCCTGGACACGGGCTAATATTATTGATTATCACACCGTTCCAACATGGACGGGCAGCTTGCATATGATGCATACATGTTATGATAATGAGTATGAGTAAGACAGCATGCATTACTTCATTTATGATTATCAGTCAGATCCAAATGTCTCATGTTGATGTTATCCCCATATTATTTGTCACACCCCGACTTTACTAGGGTGTGATGGGCACCCGACCCCATATTCGGAGCCGAGCGAACCCGCTAACTCTTATGACGTACTTAATCTCTCTAGACTCTAAACCAAATAATCATGAAATACATAATGAAACTTCCAAAAAAAACTTTCTTGCTGTTAATCTAAAAATCTGTAATCGTATGAAACTTTATAATATACACATAAAGACACGTCGGCTGATGGACCCGCTTACTGAACCGATATTTTATACCCACGACTCTGTCTGCAAAGTCTCTAACATCAATCCAGAAATCCTAGCATACAAGCTCTGACTCGGCAGCACTCCCAGGAATAAGCGGGGTCTACCAACTTCGCTGGAACCTCTTCTATACTAGCTTCTGCTCGTCTGGGTGTACCTGTGCGGCATGAAACGCAGCCCCCGAAGAAAAGGGGTCAGTACGAGCAATGTACTGAGTATGTAAGGCATGAATTATAACATAGTAAGAGATGAAACATATGAATATTAACTCTATGGAAATATAGAACATATCATAAGATAAGAGAGTAACCTGTACATGTGAGTGCCTCTGAGGGCGGATGCCATGCATGCTTAATGCTGCGGAACGTGCAGCCCGATCCATATACATATCATACTTTACTTTCTTTGAAAACATTTCTTTTTCATATATATAGAAAATAGAACATATCATATTCCCGAGGCGTCGGCTCCGACCCATTTAACCACATATGTGCCACGGCCGGGCATCCCGCGTCCGGGATGATATCATGTCATATAACACAAACTGATCAGGTGGATATGCGTATATAATGCTCTGCTATCTTCCCCATATACATATACATATATCATATAATATAGAAAATAGTTCTTATCATATTGCCGAGGCGTCGGCAGCCGATCCATTTAACCACATATGCCCTGCGTCCGGGACAATATCATACTCGAACTGATCAGGTGGCTATGCGTCTATAGCGCCTTCCCTTTTCCCGTACTTCCCCATATATATATATACATATACATATACATATAAACATATATCATCTGTACAGCATGCATGAGAGCCCAAGGAAGTCATGTATCCATCGGAGTGACGTAAGGTCGGTAATCCTCCGATTACATTATGGACAGTCAGGATCGTCGTGTCTCGCCTTGAAGGGACTAGTATTATAAGGCGAGACTATCAATAAAGAATAGCGTTAGGAAAACATAAAATAAAATTATCATCTCATAAGGCATCAATTCACATACATTTGGAACCTTAAAGAAATAATCGCCATAATCATCATAAACATGTTCTCTTCTTTGACATCATCGTTGTCATTATGAAAACATGTCTGTCATTATAGTCATAAAAGCGTATAAAATCATAAACCTTTGTTTTGGAAAAGTATAGACTTTTTAGAAAAACATTTACGGTTTATCAAGAAAAGAATCATGCCTTAGAGTCATAAAACGTCTAACTTTTGGAAACAAGGGAATTATGGAAATACTTATGAAATCATAACATCGGATCATGCCTTGAAAGAAAGGGAGAGCCTTAACATACCTGTGCCGCGCCTTACTAGCTACACTTATTCGTCCAACTCGTTAGTCTACATGCAAGAAGATTGACACTATCGTTAGGTTCATCGACATATACTTGTCTTAGCCTTTCAAGTACATTCACTTATGGTCTGCCGAAATTTCGGCAGCACCTCCCCTGTAAATACACCATCCCCGAGATTCTAACTCGGCCAATTTTAATCAACAACAATCCGGGAATTCAACCCGGCCAAACTATCAACAACAATACCAACAATTATTCTAGCAACACTTCAACATTCAATTCTATTCAATTCGATTCAATTCGATTCAATTCAATTCAATTCAATTCAATCCAATTCAATTCAATTCAATTCACATGACTTTCAAAACGATTCAATCAACATACTACTTCGTCCAACACTTCCCAATTCCAACAAGAACAATAACATTAATTCCTTCTTTCAAATTTAATCACCACAACCCAACCTACAACCTCCCAAACAAATGTCTCACTTCCAAGTTCATGCATTATATTTATATCCTACACATTATCACATATAAGAAACCATACCAATGTCACACTAACTTTTTCCATAATCCACAAACAATCACAACTTCACTTCTAGCCATTAAATTCTCATTTTACATCATGGAATTCACAACGACATCAACTAGAATATCAAACGAAATCAATTCATCATAGCTTACCAAAACATCACTATTCTCGGCCACAACACTACATACATATTTCCATGAATTTTCCATCTTTTTCTATACATTACAACAACAAGCAACACACTACATAAAATTAATTCAATCTTCCCACACCACAACACATACACACGGCCACAACTCCACATCCACATTTTCATGACTTTCATTCATTTCCACATGCTACAACATACATAAATCATCTATAGCACATGAAAGAAAGTTGATTCTCACCTTTTTTTTCCACTTGCTTCTTCAACTCGGCTAGGTTATGGATTTGCACAATTGGATGATTTTCTTGTTTCCACAACTCTTCCATGTTGTAGAGGGCCTTCCAATTGCCTGGAAAACTAGAAGAAAATATTTTTTTGCTAAGTCTTCCATAGAGCCAACTTTTGCTAGCCATGGCCGAATGCCATGGCTTTTTTTTCCTCTTTTTTTTTTTTGTTCTTTCTTTCTTTCTCTCTTTAAGTTTTCTTGATTTCGTATAGAGAAATATGACTAGCATGTCATATATATATATATATATATATATATATATATATATATATATATATATATATAGCTCCTTCAAGCATGTGAGGGGCACATGCCCCCTTTCTTCATTTCTTTTTTCTTTTTTTTTTTTAGAATTTTCTTTCTTTTTCTTGAATTTTCCTTTAGTTAACACAAAGATGACCACTTGTTTTCTTTATAAACTTTGGTCCATATATCCTTGTAATTTACACTTAGCCCCCATTTAATAAAATATGGATGACCACACGGCCACATAGGGCCTTCAAGAATGTTCTTGAACTTTTCGTGAAATTACCATTTTGCCCCTAAGCTTCCACAATAATACCATGAACCATTTTTGTGAATTTCCCTTTTTGCCCTTGACCATTCTTAATATTCTTACTTCAAAATTTTCATAAGCAACTTATGCACCAAACAAGATCAAAATTATAGTCTTGCTCTTAACCTTCCGCAATTATCTTAAATTATCCGAACGCGAAAAATGCGGGATATAACATCCTCCCCCCTTTAGAACATTCGTCCTCGAATGTTCAACTGATCTTATGGGTGTCATAATACTTCGGGAGGGTCCCTTCTATAGTTGCCCTTTTCTCCATGCCCATTCCTTATCTTTTATCCCATTTTCCTCATAATCAAACTCCTGGGTCCTTACACGAGTCTTCATTCCATGTCATGGGTTTCCTTTTCTGGTACTTGAAAATATTGTGATCCCTTTTTGTCCTAATATAATATGGTCTCCCCCCCCCCTTTAAGGGGCTCCTTATATGCCAACAGTCCTTTATGAAGTCTTCGTTTATACCTTATTCATCATCTTCCTCCCAATTCTGTGCCTAACACATCGAAAACTTCATATCCTAAGTTTTCCTTTTACTTTCCGTCTATATCCTCATTTATCCACATTTCCACACCCTTCCATCTACTATTTTTCCTAACTTGCTTAGCTCACTTGCTCGTAATTCTTCCTTAACTACGTGTTTGTATTGTAGCTGTGCGTCCAATTCTCTAAAGCGTTTTGCTACTTTTGTTCTCAGCACAAAGTCCTTACAATTTTTACTCTCCCTATGCTTGCTCGTCGAACCTTTAACTATATTAACATAGCCACACATCTATTCCTTCATAGATCTCTCACCTCAACATCATCACAAACCTAAGCTTTCTTTCTCTCACTCCACATTTCCCCTATCCTAGTCACTATTCCTTTAGCCCTACTTATCGAAATCAGCTCTCGAACCTCCTTCTGATACTCCGATCTATCTGTTTTTTTTTTCTTTCATCTACTCACTTTTTTTTTTTTCCCAAATATCATTATACTAGAACTTCCAATCTCAACCTATAGTAAAATAATAACAACTTACTTTGCAACACTTGTACCGTTTACTCTTGCTATTTCTGAAACTTCGGTATCCTTACTCGGTTGATGCCTTTTATACTGTAGCTTCGGTCGTTGGGACTCACATATCCTTTAACACAAATCGTGCGTGGAATACCCTACGTGTCCATATATATATATATATATATATATATATATATATATATACTGTTACGTCCCGTATTTTTATACATCGGGACAACTCGGATTAATTATAATAATTTAAGGCCAAGACTATTCCGGGATTTGAAGTCGGGATATTTGACCTTTTGATTTTTTTTTTGAGACATAAGTTATATATGAAATTGTCGGCATCGAACACCTAGGAAAAATTGGGACCACAATTCATAAAAATTGGGATTAAAAATCTTGTGCAAAAAGGGCCATGTGGCCATGTAAATTTAAAGGGGTCCCACACATTGTGTGGCCAAATTTAATTGGTCCAACACATTGTGTGGGCCAAGGGCAATGTGGACATTTTGTGAACACATAAAGGATGAAAAACTAAGTCTTCTCTCCTCATTCTCAATTCAACACTTACCATAAAACAAGACAAATTGGGAGCTCTCTCCACCCCACTGTTTCGGCCACCACAAGAGAAAAACCAAATCAATTTCTAGCTCTTCTAAAAATATTTCCTTGATACAAACCCACTATATTGAAGTCCCTAAGTAGCGTGGAAGAGTTGTTTGGGTCATCCAACCACTAGTTGTGCCCAATTGCAAACCCTAACTATTGGAGGAAGTGAAAAACAAACGTAAGATTTCATCTTGTTTATGTATTGTGAATCTTGTATGCCTATTGTAGTATGCTAAAATGGATAGAAATATAGAATGTTGAAGTTGGGTTGTGTGTTTGGCATGTTGGCCGTGTAAGTGGGGGGTGTGTTGTGTGGTATTGGATTGATAAATTTATTCTTGTATCATGTTAAATTGTTGTAGAATGGAGAACTTTGTGCATTGGACGAAATTCGTATATATAGGAATCCTTAACATATGTATATATGTGTGTTGTGGACGAATGTGAGTTTTATAATGGTGTCGAAGACCGCATTACTACCGCTTAGTAGGTTGGTTATCGTCGTCATGAATTCTAGTCTTGAAATGAACATTTAATGACTTATGAGTGATGGGAGATTTCGCGGGCTGTTTTGAGGCTATCGTGCGTTAATGTAATTGGTATATTATATGAGAATAAGAACGTGATATTGTGGATTGTTGAGACGAAATATGACTTGAAAAATGAGAAGAAAAAAAGGGGACTGTTTCGGCCAAACAGTGGAAAAAAAATGTTCGGGTCGTTGGAAATATTATGTGGATTGTTTAGGATGCTCTTGAAGGTTGTTAGTATGGGTTCGGGTTAATAACCGAATGTATGAGCGATAGTGTGGCTTGAATATAAGCCGTCAAAACAAATAATTGGAAAGTTGTGGGAAGATGTAAAAGAAAGCTATAAATGTTGTTTTGCCTTTCGAATTGGTTATCGATGTTACTAGGATGGTTATTGTGGTTGTTGTTGTTGATTTTGAGCGAGATAAATTCTCGGGAGGGCCTAATTGCAGGGGACGTGCTGCCGAATTTTCTGTAGAATTTAATAATTAGTTGGAATTAATGGCTAAATGCCCGTATCTAATGTTGGTATTCGTTGGCGTATTTGTAGACCTTGGGGAGCCCGAGGCGTAGATTGGATATTTACTAAAGATTGGCTATCTTGAGTGCGTTCGAGGTATATAAGGCAACATCCTTTCTTTTGGCATGTCTTAGTTTTTATAGGCTAAATTAGAGCCTTAAGGAAACTTTCAAATCCAAAATCCGAGCATGTTATGATCCGTATATGTTCTTTGGTACTCTTATGTATGATGTGATGAAATATGAACCCTTGTGTTTTTGGAAATAATCGCTTTTCGAATTTTGCATAAAAAGGGATTCACTTTAAAAGAAGTTCGTAATTTTTGGAATGCTATATCTTGAACAAATATGCTCGGGTTACTCCAATATTTTTGTAGAAGTCTATATGACATATGATATGTACGTTTTCCATAGGCGGGCCCGACCCGGGCAAATACCCACCCATGGGTCCCGCGAGTCTCCTTTATAAAATTTGGAAACTTTTGAAAGAATTCGTTAAGATTATTATTTTGATTTTCAAATATGATCATTTTACTTATGTTTGAATTTATGATAATGATTTTATGCATATGACTACTCACAACTCTACTCGTTCGTTTTGTTATATCTTTCGCCGGTTCCCGGGCCGGTTATATTATCGTGCGCATTTTGATATACTCCGGAGTTATGCTGTGCGTATGGTTCACCGAGCTACTCGCAAAAGAGGGTCGGGTTCCATCTATATTTGGTGTTATGCTGTGCATGGCGTTATGTTGTGATGTGATATGTGACGGGGATACGGAGATTTGAAATCTTTCTCGTGTTATGCTGTGTTATGGCGCTATCGACAGGCGGGCGACCATATTCTTCTGTACCGTATGCATGACTTACATATTTGAAACTAAATAATTTGATAAGATTGAATTTGCACTTATGTTTGATACTCCCATTTCGTTATGTCTCAGATTTGCTTTCTGTACATTCTGCTTTGCATACTCAGTACATATTTCGTATTGACCCCCTTTCTTCGGGGGGCTGCGTTTCATGCCCGCAGGTACAGACGCACAGTTCGGTGATCCCCCAGTGTAGGATACCCCTTTGGCTGTTGGAGTGCTCCCCTCCCTTCAGAGGACGTCTTTTGGTATACACTTTTGTTCGCTATGTTGTATTTATTCGTTCATGGGTACGGCGGGGCCCTGTTCCGCCATATGATTCGTTTGGTCTGCTTAGAGGTCTGTAGACTTATTTGTGGGTGTGTGTGCCTACTTCTGTACAGTTGTGTCCATATGATCTCCTTCATTATGGCAGCCTTGTCGGCATGCATTTTGTATATGTTTATGGCAGCCTTGTAGGCTCGCACATGAATATGTTGTTCTGTTGGCCCTGTGTGGCCTTTGTGGTATTTGCTGTGTACAGGGTTATTTTGGATAGTCCGAAAAACAAAGGAACCTCTGCCGAAATTTTTCTGGAAATTGTCTAAATTTGAAATATAGCCTTGATGGATTCTGTTATATACTTGAATGCGTTTGATAAAATTTTGAGATAGCATTTGATAGATGTGTTCGGGTGCCCAGATTGGGCCCTAGTCACGGCCTACGGGGTTGGGTCGTGACAGAAGTGGTATCAGAGCGGTTTGTCCTCGGAATGTCTACAGACCGTGTCTAGTAGAGTCTTGTTTATCGGTGTGTTGTGCACCACATCTATAAACAGGAAGCTACAGGACATTTAGGATGTTTCCTTTCTTTGAATTTTAGATCGTGCGATAGAGCTGTGCTATTAGGATGATTCTGTTCTGATCTGTTGTTGTTTTCTTTCTGTGATGCCTCCGAAAAAGGCGACGGCCGCCCAGAAGAAAAAGGGCGTGGTAGGAGAGACCAGCCGGGCTCAGAGGGGTACTCGAACCCTCGCTCAGATGATGCGTGATATTGCGTCCCGGCCAGCAGACTCTGCTACGTCTTCATCGTCAGAGGAGTCTGGAGCAGCTTCATCATTAGCTCCAGAGGCTCCAGCTCCTCAGCCAGGGGCGGAGGACAGAACACTAAGAGAGGCTGTGCAGTTATTGACCACTCTGGTAGCGGGACAGGCTCGCAGACCCGAGCGGAGAGATGATGATGATGACGACAGGCATGACAGCCTGAGGGTTCGAGAGTTTCTATTATGTGGCCCTCCAGAGTTTTACGGGTCTAAGCCCGACGAGGACCCCATGACTTTATTCGGGGGATGCGGCGCTCACTAGATTTGGTCAGGGCTTCAGAGACTGAGTCTGTTGAGTTGGCTTCGCATAGACTACGAGATGTTGCTGCTCACTGGTATGAGTCCTGGGAGCTATCTAGGGGTGAGGGTGCTCCCCCAGCTACTTGGGACGAGTTGGTGACTGCTTTCACTCGCCACTTTTTGCCCCCAGAGTTACGGCGGGCGCGGGTTGACCGATTTTTGCATCTGCAGCAGAGGGGTCGGAGCGTCCGTGAGTATAATAAGGAGTTTGATTCTTTGGCCCGGTATGCACCTGCCATAGTAGCAGATATGGCCGATCGGATGCACAGATACGTGATGGGGTTAGACCGCTATTTGATTGATGGCTATATGGCGGTGGCATTGCAGACAGACATGGATATTGCCCGACTACAAGCTTATGCCCTGGGTATGGAGGACCGACATAGAGCTGATTATTCCAGCAGAGATCGGGACAAGATGTCACGACCCAACCCCGTGGGCCGCGACTGGTATCCTAACTGGATACTCATACGTACCTACCTGACAGAATCGGCGTACCAGACAGAATATTTCAAATAGGTGTTTACAGATTCAAGCCAATACAGATACGGAGCGCGCGAAAATATATATATATATGCATACTGAAACTTTTTCATATGCCGATGAGGCTAACATAACAGACGGAGTCACAAAATCGTACGCACCTACCTGAACAGATGTAACCCGTAACCCACATACATATCTACAGGCCTCTAACAGACATACAGAATCAGATGACGGGACAGAGCCCCGCCATACCCAGAATTATCATACATACAGAATATACAGATGTCAGAAGATATATACCAAAGGTATTCGCTTCGGATCAAAGGAGCTCTTCAAAATAGTAGAATCTGAGTCCTAGACTGGCGGTGTATCTCCAGGTGCGTCTGTACCTGCGGGCATGTAACGCAGCCCCCGAAGAACTGGGGGTTAGTACGAAAAATGTACCGAGTATGCAAAGCAGAAACATAACAAACATAATCATAGTCTGAACCGGAAGCATATATATATATAGCGGACAGAACCATAAATCGAACGAACGGACGGAATCATAGTCCCGACAGACGGACAGAATCATGGTTCTGACAGACGGACAGAATCATGGTTCCGACAGACAGATAGAAGCGTGAACCATACGGACATACAGAATCAGAATCCATACGGACATACAGACAAAATCGTAATCCAGACGGACGGACAGAAGTATGCCGGACCGAATTATGCATGCAGAGTCATACAGAATCATACAGAGTCATACAGAATCATACAGAGACATGTGCTTATATAAATGCTGATGGCACATGCATACATACATACAGATCCCGGCCCTGTCTGGGGGGCGCGGTAACAGAACCCGGCCCTCTTAGTACGGGACACGGTGGACAGCCAGAATCAAATCAGATCATATGCCATCCTGGCCGCCATCCCCATACACAGATCATAATATCATACAGATATAAACAGATCCCGGCCCGCACACCGAGGGACGCGGTGAACAATGCAGAGGAATATGAAAGATAACAGAACCTGGCCCGGGACGCAGTGAAGGAATGCATTGAGGCAGCCACGAACAGATTAATGAGAGACCACATACATACAGACTCAACATACAGACTCAATCAAACTGAAGGGTGCCAAACGGCGAGTCAAGTCAGAGTATCCGGATAGTATGCATAATACGCGCCTATATCCTACTTGGGAAGGCACGACAGATTATTATCAGAATCAGATTCTCAGATGTCCAGAAATCATTTTGTAGGATTTGTATAAAAATAGTCATTTCATAATCAAAATAATAGTCCAGATGTTTTCTGAGAAAAATCGGACAGAACCAAAGTAATTAAGGTTATACAGAAGGCATCGGGCCTTGTTGGCCCGCCTCGGACCAACTCGAGGCGACATATGTAAATTACTGATAATAGACCTTATGAGGTCATCCATAATCATTTGGGAGTGTTCCGACTCCGTTTGGGAAGGTTTCGTGCAAAAGTTCATTTTGAAGGCATTTTATAAGGAAATGGTTTCAATTGTACTGAAGGAATTGGAGCGGATTTCCATCTTGAATTCCGAGGAACGGAGTCGTACTTAAGGCTCGCGGCCGAGCCTATTACATCCAGAACATGCCTAGGAATAAAGGGGTAGGCTTTACATACCTTGGTTGCGTCCTACGCTCGTCCAAACTCGATTCCTGTTTCGCTCAAAAACTGCAAATGGTCACATTTACCGGTTACTATTCAAGAGACTTAACATTTCTAACCTTAACCAATACTTGTCTATAAGAATTTGGGCAGCACCTCCCCTATACATATAGCCTCCCCGAGATTCAACTCGGCTCCAAACAACCAACAACAACCCAACAACAATATCAACAACATCAACAATTATCATAATTCATAATATACACAATTAGTCTACTTTACGACATAATACAATAATCCTCATTTCGACTTCACGCTCCTAAATCAATACCAACATTCTCTCATTTATTCTAATCAAAGTCATTACAATACCATTCGGAATCATATCATAACATTTCTACAATATATACACGAGATATACACAAGATATACAAACATGCAAACTTTCCATCAAGGCCATAATCTATCCAATTCTCCTAATCTTTAACATGCCAGTTCATAACACATTTCCATCTTCCAAGTTTATCAACATTAACCATCATTTGCACCTTAACCACTTCATTTTCTTAATTTCATAAGATCATACTAAACAACATACTTTCCGACAACAACTTAACAACAAATTTTTCATGTTAGCTTAACCCCTTATTCTTCCATCTACTTCACAAAACCATAACAACACAATTAACATACCAAACAAAATTTAATTCATTTTCCACCATCAACACAACACCACACGGCTACATTCCATATTTCCGATTTCCGTCGAATTCATTCAACTTTCATTTCTAATACAATTTTCACCATAACTACAACAAAAATACAACATAAAAATTCAACTCATTACATCAATACATCAACACACACACACGGCCACTTTCCAACAAACACACCCACTTTGCAAACTTCCATATTTTGACAAATTCTATTCATTTCTACACTCCACAACATGAACAAAGCTCCATAACATAATAAAAAGGGATGGATTCTTACCTTTTCCCAACTCTTCCACTTGCCACAATTGGTAGTTTCTTGCCACAATAATTATACCAACTTGAAGAGCACCTTGAGATTAGTAGAAATTTTAAAAGAGATGAATTTTTGGAACCAAGAATTAAGCTCCAAGAATTTTTCTTTCTTTTTCTCTTTCTCTTTTCTTTGGCCGAATTCTCTCCTTCTTTTTCTCTTGTTCTCAATTTTTCTTGAACCTTCTATGAATAAACATGTATTATTACCTATTTATATTAATTAGTCATGTGACTAATCACATGACTTATGGCCATGGGTTTGGGCCAACATAACCGGTTGGGCCTCCAAGTTTGGGCCTTATTTTTCCTTTTTATTTTTGAGCCCATTTGGTTAGAATTCTTGTTTTGTAATTCCCGAAACTAATTTCCAAAATTCCTATTTTGTCCTTGGCCTCCTTTCGTAATTCCACGCCAATGTATTCTTAACCGACACGTTCATACCAAGTAAGGTCCAAATATGGCCTCATTCATTACAAGCCAATTTATCTCGGATTTTTCGAATATGCAAAAATGCCGGATGTAACACAGGAGTCCGCCCAAGAGGGCCAGATCCGCAGGTTATTTTGGAGATTCTCGAGGCGGACAGCCTCAGCAGCAGCAGCCAGGCAGATATTTTTCTCCGTCAGGCCGGGGTACGCAGTCAGCCGGCAGGCGATTTGATAGTGCAGGACCATCTGGGGCTGGTCAGAGTTCTAGAGCTTCAGGTTCACAGACAGCCAGAGGTCCCAGCCAGTCCAGACCACCCAGGCCTCGTTGTTCTTATTGCGGTAAATCGCACCCAGGGGAGTGCTATCGAGCTACTGGGGCCTGTTTTTCTTGCGGCCGTCAGGGCCATATTATGCGCGATTGTCTGATGGCGAGTGGTTCTGGCAGTACAGTTCAGCCGACGGGATCAGGCGCAGGTTCATCTTCTACTCCCTCAGCTGTGCGCCCTGCGGGGCGAGGTATGCCGGTACAGGCAGGTCGCGGTCGAGGTCGCGGCAGTGCTTCAGGTTTTAGCGGTCCTTCGAACCGCATATATGCATTGGCTAGCCGCCAGGATCAGGAGGCTTCGCCAAATGTTGTTACAGGTACTTTACTGGTTTTCTCTCGATCTGTGTATGCATTAATTGATCCTGGTTCGACTTTATCATATATTGCTCCACTTGTTGCTAATGAGATTGGGATAGAATCCGAGCCGATAGAGCCTTTTGAGGTAGCTACACCTGTAGGGGATTCTGTTATAGCCAGACAGGTTTATCGGGATTATTCTGTTATCATATCTGATCGTTGTACTAAAGCTGATTTGATAGAGTTAGATATGCTAGAGTTTGATGTTATTATGGGCATGGACTGGTTAGCGTCCTGTTATGGTAATGTTGACTGCCACCAGAAGGTAGTTCGTTTTCAGTTCCCGGGAGAACCAGTTATAGAGTGGTCCGGGAGTACAGCGTCGCCGAGGGGTAAGTTTATTTCATACCTCAAGGCTAAGAAGATGATTCATAAGGGTTATATTTATCACCTAGTCCGTGTACACGATACTACAGCCGAGGCACCTACTTTGCAGTCAGTTCCGGTTGTCAATGAATTTTCAGATGTATTTCCAGATGAGCTTCCGGGTCTCCCGCCTGAGCGGGAGATAGACTTTGCTATTGATTTGTTGCCAGATACGCAGCCCATATCTATTCCTCCGTACAGAATGGCTCCGGCAGAATTAAAAGAATTGAAGGAACAATTGAAAGATTTATTAGAAAAAGGTTTCATCAGACCCAGTACATCACCCTGAGGAGCGCCGGTGTTATTTGTGAGAAAGAAGGACGGGTCACTGCGGATGTGTATTGACTACAGGCAATTAAATAAGGTGACTATCAAGAATAGATATCCCCTCCCCCGGATTGATGATTTATTTGATCAGTTGCAGGGTGCCAAATATTTCTCGAAGATAGATCTGCGTTCGGGTTATCACCAGGTACGGGTACGAGAGTCTGATATTCCGAAGACTGCTTTTAGGACCTGGTACGGGCATTATGAATTCAGAGTTATGTCTTTCGGGCTGACTAATGCTCCAGCGGTATTCATGGATTTGATGAATCGGGTATTTCGACCTTTCCTTGATATGTTCATGATTGTGTTTATCGATGATATATTGGTTTATTCACGATCAGCAGAGGAGCATTCTGATCATCTGAGAACAGTGCTTGGCACTCTTCGGCAGCAACAATTATATGCTAAATTTTCGAAATGTGAATTCTGGTTAACTTCTGTGGCATATTTGGGGCATATAGTCGGAGCAGATGGTATCCAGGTTGATACGCAGAAAATTGAAGCTGTACAGAATTGGCCCAGGCCTACTACGCCTACAGAGGTACGCAGTTTTCTGGGGTTGGCCGGTTATTACAGAAGGTTTGTAGAGGGTTTTTCTTCTATTGCGGCACCGCTGACAAAGTTAACTCATAAGGCAGCGAAATTTCAGTGGACTGATGCCTGTGAGCGCGGCTTTCAGATGTTGAAGCAAAAATTAATTACAGCTCCAGTTTTGGCTCTTCCAGAAGGACCAGACGGGTATGTAGTTTATTGTGATGCCTCTGGTACGGGTTTGGGTTGTGTGTTGATGCAGCACGGTCGAGTGATAGCCTATGCTTCCCGGCAGCTCAGACCGCACGAGAATAATTGTCCCACACATGATTTGAAGTTAGCCGCAGTTATTCATGCTTTGAAGATTTGGCGGCATTACTTATATGGGGTCCACGTTGATATTTATACGGACCATAAGAGCCTCCAATATATTTTCAGACAGAAAGAATTGAATTTGCGACAGAGGCGGTGGTTAGAGTTGCTGAAGGATTATGATGTTTATATTCTCTACCATCCAGGGAAAGCTAATGTTGTAGCAGATGCGCTTAGCCGCAAGTCCATGGGCAGTTTGATTGGTGTGCAGTCTGATAAGAAAGAAATGGTTCATAATATTCATCAGTTAGCCAGCCTTGGAGTCCGTTTGGCAGATTCTGGAGATGCTGGAGTTTCTGTTCGAGAGGTGGCTGAATCATCCCTTATGAAAGAGGTTAAGCAGCGTCAGCTCGAAGATCCTGTTTTGGCACAGTACAGAGATGTGGCCCTTAATAAAGAAAATACTCAGTTTGAAATTTCGCCTGAAGGGGTATTATTATGTGAAGGCAGAGTATGTGTACCTGACGTTGCAGGGCTGCGGCGGCAAATTATGGGTGAAGCACATAATGCTCGATATTCTGTTCACCCAGGGTCGACGAAGATGTACCATGATCTCAGATGCCTATATTGGTGGGACGGTATGAAAAGAGATATAGCAGAGTTCGTTGCTCAGTGTCCAAATTGCCAGCAGGTTAAGATTGAGCACCAGAAGCCCGGTGGGCTATTGCAGGAGATGGAGATACCGACGTGGAAGTGGGAGATCATTAATATGAACTTTATTACAGGTTTACCTCGCACTCCACGGAGGTACGACTCCATTTGGGTTATAATTGATCGGCTGACAAAATCAGCTCACTTTCTTCCAGTCCGGACTACATACTCAGCTGAAGATTATGCCAGGCTATATATTAAGGAGATTGTGAGACTGCACGGAGTTCCTGTGTCTGTTATTTCTGATAGAGGTGCCCAGTTTACAGCTAAGTTCTGGAGATCATTCCAGGAGGGATTGGGGACCCAGGTGAGTCTGAGTACAGCATTTCATCCCCAGTCCGATGGTCAGGTAGAGCGCACTATTCAGACATTGGAAGATATGTTGCGTGTCTGTGTTATTGATTTCAGAGGTAGCTGGGACGACCATTTGCCGCTTGTTGAATTCGCTTATAATAACAACTACCACTCCAGTATTCAGATGGCACCATATGAGGCTTTGTACGGCAGGAAATGCAGATCTCCGATCGGTTGGTTTGATGTGGGCGAGATTCAGTTAATTGGTCCGGATGTGGTCCAGCAGGCAGTCGATAAAGTCAAATTGATTCGAGAGCGATTATTAGCGGCCCAGAGTCGACAGAAATCTTATGCTGACAAACGACGTCGACCGTTAGAGTTTCAGATTGGCGATTGGGTGTTCCTGAAAGTGTCACCGATGAAAGGTGTTATGCGATTTGGTAAGAAAGGAAAGCTCAGTCCGAGATATATTGGGCCTTATTTGATTATTTGTAAAATAGGCAAGGTGGCCTACGAATTGGATTTGCCAGCTGACTTGGGAGCGGTTCACCCAGTATTTCATGTTTCTATGCTTCGTAAGTGTATTGGTGACCCTTCCAGAATCTTTCCTTCAGAAGATATACAGGTCACGGAGGAGCTATCTTACGAAGAGCAACCTATAACCATATTGGATCGTCAGGTAAGAAGGTTGCGGAATAAGGATGTGGCTTCTGTTAAGGTGCTGTGGCGGAATAATAACCGAGAAGAAATGACTTGGGAGGCTGAGGAGCAGATGAAGAAAAAGTATCCTCACCTATTTCCAGTACCTTCAGGTAATCCGATTTCTATGTTTGATTATGTTGATTTATGAATGATTTGTATGTGATGGCTATAAAAGAATCTTTCCCCGAATTTGTAGTAAGATCCGTAGAACTAATCCAACATTCGAGGACGAATGTTCTTAAGGGGGGGAGGATATTACGTCCTGTATTTTTATATATCGGGACAACTCAGATTAATTATGATAATTTAAGGCCAAGACTATTCCGGGATTTGAAGCCGGGATTTTTGACCTTTTGATTTTTTTTTTGAGACATAAGTTATATATGAAATTGTCGGCATTAAACACCTAGGAAAAATTGGGACCACAATTCATAAAAATTGGGATTAAAAATCTTGTGCAAAAAGGGCCATGTGGCCATGTGGCCATGTAAATTTAAAGGGGTCCCACACATTGTGTGGCCAAATTTAATTGGTCCAACATATTGTGTGGGCCAAGGGCAATGTGGACATTTTGTGAACACATAAAGGATGAAAAACTAAGTCTTCTCTCCTCATTCTCAATTCAACACTTACCATAAAACAAGACAAATTGGGAGCTCTCTCCACCCCACTGTTTCGGCCACCACAAGAGAAAACCAAATCAATTTCTAGCTCTTCTAAAAATATTTCCTTGATACAAACCCACTATATTGAAGTCCCGAAGTAGCGTGGAAGAGTTGTTTGGGTCATCCAACCACTAGTTGTGCCCAATTGCAAACCCTAACTATTGGAGGAAGTGAAGAACAAAGGTAAGATTTCATCTTGTTTATGTATTGTGAATCTTGTATGCCTATTGTAGTATGCTAAAATGGATAGAAATATAGAATGTTGAAGTTGGGTTGTGTGTTTGGCATGTTGGCCGTGTAAGTGGGGGGTGTGTTGTGTGGTATTGGATTGATAAATTTATTCTTGTATCATGTTAAATTGTTGTAGAATGGAGAACTTAGTGCATTGGACGAAATTCGTATATATAGGAATCCTTAACATATGTATATATGTGTGTTGTGGATGAATGTGAGTTTTATAAT
Source organism: Lycium barbarum (assembly GCF_019175385.1). NCBI lineage: Eukaryota > Viridiplantae > Streptophyta > Magnoliopsida > Solanales > Solanaceae > Lycium > Lycium barbarum. The sequence goes on along the minus strand of NC_083342.1, from coordinate 56,585,763 downwards.
GGTGTCGAAGACCGCATTACTACCGCTTAGTAGGTTGGTTATCGTCGTCATGAATTCTAGTCTTGAAATGAACATTTAATGACTTATGAGTGATGGGAGATTTCGCGGGCTGTTTTGAGGATATCGTGCGTTAATGTAATTGGTATATTATATGAGAATAAGAACGTGATATTGTGGATTGTTGAGACGAAATATGACTTGAAAAATGAGAAAAAAAAAGGGGGACTGTTTCGGCCAAACAGTGGAAAAAAAAATGTTCGGGTCGTTGGAAATATTATGTGGAATGTTTAGGATGCTCTTGAAGGTTGTTAGTATGGGTTCGGGTTAATAACCGAATGTATGAGCGATAGTATGGCTTGAATATAAGCCGTCGAAACAAATAATTGGAAAGTTGTGGGAAGATGTAAAAGAAAGCTATAAATGTTGTTTTGCCTTTCGAATTGGTTATCGATGTTACTAGGATGGTTATTGTGGTTGTTGTTGTTGATTTTGAGCGAGATAAATTCTCGGGAGGGCCTAATTGCAGGGGAAGTGCTGCCGAATTTTTTGTAGAATTTAATAATTAGCTGGAATGAATGGGTAAATGCCCTTATCTAATGTTGGTATTCGTTGGCGTATTTGTAAACCTTGGGGAGCCCGAGGCGTAGATTCGAAATTTACTTAAGATTGGCTATCTTGAGTGCGTTCGAGGTATGTAAGGCAACTTCCTTTCTTTTGGCATGTCTTAGTTTTTATAGGCTAAATTAGAGCCTTAAGGAAACTTTCAAATCCAAAATCTGAGCATGTTATGATCCGTATATGTTCTTTGGCACTCTTATGTATGATGTGATGAAATATGAACCCTTGTGTTTTTGGAAATAATCGCTTTTCGAATTTTGCATAAAAAGGGATTCACTTTAAAAGAAGTTCGTAATTTTTGGAATGCTATATCTTGCACCAATATGCTCGGGTTACTCCAATATTTTTGTAGAAGTCTATATGACATATGATATGTATGTTTTCCATAGGCGGGCCCGACCCGGGCAAATACCCACCTGTGGGTCCCGCGACTCTCCTTTATAAAATTTGGAAACTTTTGAAAGAATTCTTTAAGATTATTATTTCGATTTTCAAATATGATCATTTTACTTATGTTTGAATTTATGATAATGATTGTATGCATATGACTACTCACAACTCTACTCGTGCGTTCTGTTATATCTTTCGCCGGTTCCCAAGCCGGTTATATTATCGTGCGCATTTTGATATACTCCGGAGTTATGCTGTGTGTATGGTTCACCGAGCTACTCGCAAAAGAGGGTCGGGTTCCATCTATATTTGGTGTTATGCTGTGCATGGCGTTATGTTGTGATGTGATATGTGACGGGGATACGGAGATTTGAAATCTTTCTGGTGTTATGCTGTGTTATGGCGCTATCGACAGGCGGGCGACCATATTCTTCTGTACCCTATGCATGACTTACATATTTGAAACTAAATAATTTGATAAGATTGAATTTTCACTTATGTTTGATACTCCCATTTCGTTATGTCTCAGATTTGCTTTCTGTACATTCTGCTTTGCATACTCAGTACATATTTCGTACTGACCCCCTTTCTTCGGGGGCTGCGTTTCATGCCCGCAGGTACAGACGCACAGTTCGGTGATCCCCAGTGTAGGATACCCCTTTGGCTGTTGGAGTGCTCCCCTCCCTTCAGAGCACGTCTTTTGGTATACACTTTTGTTCGCTATGTTGTATATATTCGTTCATGGGTACGGCGGGGCCCTGTTCCGCCATATGATTCGGTTGGTCTGCTTAGAGGTCTGTAGACTTATTTGTGGGTGTGTGTGCCTACTTCTGTACAGTTGTGTCCATATGATCTCCTTCGTTATGGCAGCCTTGTCGGCTCGCACATGAATATGTTGTTCTGTTGGCCCTGTGTGGCCTTTGTGGTATTTGCTGTGTACAGGGTTATTTTGGATAGTCCGAAAAACAAAGGAAACTCTGCCGAAATTTTTCTGGAAATTGCCTAAATTTAAAATATAGCCTTGATGGCTTCTGTTATATACTTGAATGCGTTTGATAAAATTTTTAGATAGCATTTGATAGATGTGTTTGGGTGCCCAGATTGGGCCCTAGTCATGGCCTACGGGGTTGGGTCGTGACATATATATATATATATATATATATATATATATATATATATATATATATATATATATATATATATATATATATGTTATTATCAACTAGCCCACAAAGTACTCCCAAACACTGTTCAAGCCTGTCCTGATTCTAGGGCTGTGATGCACCTTCTGTCCCTTCACCAAGCTAGTCTGCCTCATCCTACGCGTCTTCCTATGGTCTCCAACCATCCCGTATATCCTAGTTTTCCTTAGACTACCCTAGCTTTTCATTTGTCTCTTATGTCTCAATCTATAGAATTTCTTGCCAACTACCCATCATAGAATTGCTCCCACCTGAGCACGCTTAACCCAAAAACTTCACTGGAATTCGGTGTCTTAATGCTGATATTTTCGCGTCCGCTTCCTCACATGACCTTTATTACACGTTCTGGAGCAAGTCGAAGTTTTACAGATTCCGGGATATTTTCGTAACACGTCCTTTCTTTTATAATTACTATTTTGCCCTTCTTGATTTCCAATGTTCACCTTCCGCTTGTGTGTATGGCTACCTCCTATCCTGAACTTCCAGATTCCCGATAGTAGTGATCTCACCTTCATCGCCATGCCAAATCCATAACCTTTCTGAAACACGTATCTTACTTATTGCTTATTTACAATATTTCCTTTCCCCGCTTCTTCTTTTTAAGCGTATCCATTCTTACAGAATCTCCTTTACCATTCCTACTATTCAAGATCTGTGAGTACCAAATATCTACAATACCTCACAGAACATACGGTTATATGGCTGCACGTTCCGCAGCATTAGGTATGCATGGCATCCGCCCTCAGAGGCACTCACATGTACAGGTTACTCTCTTATCTTATGATATGTTCTATATTTCCATACAGTTAATATTCATATGTTTCATCTCTTACTATGTTATTATTCATGCCTTACATACTCAGTACATTGCTCGTACTGACCCCTCTTCTTCGGGGGCTGCATTTCATGCCGCGCAGGTACACCCAGACGAGCAGAAGCTAGTATAGAAGAGGTTCCAGCGAAGTTGGTAGACCCCACTTATTCCTGGGAGTGCTGCCGAGTCAGAGCTTGTATGCTAGGATTTCTAGATTGATGTTAGAGACTTTGGAGACAGAGTCGTGGGTATAGAATGTCGGTTCAGTAAGCGGCTCCATCAGCCGACTTGTCTTTATGTGTATATTATAAAGTTTCATATGATTACAGATTTTTAGATTAACAGCAAGAAAGTTTTTTTTGGAAGTTTCATTATGTATTTCATGATTATTTGGTTTAGAGTCTAGAGAGATTAAGTACGTAATAAGAGTTAGTGGGTTCGCTCGGCTCCGAATATGGGGTCGGGTGCCCATCACACCCTAGTAAAGTCGGGGTGTGGCATTATTGATGTCTCCTTTCATTATGTATGCCTCTCATACTCGGTACAATATTCGTACTGACGTCCTTTCTTCGGACGTTGTGTTCATGCCCACAGGTAGACAGGGAGGAGAGCTTGGCCCAGGTCCTCAGTAGCTGTCAGCTGATAGATAGCACTCCATTATTCGGAGGTGCTTATGGCTATTCCTTTGATGTACATTCATATATGCATATTTTGGGCATGACGGAGTGTTACACCTCGGAAAATTCCCGTTGGTACGCAAGAGAACGAACTATTGATGAATATGAGTGCATGATGTCCATGAGCAAGAAACGACATTTGATGACCTTAGGCGAGATTTCGAAAGTATCCGATGTGAGACGAGGAAGTTGGCTAAGTTAAGATGAGATACAAGGTGAGCAATGCATGTGCATGGACGGGGGTATTTGAAATGAGAAGTCTAAGAAATATGGGAAGTTACAGAATTGCAACTGCCCAGTGGTCGTATATTGCAAAATACGGACCGCAAAGTGCAATACGGTCCGTAAACTGGCGGTCGTAAACTGCCATGCCAAGCCTCGACTTTCTGCCAGCCGACGAAATGGTTAAATACGACCTGGTGGATGGACCGTAAAGTGATTTACGGCCCGTAAACCATGGTCGTAAACCACCATGAAGGCAGCCCAGCTTCTGGTTCTGGAAATGGCTAAATACGCCCATGGAGGACGAGCTGTATAGTGGAATACGGTCCGTAAATCTCCATGGACGACCACTGTCCACCCAACACAGATTTTCCAATTCATTAAATATGAGGATCAAGACTGTTATGTCCCGTGTTTTTGCGCATTTGGAAAAATTTGGATTTGTAAGGAATAAGGTCACATGTTGATTTGAATTAAGATATATGTGTGTGTGTTGTTCATGAAAAATATTGGTGTGGAAGTGTTGAGGAAGGCCAAGGGCAAAATAAGAATTTCGGAAATTAGTTTCGGAATTACAAAAATTTGATTCACAAGCATTGGGCTCAAAAATTGGATGAAAAATAATGGCCCAATATGTAGGGGTGGCCGGCCATCAAGAGGCCCATATCCACCAAATTAATTCAACATATTCCATGTGCTAATAATAAATATAAAGGGATCATTATCCCTTAGAATTTTCAAGAAGCAAAGAAAGAAGAGAAAGAAGAAAAACCAAGAGCAACATGAGAGCCATTTCGGGTTGGCCATAGAAAAATCACCATAAAAAATCTCCCTCCAAAAATTATTGTCTTGTTGTATTCCCACCAAATTAAGGGTCCTCTACAACTTGGTGCAATTGTTTGGGAAGAAAGAGCACTTACTCCTTCAATATGGCAACATGTTTGAGTGAAGAAGATTGGAGAAAAAGGTAAGAATTTATCCCAAGTTATTATGTTATGAAGGTTTGTTTGTGTTGTAGTATATGGAAATGAGTAGAATTCATGAAAACATGGAAGTTTGCAAAGTGGGTGTGCATGTGTGGTATGTGGCCGTGTGTATACTACATTGTATGCATGTGATGTGTTGAATTTTATGTTGCATTCTAGTTGTGTGTAGGATGGAATGTATATTGAGAATGAAAGTTGAATGAATTTGATGGAAGTTGGGAAAATGGAGTGTGGCCGTGTGGTATTTGAAGTTTGGAATGAGAATGAATTAAATTGGCTTAATATGTTAATTGTGTTGTTGTGATCCTTGCAATGTAAATGAAGTTAAAATGATATAAGTTTGCATTGAAATGGAATGTAGAAGCTTATGTCGTTTTAGTACGATTTTATGACATTATGAAAATGAAGTGGTTAAGGTGCAAATCATGATGATTGTTGATGAACTTGGAAGATGGAAACATGTTATGAATAAGTATGTTAAAGATTAGAAGTTTTGAATGAATTATGACTTTGGCGGAAAGTTTGTATATTTTGTATATCTCGTGAATATTTTGTAGAAATGATATGAGATGCTTCTAAATGGCATTGTAAAGGTCTTGATTAATGATGAGTATGAAAATATTGAGCTTAGTTTGGAAGTGCGAAGTCGGAATGAAAGTTATCGTATTATGTCGGAAAGAAGGCTAGTTGTGCCATATTGTGTGTTTTGTAGTTATGGTTATTGTTGTTAGTGTTGTTGTTGGGTTGTTGTTGATTATTTTGGCCGAGTTGAATTCTCGGGGATGCTATATGTATAGGGGAAATGCTGCCCAAATTTCTGTAGAAAAGTGTTGACTTTAGATTTAAGCCTAAAGCCTTATGGTTAACATTTGGTAAATGTGACCATTTGCAGATTTTGGACGAAACGGGAAGTGAACTTGGAAAGGTGTAAAGTGCGTAAAAGGTATGTAAAGCTACCCCGATTCTTCTTTTGGCATGTCCTAGATGTACTAGGATCGGATTCACGCCTCGGAGGTTATTCTGCTCATCGGAATTCGCGTCTGAAATTGTCACATTTTCATTCAATAGAATTGAACCCTTTAAGTCTGCTTTGATGAAAAATTTAGGCAAACTTGCCCAACTGATCAGAAAGCTATGGAATGTCCCCAGAACCTTTGTAGGTGACCCCATAAGCCTAATATGCGTAATTTGAGCCCACCGCCTTGTTTGTCCCGAGGTGGGCCCACTATTTCCGATTTTACCCTTATGGCCCTTTGTAACTTGATTTCAAGCAATTTTTAAGGAAACGTCTTAACTACTTTTCCAACTACTAATGATACTTATCCTGGATACTATATTGAGTCTCTGTAAAGGTACGATATTTTGTATTACGTTTAGCTCCACTATTCCCGCTTTGCTCTTTTATTGTACTATTGCCTTATTTTCGAATAATATAAAATAAAATGTTGTAACTATTCTTTCAACTACTAAGGAAAATCATTTGCTGACTCCCTCGAGTTTGGTAAGCTATGTTGGAATATGAAAAAGATTTCAGGAGGATTATTCTTCTGTAACTCATTATGGCATATGACATACACTTGCTATGATTCCGTCCGACTTCATTGATTTGATTTGTCATTCGATATGCCTCATTGAGTCTCTGGAAATCTATGATATTTTTATTGCATTTAGTCTCTCACTACTCCATTTGTGGATGCCTCAATGTTTCCCACACTGAGCCTGGGCCAAGATATGTTGTCAAGCGTATTCCACTGCATTGTTCGCCGTGCCTCAATGTGAGGGGGCAGGTATATATGTACATGGGTTTTGGAGTATGCTGTGCCATGTACACACATTCTGATATGATATGATCTGATATGGCCATCTGATATGATATGTTATGTGACGGGGTTATCCCCTACTCTGTTCCTTATGTATGGTGGCACCAGCGTCAAGGGGGGGGGGGGGGGTGGCCACGTTCTGTTTGCTGAGCTCCTTGGCAGGGGCCAGATATGATGTGATATATGTTTCTGTACACACTCCTCATGTTTTGAAAATATGCATTTGATACTTCGGATGTCACACTCACTTCTTTGTAAGTTCTGTTCGGTTAGAATCTTGTTCCGCAATGGGACCAGGTACGACATATGTTTTCAACAAATACTATTCATGCTTTATGATTAGTATTTTGCTAATCTGGATATTCTATCCATTTTCTGTACCTTCTGCTTTGATTATGACTTTGTTTACTACGTTCCGTGCTTTACATACTCAGTACATATTTCGTACTGACCCCCTTCCTTCGGGGGCTGCGTTTTCATGTCGCGCAGGTACAGAAGACAGATTTGCTGACCGCCTGCCTAGGACATCTATTCTGCTATGTTGGGAGCGCTCTTTTGTCCAGAGCCTATATGTTGGTATAGTCCGTCGTTATTATATATATGTATGCTATTCAGGGGTATGACGGGGCCCTGTCCTGTCTTATGATTTTGTTATGATCTGTAGAGGTCTGTAGACATACTTGTGTGGGTTCTGTATATGTTTGGGTATGATATGATCTGTGACAGCCTCATCGGCTTCCATGTACAGTGTCGGTTCATTTATGGTTATTATTAACGCCAGGCGACTTCTATATTTGAAAATATTCTGTCGTTTGCTAATTTGGGTTATTGGGTACGTTTGAGTGTCCAGTACGGACACTAGTCGCGGCCTACGGAGTTGGGTCGTGACAAAGACTTATTTTATTTCATTACAACATTACACCACTTCTCTCTAAAACTTCTCTCTACATTTATTATATGAGTTTTCAAGGATTATAAGACACCAATAACATTAAGACAAGTCAATCAAAGATAAGGGAATCATCAAGGATCATCCAAGTCAAGAAATCCAAATGGAGAAAAACTAGGGTTTTGCTCAAAGAAGAGTATTATCAACCAAAGCTTGTTCCTACAACTTCTAAGGTAAGATTCATGATTTTTACAAGATATTTAAGGTATTGGGGAATTAAAATACATGGATTGCAGAAAATGTGGTCAACTAGGTCATGAATGATGAATAGTGACATTTTGAGAAATAGTTTGAATTGATTTATGAATGTTGTTGTGTTGTGATATGAATGTGTTATAAATGGTATTAAGATCATGAACTAAACACTTTAGACGAACGGACGAAGATGGGTGTTATGACCATGAATGTGGGTGAATTAGAGGCAAATTGAGGAATCTAAATAATGTGGATAATGTGAATGACTAATGGTCATTGTTATGATATTAATGAAGGTATAAACGCTAGCATTGGAAGGGAACGTGCAAGTGTAGAATAGTTCGACGGAAAGGTATGTAAGGCTAACCCTTCTTTCATAAGGCATGGTTCTTGGCCAAATTCCTAATTCCCCTATATGAGTATGTTATCTTCACATGGTTGACATTCCGAGCTCATAGGCTCACGACCCTTGATATGTACTATGATTATGCTATGTTCCTCGTATGACGAGTAAGTCCATAATGTAGATGCAACGATAACGATGAGGATAGTAATGATGATGAGAGTAAAATGAGATTAGAGATGCTTACGAGCTATGATATATGCATATGTATGCCTATGAAGGGCTATGATAAGACCCCGAGCTTATGATGTCGGGTAAGACTATATGTATATGACTATGTATAACGTATGTATACAATTACGAAACGAGCGCACACCTTTGCAGATGGTACGGATAACCCTGATGCCTTGGTAGGGCCAGGTATGTATGACCTTGAGCCTTGGTTGGCCAAGTATGTATAAGACACCGATCCTATGAGGTCGAGTATGCTATGTAAATGCTATGTAGATGAAATGACTATGTATATAATATGAATATGAATGTGATAAGACTATGTATAAGAATACGAATAAGGAAATGTATACGAATATGAGCACAAGTATGGTATGGGTATTATTATGGGATACGAACGACGATGTATGCAAGTAAGCGACATGATGATGATGATATTACTGTCTCCCCTCCTATATTATTTTCATATGATATCTATTATGCTTCTATATTGATGTTGATCATGCTTTACATACTCAGTACATTCTTCGTACTGACGTCCTTTTATTTGTGGAGGTGCACAGGGAGACAGACTTGATCCATAGCTGCTTATTCAAAGATTGCATAGCAGAGCTCCATTTCTTTCGGAGCCGTAGGTTTTGGGTACTTATTCTTTTGTGTATATAATTATGGGCATAGCGAGGTCCTGTCCCGCTCATACGATATGTCATACTCTTAAAGGCTCGTAGTCATGTGTATGTGGGTAGATATGTTCGGCCATGTGGGCCCATGTTTTGTATATCTTTTGTTAGCCACGTCGGCCTTGTACTTATGATGTGGCATAGATGCCTATGATATGTTAAATGATGATGGTCGTCTAATGGGATCAATATGATTAACGATAAGAAAAGCACGAATTGACTTATGGTTCACCTAGATGTTATGTTATGTACGATGACGGGGTGCTCGGGTGGGGTAGCACCGGGTGCTCGTCGCGGCCCCCTAGTCGGGTCGTGACAAAAGTGGTATCAGAGCAGTTCAGTCCTAGGATGTGTCTACGAGTCGTGTCTAGTAGAGTCTTGGTTATGGGTGTGTTGCGCGCCACACTTATAAACGAGAAGCTGCGGACATTTTAGGAATATATGACCTTCTTTCTTCATAAGAATCGTGTGATAGAGCTATGATGTAAGAAATTCTTGTTCCTAAATCGTGTGTTGTGTATTTCAGAGATGCCTAAAAAGAAAAAGGCTACAGCAGCCCAAAAGAGCAAGACGGTGGCAGAAAAGCGGGCTGAAAGAGTACCGCCATCGGTAGTAGAGGAAGAGGAGTCCCAGAGTGCGGCTCAATCTCAGTCCTCCCAGACAGTGCCTATTACCGAGGAACACGTGGGAGCCTCAGCCCCAGCTCCAGCTCCTCCACCGAATGCTTCGGGCCAAGACGTGAGAGAGGCCATTAATTTGTTGACTCAGTTGGTTGCGGCCCAGAATTAGAGGCCAAGCGCAGGACAAGGTGACAGGGCTGTTAGTGCAAGGGCCCGTGACTTCATTACTTTGAAACCCCCGGAATTCTTTAGGTCGAAACTGGAGGAGGATCCCCAGGACTATATTGATGGTATGCTAAGGACGCTCCGGTTGATACATGCTTCAGGCACTGAGTCGGATGAGCTAGCGTCCTATAGATTGAGAGATATCTCAATCCAGTGGTATACAGTATGGATGGCTTCGCGGGGAGCCAATGCACCTCCGCCGGTATGGCAAGAGTTTGTCGATGCTTTTCTCCGTCACTACATGCCTCCAGAAGTTCGGCGAGCTAGGGCCGATAAATTCTTGTATCTGAGGCAAGGTAACATGAGTGCTACAGAGTATAGTCTCCGCTTCAATTCCTTGGCTAGGTATGCTTCGGCCATGGAAGCGGATATGTGCGATCGGGTGCACCGGTTTGTGAAAGGCCTAGGGCCACACTTGATGGATAAATGCTTGACTGCGTCCCTTCAGGATGGCATGGATATTGCACGCATTCAGGCACATGCCCAGGAATTAGAGGAACACCTATAGCAGCGGAGAAATGAACGTGAGCAGGATAGGGGCCATAATAAGAGGGCCAGACCTTCGGGTTCGAGGAGCGAGTCCAGGGGCGGACACAGACAGCAGTTTCCCAGCTATTCAGGCTATTCTATGACCAGTACACCTCCACAGTTCGCGGGGCAGAGATTTGACAGATCTACTCGTCCCGAGCCGAGTTAGGGTTATTCGGGGTCTCAGTTTAGAGGTGATTCAGGCCAACCAAGGCCACTCGTACCACGATGTTCTCAGTGTGGAAAGTTGCATTGGGGTCAGTGCCGATCAGGTTCAGACGCTTGCTATTCATGTGGTCGGCCAGGCCATATTATGCGTGATTGCCCCTCAGTACATGGTAGAGGTAGGACCCAGCCATCAGGGTCGGTAGCCGGATCTTCGGCATCTGTACGCCCTACGGGGCCAGGTTCACATGTGCCAGTCGGCCATGGTAGAGGTAGAGGCAGAGCTCCCAGTACTAGCGGTCCTCAGCACCGTATTTATGCTTTGGTTGGACACCAAGATCTTGAGTCTTCTCCTGATGTGGTCACAGGTATATTATCGGTATTCTCTCATGATATATATGCTTTGATTGATCCGGGCTCCACACTATCATATGTTACTCCATATATTGCGGGTCAATTTATAATTGAGCCGGAGTCTATCAAACCTTTTGAGGTGTCTACACCCGTGGGTGACTCGGTAATAGCTAGCTGAGTATATAGGAATTGTGTGATTGTGATTTGTGATCGTCGTACCATGATTGATTTGCATGAGCTAGAAATGGTAGATTTTGACGTTATTATGGGCATGGATTGGTTGGCTTCTTGTTATGCCAATGTTGATTGTAGAATGAAAATGGTTCGCTTCCAGTTTCTGGGAGAACCAGTCTTAGAATGGAAAGGAAATTCGGCATCACCAAAAGGTAGGATTATTTCCTATCTAAAGGCAAGGAAGATGATCACGAAAGGGTGCATTTATCACCTAGTGCGAGTTCAAGATGTAGAAGCTGAGCCGCCGACTCTTCAGTCAGTTTCGGTAGTGAATGAATTTTCGGATGTGTTCCCGGAAGAGCTTCCAAGCCTTCCTCCCGAGCGGGAGATTGATTTTGCGATTGATGTGTTTCCAGACACTAATCCCATATCTATTCCTCCCTATAGGATGGCACCCACAGAGTTGAAAGAGTTGAAGGAGCAATTAAAAGACTTGCTTGAAAAAGGATTCATCAGGCCTAGTTCATCCCCGTGGGGAGCACCCGTATTGTTCGTCCGAAAGAAGGATGGCTCCCTGAGAATGTGCATTGATTATCGGCAATTGAATAGAGTGACGATTAAGAACAAGTATCCCTTCCCGAGGATTGATGATTTATTTGATCAATTGCAAGGTGCCAAATGGAAGGATATGTTATTTATTGTGACGCTTCAGGCGTCGGGCTAGGCTGTGTATTGATGCAAAATGGTAAGGTGATCGCGTATGCTTCTAGACAATTACGGAAACATGAGCGGAATTATCCTACCCATGACTTAGAATTGGCCGCGGTGGTGCATGCTTTAAAGATATGGAGACATTACTTATATGGTGTCCACGTGGATATTTATACAGATCATAAGAGTCTCCAGTACATCTTCAAGCAAAAAGAGTTGAATTTGCGGCAACGACGATGGCTAGAGTTGCTACAAGACTATGATGTTGAAATCCTGTACCACCCCGGAAAGGCAAATGTTGTGGCTGATGCTCTTAGCCGTAGGTCGATGGGAAGTCTAAGTGATGTACGACCAGAAAAGAAAGAGATGGCCCGTGATCTTCAGCAGTTAGCTAGCCTAGGAGTCCGAGTGGTGGACTCAGGTAGCAGCGGGGCTACTATTAAGAATTCAGCAGTTTCATCGTTACTAGCGGAAGTAAAAGAACGACAATATGAGGATCCCATGCTAATGCAGTACAGAGATACACTCCCTCAGAAGGAGGAGTCATCATTTGACATTTCGGAAGACGGAGTTCTCCGATGTCGAGGCAGGTTATGTGTTCCCGATGTGGCAGGTCTACGCCATCAGATTTTGAAAGAAGCTTATTGTTCCCGTTACTCCGTTCACCCCGGAGCGACGAAAATGTATCATGATCTTAAGTCTATATATTGGTGGAATGGGATGAAGAAAGATATAGCGGAATTCGTAGCCTAGTGTCCAAATTGCCAACAAGTAAAGATCGAACACCAAAAGCCGGGTGGCTTATTTCAAGCTATAGAAATCCCAACTTGGAAGTGGGAAGTGATTAATATGGATTTCATTACTGGGTTACCCCATTCTCGATGTAAATATGATTCTATATGGGTGATCGTGGATAGACTCACAAAGTCAGCGCATTTCTTACCGGTCAAAACGACCTATATGGCAGAACATTATGAAGCTCTATATGGGCGAAAGTGTAGATCCCCAATTGGGTGGTTTGAAACCGGAGAAGCTAAGTTGATAGGGCCAGACTTGGTCCAGCAAGCAATAGAGAAAGTTAAGCTCATACAAGATCGGTTGCTAGCGGCTCAAAGTCGTCAGAAGTCCTATGCGGATAATCGTCGAAGAGACTTAGAGTTCCAAGGTAAGGATTGGGTATTCTTGAAAATCATAAGGTATGCATGTTTTCCCTTTTATACATTCAGGTCGTGTGTGGCCAAATTTCTAGTTCTGTTGTATTATTGCCCTGTGAGGCATTGTTATTGTGGGTTGTTGTGACAGGGTGGTAGTGCCACATTACAGCGGAAACTCTGGCGAAATTTTTATAGAATTTCCCAATCATTTAACATTCGAGGACGAATGTTCCTAAGGGGGGTAGAATGTTACACCTCGGAAAATTCCCATTGGTACGCAAGAAAGCGAACAAGTGATGAATATGAGTGCATGATGTCCATGACAAAGAAACGACGTTTGATGACCTTAGGCGAGATTTCGAAAGTATCCGATGTGAGACGAGGAAGTTGGCTAAGTTAAGATGAGATACAAGGTGAGCAATGCATGTGCATGGACGGGGGTGGTTGAAATGAGAAGTCTAAGAAATATGGGAAGTTGCAGAATTGCAACTGCCCAGTGGTCGTATATTGCAAAATACGGACCGTAAAGTGCAATACGGTCCGTAAACTGGCGGTCGTAAACTGCCATGCCAAGCGTCGACTTTCTGCCAGCCGAGGAAATGGTTAAATACAACATGGTGGACGGACCGTAAAGTGATTTACGACCCGTAAACCATGGTCGTAAACCACCATGAAGGCAGCCCAGCTGCTGGTTCTGGAAATGGCTAAATACGCCCATGGAGGACGAGCCATATAGTGGAATACGGTCCGTAAACCTCCATGGACGACCACTGTCTACCCAGCACAGATTTTCCAATTCATTAAATATGAGGATCAAGACTTATTTTATTTCATTACAACATTACACCACTTCTCTCTAAAACTTCTCTCTACATTTATTATATGAGTTTTCAAGGATTATAAGCCACAAATAACATTAAGACAAGTGAATGAAGGATAAGGGAATCATCAAGGATCATCCAAGTCAAGAAATCCAAATGGAGAAAAACTAGGGTTTTGCTCAAAGAAGAGTATTATCAACCAAAGCTTGTTCCTACAACTTCTAAGGTAAGATTCATGATTTTTACAAGATGTTTAAGGTATTGGGGAATTAAAATACATGGATTGTAGAAAATGTGGTCAACTAGGTCATGAATGATGAATAGTGACATTTTGAGAAATAGTTTAAATTCAGTTATGAATGTTGTTGTGTTGTGATATGAATGTGTTATAAATGGTATTAAGATCATGAACTAAACACTTTAGACGAACGGACGAAGATGGGTGTTATGACCATGAATGTGGGTGAATTAGAGGCAAATTGAGGAATCTAGATAATGTGGATAGTGTGAATGACTAATGGCCATTGTTATGATATTAATGAAGGTATAAACGCTAGCATTGGAAAGGAACGTGGAAGTGTAGAATAGTTCGACGGAAAGGTATGTAAGGCTAACCCTTCTTTCATAAGGCATGGTTCTTGCCCAAATCCCTAATTCCCCTATATGAGTATGTTGTCTTCACATGGTTGACATTCCGAGCTCATAGGCTCACGACCCTTGATATGTACTATGATTATGCTATGTTCCTCGTATGACGAGTAAGTCCATAATGTAGATGTAACGATAACGATGAGGATAGTAATGATGATGAGAGTAAAATGAGATTAGAGATGCTTATGAGCTATGATATATGCATATGTATGCCTATGAAGGGCTATGATAAGACCCCGAGCTTGTGATGTCGGGTAAGACTATATGTATATGACTATGTATAACGTATGTATACAATTACGAAACGCGCGCACAGCTCTGTAGATGGTACAGATAACCCTGATGCCTTGGTAGGGCCAGGTATGTATGACCTTGAGCCTTGGTTGACCAAGTATGTAAAAGACACCGATCCTATGAGGTCGGGTATGCCATGTAAATACTATGTATATGAAATGACTATGTATATAATATGAATATGCATGTGATAAGACTATGTATTAGAATACGAATAAGGACATGTATACGAATATGAGCACAAGTATGGTACGGGTATTATTATGGGATACGAATGACGATGTATGCAGGTAAGCGACATGATGATGATGATATTACTGTCTCCCCTCCTATACTATTTTCATATTATATCTATTATGCTTCAATATTGATGTTGATCATGCTTTACATACTTAGTACATTCTTCGTACTGATGTCCTTTTGTTTGTGGACGCTGCGTCATGCCCGCAGGTGCACAGGGAGACAGACTTGATCCACAGCTGCTTATTCAAAGATTGCATAGCAGAGCTCCATTTCTTTCGGAGCCGTAGCTTTTGCGTACTTATTCTTTTGTGTATATAATTATGGGCATAGCGGGGTCCTGTCCCGCTCATACGATATGTCATACTCTTAGAGGCTCGTAGTCATGTGTATGTGGGTAGAGATGTTCGGCCATGTGGGCCCATGTTTTGTATGTCTTTTGTTAACCACGTCGGCCTTGTACTTATGATGTGGCATAGATGCCTATGATATGTTAAATGATGATGGTCGTCTAATGTGATCAATCTGATTAACGATAAGAAAAGCACGAATTGACTTATGGTTCACCTAGATGTTATGTTATGTTCGATGATGGGGTGCTCGGGTGGGGTAGCACCAGGTGCTCGTCGCGGACCCCTAGCCGGGTCGTGACACGGAGTCTTGTTCCATCTATGTATTCATTACGTTAGTAGAGGCTCGTGGATACGCAGTGTGGGTTAGATGGTCTCACAAGATGTTTTCATATGTATGTATATTATTTTGATGGCCGAGAGGCAAATGTATATGAAGTATTTATGTTTTGATTAAATATGATTTTCCTACAATTGGTATGTAAAATTGATAAAAGAGTATTAAATGAGCAAGACAAGTAGTAGAGTGAGCGGTGCTCGGTAATTTGCTCCGGGTACCCATGGAGACCCCTAGCTGGGTCCTGACACAGCAACTCAAAGACAAGTAGAGTGCTCCAATATCAGCTGAACGACAACCTACTTAGGCGGATCGGCACTCGATCTAACTGAACCTGCAGGCATAAAATGCAGCGTCCTCTAGGTGAAAGGGGTATCAGTACGAACAAAGTACTGAGTATGTAAGGCATGAAAGTAGCATAAAGAAGACATAAAAATACATGGGATGTGTCACGCCCCAACCCCATGGGCCATGACTAGTGCCCGAGCTGGACACTTACATACGTACCTGTTACATATAGTCAAACTGAATCTATGAATAATATGGAAACTTGCAAAAGAACTCAAAAGGTTCATAACGTCATCATATATATATATATATATATATATATATATCAAGATAACCTGTCTCCTGAGGATTCACAACTAAGCAAAACATAATATTATACACAACCCGACAAGGCTGCCACTACATATCAATACCATACAGAAGCCGACAAGGCTGCCATTACAGACGAACATATCCATAGCACATCGTATAGACACAGCTGAACAAACTTATACACAACCCACACATATGTCTACAGACCTCTAAGAGTATCGATAATGAAATATGACGGGACAGGGCCCTGTCGTACCCCTGGATAAACATATATATAAATACATCAAAGATCTGTACCAAAAGTCTAGGCTCCGGAACAATGGAGCTCTCCAAGACAGCTGAGTGGAAATCCTAAGCTGGAGGATCACCAAATCGGGTATCTGTACCTTCGGGCATGAAACACAGCCCCCCGAAGAAAGGGGGTCAGTACGAGATATGTACTGAGTATATAAAACATGACATACGACAAAGAGAATCACGACTGAAATAGAGATTACAGGAGACAAGTATGACATTTAAAATACCAATACACTGGCCTTATGAAAAGTAAAACATGCATGTCATTATCATATATCGTACCCGGCCAATTACGGGACTCGGTGAATAAAGTCATCACATACCATCCTTGGCGCCATAATCACATCATCATATCATCACATTATCATATCATCATATCATCATATATATAGAAATACCGTACTCAGCCCTCTAGTGAGGGACTCGGTGAACAATGCAGTGAAACTGTGCACGAAAACATACCCGGCCCGGGACTCGGTGAAAGATATAATGAAAGTATGCACGAGCAGAGTAGTGAGTAACCATATGCAAATCAAATCATCATCTGAGACTCGATAGGATAGACAGAATGAACTAACACTTGAATATCAACGAAGGCAGTTATGTCAAGTATCTCTCGAATGTTATTATGAATTATGTCAAAAGGAACTTTAGGAATCATAGACACATATCAAAACCATATGAAATAACTTATGGAAATCAAGAACATTAACCATCCTAGTGTCTCTAGGAATAGGAACTTATACATTCGTCGTTTGTTTGTTTCATATGAATCATGCAAAAAGAAAGAAAGGATAACTTTACATACCTGTCGTAGATCAACCGTAGCCAAGCTTACCACAAACCAGATCCCGGGCTTCCCAATCTACAGTAATATTATTGATATCAAGTATTAACTATAGCGCGCTCAAAATCCAAGGCCTAAGCTAGCACGTTACTTAATAAAATTCGGGCAGCATTTCCCCTGAAAACATAACAACCCTCGGGATTCCAACTCAACCAAAACATCAATCAAAATACCGAAAACAACAATACCCACAATTTCATATCAAACTAGAATTAAATCCATTCTTAAATCACTTCCAAAACAGCCCAATATACATTCGTATACCAAGGCTTGTATACACTTCTTTATTTTCGTATATACATAGTATAGCGGCAACAAAAATAACAACAACTAAAACTACAACCAATCCCATGATATTCCAGCCCACAAAATAATTTATAACAACCACCAAACAGCCCACATGATAACAACAACAATAACTTATCCGATTTCCCACAGGTAAATTTCGTAGTTCCCATCTCAAATTTTAGCTATGGCGAGGATGAATTTAAATATTCTTAGAGAGAATAATTCTTACCTTATATTCCACGAAATTATCTTTTCCCACTTTACTTCCTTACAAAACTAAAAAAAAGCCCGGAATCAACAACACGACCAACGAAACAATGAGATCGAAATAGAGAGCAACAACCACTATGCTTCTTTGTGAGGGGGAGTATACATTTCCTGGTGGTAGAAGAGGAAGCCGTGGCTGCTGGTTGAAAAACAAGAGCCATGTTGCTGCTTCATAATGTTTTACTAAGCATTTCATTTAACATAGATAAAGATCCCCACAATTGTTATAAAATGACTTCTTAGTCATATAGGATAGAAATTGTTTTACACATTGTGTTCTACAAGTGTTTCCACTTGTCACACACACAAATGAAATATTGCCACATCACCTAATGACCATGGAGGACCACCCACTTTATTCACTCTCCATCATTTACGTGGAAATAATATTTATCCTATTTTCAATATAATTTTTGTATTTCTTTCATCTAGCAATGTAGATACGACTTGGATAAATCAAATACATCTTGGAGAGAAGATTTCTTACATTATATGAAAAGAAGTACTCTTCTTCCACCTTACTTTACTTTGAAGAAAACCCGGATTCAACCAATTACTCACATAAATAATTTCTTGATCAATCCACTCAAATAGTGGTCATTTTAATACACTTCATATACTCATTGTCATGGTCATGTGACATAGCACTAGTCCATACCCTTTTGGTACACACAAAATATTATTTGCAGTCATCGTCGTTACACTTTTCCATCTTAAATCATTTCGGGACTTCTTTCCTTGTATACACGGAGTTCTTGATTTTCATGTTTGAATATAACCAAATCCTACGGCCTCAGTGAAATCGCTCATGTGGGATGGTTCATTTTCTTTGTCCAAAAATACGGGATGTAATATCCTTCCCCCCTTTAGAACATTCGTCCTCGAATGTTAAACTTGTCATGTATAAGTATACTAGTTAAGGCGATCTTATGACAAATCAATTATTCTTCCATCATGTTATTCCTCTCCTTGCCTGACGTAATACCGTTCTCTACCTGACATTAGTTATTATTGAATTTCCAAAGAAAGTGGTCATAATTTTGCTACCTCCGTAATTGACCGCAACTTACTATGTCCATCTATACTTGAAGCTTAATTCGAGTTTTTCTTGCCTTGGAATTATCTTTCCAGTAACAATGTAAAATAGGAGTTATTTTTCCTTTGGGTCGGTTTTCCATCGTATTTTGGTTCTTCTTGTTTCCTCTGCTAATTTTTATAGGTCTACTTCCACTCTTTATTTAGGTCACATAGTCTGCAGCGTCCCTCCTTCTTGGAGTTATCATTTCAATCCTCTAACATGCATTATCTATAATATTCCCTTTGAATAGTTGAAAACGAGTTTCCTTCTTAGTAATTACTCTCGGTTGCAATACTCCCTTGATTCCTCAGGAATGTCCTTTTAAGAGATATAAGTGAGTCGCTTTCCTGATATGACCCTTCTTGGTACCCGGATTCGTCAATCCTTTTTCTTGCTCAATAATGGTATTAATTCACATCTGTAGAGTCTAGGTAAATTCAACCCGAGATACCCTGTCGTAGGTGTCCCTCGTCGACTCTTTAAACTTTACAATCCTTGGAGTATTTCATGCCTCTGGTAACCTGTAGACCCTTCGCAGTCTCTACAATAAAATGAAATTTTCCAAGGTGTTACATTATTTTACTTTAATAGCCTTACATTGCTCTGTTGTTCCAGTCCATATTCTGGAATCTTCAACCTCATGTATCACTTTTCGACTTTTTAGCTCTTAATTTCGATCTTTAGAGTTGGCTGTCAAGTAACGCTGGAGTTCCCTCATATAATAACTTTACATAGATGCCCCGTGCTCTGTCTATCCTTAACTGGTATCATTCTGTAAGATTTTTTTTTTAATTCGACATATAAATTCACTGTCCTCTAGTAACCAGCTCGTTCTGATCATTTCGCTTAAACCATTTCATAATTTCCCTTAACTCAACTTGTAATACTTTAGGCACATTATTACGTGTCGTTTCTTTATTTTTAATTCAAACTTTTCTATTGCCTCTTTACTCAGATCTTGCTCTTAGTTTCCTGCCACACATTATGTTGCAATCTTTCCGGAATATGCAAAGGTGCCCAAATTAGCCTAAGAAATACCTTAGCGTCGTTTCACTAGTTCTCCTGCTTTACCTTGCATTCTCCTCTCGTATCTTACAATTGGTATCAGGGCTCAACACTGGCCATGTCCTATTCGCCCTCAGTACTAATCCTATCTCGGTAATCTAGCTCAAACCGTCTTATGCCTTCCCTTAATGTATCCAAAATATCACAACCGCATTGTTATTACTGAATCCTTACTATTCTTATCAAGTACTCACTTGATCTCATCCTTAGTATACAGATATTCGTAGGTTGCATAGCTATTCTTGTACAACTTATTTAAAACATATCCAATCTTAGTGATAACCTTTCCTTCTCCTGGTTCATTATGCTCTACTTAATTCATTTGTACTAAAACACGCTCGTAGGCTATCTTGTCATACTTCTTTCCCTTCCTTTATTCACCCCTTTGATTTTCTCATATCCTACTATAAGAGATTTCTATCCCTTCTCTTTGCTACCTATAAGTCGCAATATCATTAGCGCACGACTCTATTGTCAAATCTTAGCCTCTAATCCAGTATAGCATTGCTATCCCTTATAATATCTCTTAGGTTATTCGTTACCATACTCTTGTCGTACCCTTTCTTTTTACAAGCACCCACTTCCTAATGTCACATCATATATGATCTTTACAAATGATGCTCGGTCTTGTCTCAAATACCATCCTGACTTCTATCCGTTTACTGTTGGCCTTCAGATCTTACTAACTTGTTTCAGCAAGGGATCTCACTTGAAGTTTAAGCATCCATATCAAATATATTGCAGCGTTAATCGTTTCCATCTTACACTTGCACTTCGCTCACCTGCTTCCCCCCTTAAGGGCTTACTAATATCATTAGCTATGTATATTCTGCTCTATGTCCCCATTTCCAATCTCAAATTCATCTGACTCTTTCCCAATTCACTTGGTATACTGTACCATATCCATGTCCTCTCTTTATAATTCATAACTTGATTATCCTCGTATGAAACCTTAACAAAATCATGAAGCGACGAGACCCCTTCTATATATAGTACAAAATCTCATCTGACCATCTATACTCGAGTAATGTAACCCATGTAGCAACTCATCCAAGGCCACATTCCACTTACTCCAATCAATGATTCATTAGTACTTGTAGTCATTCCAAATTCTCAATTGGTAGCACGTATATTCTAATGATAAATGTCCAAGTTCTCTTATAATATTATCTTTATCCCAACCTATATCATCTGTTTCTTTTAACAAATTTACAATACATTATTTGTTCCTCAGGCCTACAGTCCTTGTCCTTTAAGGATTTCACTATTTCCGAGGTGAAGTCATATACACGCAGTACTCGTTTACGCCTTATGCTTTTTTTTTTACCCTTGTTGTGTACCCAACACTGACTTCTAACTTACTTAAAATCATATTAAGTTCGTCTTAATAATGGTCTTATCTTGTCACCTTGTCCTCGTACTACACCTTTATGTTCGTAGCTATATATTTCCCTTTTATTTTATATTCGTACTCAATTAATTACGCCTATCTCGGGTGCTTGCTTTAGTATTCCTTTCCATTTCTCCAGTCTATGTCAATCTTTTATTCTGTGCACGAGGAATCTCATGCCACCCCTGTATCCTTCGGAAAACACTACTCCCGCATAATCCCTTTCTTTTTTTCAGAACGTATTCTGTTCATCCCTTAGTCACTTCCTTGCTAGGCTTTACTCATTTTCATAACAACCCTTATGATATTCACATTACCTCCTGTGCGTAATCAATCCTATAGCGTAACACTTCTTAACTTTTTACCCTTTCTGGTCAATCTTACCCTTAATACCTCACAAGTTGTCTTATCAATACATTCATATTCGTCACAATTCTTCTTCCTCTGTACTCTTGCCTCAATCATACTATTACTTTTTCCAACTATAAACTCATCGTAATTTATCCCTACTTATCAGTTCACTCGATACTTCAATAAAACGTTCTGTTATGATTTTCCACCTTTTCCTAAATCATCCCTTAGTGTCACAAGCCCTTTCCAAATTATCCTAGCATTTCATTAACAACACATGAAACACATGATCCAAGACATCCCACAAGTTTGAGTTTTCCTTCTACAAATTCCATCTCCAATTAGTTGATTAAGAACTAATAAACTCAAGGACATAAAGATATGATGAAATATTATCTCAAGAACACAAGAACGCTCCAACTCCAAGATTACGTCACCATAAAGCATCCTCCAAAACCACCACAAGAAGAAGAACTAGAATCCGACAAGCACCACGGGACTTCTAATGCTTGATTCACATAGTTTACCATCAGATTTGTTCTTGGGTCATGAACTATTTAATTCATACACTACTTGCTGTATACTTTGTACTCTTCAAATAAAAGTGAACTTAATTGTGGACGTTTTTTGCTCTTCAACATGAGCTTTTTCTAAGGTAAAATGTGGCTGGAAAGTATTCTGGTCCGTTCAAATGAATTCCAAACTTTGCTGCTCATATTTGCTTCTTCGAAATCATATTTCCCAAATAAGAATGATGCCTCTTACAGATGACATGGAGGGTATCTCTTAAAGCTTTAACCGAACATGATAAATTTACCATATCAATATCGTCCTTATAATTACTATTACTTTCAATTCAACAGTTAACTTATTTCTCGAAGTCAGACTTGCAACTTGGTCAAATCCTATTATTACTGTTGACACGACCTTTCATGACATATTACGAACTTATATCTCATTCCCTTTTTATTTCTAAGAAAATTTTGGCAGAGTTTCCTCTGTATTTCTCACTATCCCAAAACCTGCACGCAGGAAATACATGCAATGCCTCACAGGGACAACATATATACGCATATATCATATCATATAATAGCCACATAGGGCTCCCAATTTCAAGTAAAGGTATAAGGATGTCGAAACTTACCTCATACATCACACCTCGAGACGTACCTAATCCTAACGATCTGTCCTGTTATACCTTCCTATCTACCTTCCCTTTCATTCTTCAACTTCACATTTCAATCATACTTCAATATTCTTACTTTATCCGACATGCATCTTTCGCACCATTGCTTACCTGTGTACTTTGTAACTTCCAATATCATCAGTCACTTTCTTCTGTCGATGTCAATCTTCAGCTGAAATCAAGGGTTAGTATAAGGAATTTCCTTTCCTATAGCTGGGCTCTATCGCACGATCTGAGATATGAAAGAAAGGTAACATCCTAAATGTCCTATAGCTTCCTGTTTATAGATTTGGTGCACAACACACCGATAAACAAGACTCTACTAGACACGGTCTGTAGACACTCCGAAGATGAACTGCTCTGATACCACTTCTGTCATGACCCAACCCCATGGGCCATGACTAGTGCCCGAGCTGGACACTCACATACGTACCTGTTAGATATAGTCAAACTGAATCTATGAATAATATGGAAACTTGCAAAAGAACTCCAAAGGTTCATAACGTCATCATATATATATATATATCCAGATAACCTGTCTCCTGAGGAGTCACAACTAAGCAAAACATAATATGATACGCAAGCCGAGAAGGCTGCCACTACATATCAATACCATACACAAGCCGACAAGGTTGCCATTATAGACGACCATATCCATAGCACATCGTATAGACACAGCTGAAAAAACATATATATATATATATATATATACATCAAAGATCTGTACCAAAAGTCTAGGGTCCGGAACAATGGAGCTCTCCAAGACAGCTGAGTGGAAATCCTAAGCTGGAGGATCACCAAATCGAGTATCTGTACCTTCGGGCATGAAACACAGCCCCCCGAAGAAAGGGGGTCAGTACGAGATATGTACTGAGTATATAAAACATGAAATACGACAAAGAGAATCACGACTGAAATAGAGATTACAGGAGACAAGTATGACATTTAAAATACCAAAACACTGGCCTTATGAAACGTAAAACATGCATGTCATTATCATATATCGTACCCGGCCCATTACGGGAATCGGTGAATAAAGTCATCACATACCATCCTTGGCACCATAATCACATCATCACATCATCATATCATCACATTATCATATCATCATATAAATACAATACCGTACTCGGCCCTCTAGTGAGGGACTCGGTGAACAATGCAGTGAAACTGTGCATGAAAACATACCCGTCCCGGGACGCGATGAAAGATATAATGACAGTATGCACGAGCAGAGTAGTGAGTAACCATATGCAAATCAAATCATCATCTGAGACTCGATAGGATAGACAGAATGAACTAACACTTGAATATCAACGAAGGCAGTTGTGTCAAGTATCCCTTGAACGTCATTATGAATTATGTCAAAAGGAACTTCAGGAATCATAGACACGTATCAAAGATATATGAAATACCTTATGGAAATCAAGAACATTAACCATCCTAGTGTCTCTAGGAATAGGAATTTATACATTCGTCGTTTGTTCATTTCATATGAATCATGCAAAAAGAAAGAAAGGATAACTTTACATACCTTTCGTAGATCAACCGTAGCCAAGCTTACCAAAAACCAGATCCCGGGCTTCCCATTCTACAGTAATATTATTGATATCAAGTATTAACTATAGCGCACTCAAAATCCAAGGCCTAAGCTAGCACGTTACTTAATACAATTCGGGCAGCATTTCCCCTGAAAACCTAACAACCCTCGAGATTCCAACTCAACCAAAATATCAACCAAAATACCGACAACAACAATACCCACAATTTCATATCAAACAAGAATTGAATCCATTCTTAAATCACTTCCAAAACAGCCCAATATACATTCGTATACCAATGCTTGTATACGCTTCTTTATTTTCGTATATACATAGTATAGCGGCAACAAAAATAACAACAACTTAAACTACAACCAATCCCATGATATTCCAGCCCACAAAACAATTTATAACAACCATCAAACAGCCCACACGATAACAACAACAATAACTTATCCGATTTCCCGCAGTTAATTTTGTAGTTCCCATCTCAAATTTTAGCTATGGCAGGGATGAATTTAAATATGCTTAGAGAGAATAATTCTTACCTTATATTCCAAGAAATTATCTTTTCCCACTTTAATTCCTTGTCGCTATTGATACTCAGGTGTTAATCCCTTCTTCTTATTCTGTTTGAGTCTTGATAATTTTTTAAATTGCATATGGTTGCTCACTACTCTGCTCGTGCATGCCTCAATATGTCCTTCACCGAGTCCCGGGCCGGGTATGTTATCGTGCACAGTCTCACTGCATTGTTCACCGAGTCCCTCACTAGAGGGTGGGAATATGATATATATATATATATATATATATATATATATATATATGATGGTGTTATGATGTGTTGTCGTGATGGTGTGATGATGTGATGGTGTTATGCTGTGTTATGGCGTTATGATGTGTTTATGGTGTTATGCTATGTTATGGCGCCAAGGATGGGGTGGCTACCATGTTCACCGATTCCCATAATGGGCCGGGTATGATATATGATAATGACATGCACGATTTATGTTTCAAAAGAGCAAGTGTTTTGGTATTCTGGACATTGTACTTGTTTTCTGTACTCCCTATTTCCGTTATGATCCTTTTTACTGTATTTCATGCTTTATCTACTCAGTACATATTCCGTACTGACCCCCTTTCTTTAGGGGGCTGCGTTTCATGCCCGCAGGTACAGTCGCTCAATTTGGTGGTCCCACAGCTTAGGATTCCCTTTCAGCTGTCTTGGAGAGCTCCATTGTTCCGGAGCCTAGATTTTGGTACAGACCTTCATATATATATATATATATATATATATATATATATATATATATATATATATATATATATATATATATATATATATGTGTTTGTCTAGGGTACAACGGGGCCCTGTCCCGTCATATTTCAATGTTGATACTCTTAGAGGTCTGTAGACATGTGTGTGGGTTGTATACAGATTATGATCAGTTGTGTCTATATAGTTATTGTGGAAGTTCTGTTGTTGTAGTAGCCTTGCCGGCTTGCATATGTTATCGTTTCGTAGTGGCAGCCTTGTCGGCTTGCGTAGTTTAATGATATGTAGTGGCAGCCTTGTCGGCTTGCGTAGCATAATGATATATATATATATATACTGGCAGCCTCGTCGGCTTGCGTATGTTATTTCGTTGTGATTGATTGAGGACCTATAGTATCAGTCCGACTATGTTTAACAGGTACATATGGGTGTCCAGCTCGGGCACTAGTCATGGCCCACGGGGCTGGGTCGTGACAATAGTGGTATCAGAGCAGTTCATTCTAGGAGTGTCTACAGAACGTATCTGGTAGAGTCGTGTTTATCGGTGTGTTTTGCACCACTTCTATAAACAGGAAGCTACATGACTGTCACGACCCAATCCCGTAGGCCGCGACTAGTGGCCGTGTTGGACACCTGAACGTACCCAATAACCCAAACCAGCATATAAGCAGAATATTTAAATGTGAAAGTCAATTGGCGTTATTAATTATCACAGATTAACGGATAAAGCACAAGGAAGCCGATCAGGCTGTCACTGATCATACCAACCCAAATCATATGCAGAACCCACATGTATGTCTACAGACCTCTACAGAACACATCAGAATCATAAGACGGGACAGGGCCTCGTCATACCCCTGAACAACATACAAATGTACCATAGCAAGGACTGTACCAAACATAGGCTCCGAACAATAGAGCACTCCAAGATGGCAGAATATAGTCCGAAACATGCGGATCAGCAAATCTGTAGTCTGTACCTGCGCGGCATGAAAATGCAGCCCCCGAAGAAAGCGGGTCAGTACGAAATATGTACTGAGTATGTAAAGCATGGAACGTAGTAAACAAAGTCATAATCGAAGCAGAAAATACAGAAAATGAACGGAATATCCAGATTAGCAAAGATGCTGATCATAAAGCATAAATAGTATTTGCAGAAAACGTATGTCATACCTGGTCCCACTACGGGACAAAATCATAACCGAAACAGAACGTACAGAAAAGTGAGTGTGATATCCAAAGTATCAAATGCATATTTTCAAAACATGAAGAGTGTGTACATAAACATATGCCATATCATATCTGGCCCCTGCCAAAGGACTCGGCAGACAGAACGTGGCCACCCCCCGACGCTGGTGCCACAACACATAAGGATCAGAAAAGGGGAATAACCCCGTAACATAGCATAACATATCAAATGGCCATATCAGATCATATCATATCATGTCAGAATAGTGTACATGGCACAGCATACTCCACAACCCATGTACATATATACCTGCCCCCTCACATCGAGGCACGGCGAACAATGCAGTAGAAGACGCTTGAGAACATATCCTGGCCCGGGCTCAGTGTGGGAAACATTGAGGCATCCACGAATGGAGTAGTGAGAAACTAAATGCAATAAAATACCATGTATACTTCCAGAGACTCAATGAGGTATATCGAGTGACAAGTCAAAACAATGAAATCAGACGGAATCATAGTAAGTAAACTTCGGATGTCATAATGGGTTACGGAGGCATAATCTTTCTGAGATCGTTTCCAAGATCCAAAACAGTTTATAAGACTTAACGGAGTATTTAAAACAATTCTTTAGATAATAGTTAGAGGAGTAGTTAAGACATTTCCTTTAAAGCAGCTCGAAGACAAGTCATAAATACAAAAAGGGTAAAATCGGAAATAGTGGGCCCACCTCGGGACAAACGAAGCGGTGGGCTCAAATTACGTATTTTAAGCTTGTGGGGTCACCTATAGAGGTACTAGGGACATTTCATAACTTTCTAAACAATTTGTGAAAGTTTGCCTAATTCTTCCAACAAAGCATACCCAAAAGGTTCAATTCTATTGAATGAAAAAGTGACAATTTCAAACGCGGATTCCGATGGACAGAATATATTCCGGGGCTCAAATCCGATCCTAGTACACCTAGGACATGCCAAAAGAAGAATCGGGATAGGTTTACATACCTTATATGCTCTTTACGCCTTTCCAAATTCAATTCCCGTTTCGCCCAAAATCTGCAATTGGTCACATTTACCAATTCTCAATTTCCAATCTTTAAGTATTCAATCTTTATTCATAATTGCCTATAGAAATTTGGGCAGCATCTCCCCTATACATATAGCATCCCCGAGAATTTAACTCGGCCAAAACAATCAACAACAACCCAACAACAACACCAACAACGACAACAATCAATATAGGACACAATATAACACAACTAGTCTTCTTTCCGACATAATGCAAGAACTTTCATTCCGACTTCCCATTTCCAAACCAATCTCAATGTTTTCATATTCATTATTAATCTAGATTATCACAATATAATTTGGAAGCATTTCAATCATTTCCACAAAATATTCACAAGATATACAAAATATACAAACTTTCCACCAAAGTCATAATTCATCAAAAACTTCTAATATTCAACCTACATATCCATAACATATTTCCATCTTCCAATTTCATCAACCATAATCATAATTCACATATTAACAACTTAATTTCCATAATATCACAAAATCATTCTAAAGTGACATAATCTTCTACATTCCAACTTCAACCAAAATTCATTCAACTTTCTTTCCCAATATAATTTTCACCATAACCACAACTAGAATACAACGTAAAATTCAACTCATATATGTATACAACATACATACACTCACGGCTACATATATATATATATATATATATATATATACACTTTGTAAACTTCCATATTTCCATAGTTTCTACTCATTTCCATATACTACAACACAAACAAACCTTCATAATATAATAAAAAGGTATGAATTCCTACCTTTTTCTCCAATCTTCTTCACTTGTCCAAAGTGTGAGATTGATTAAACTAATGCTCAATCTTCCAAAACAACTACACCAAGTTGTAGAGGGACCTTGAATTAGTAGGAATTCAACAAGAAAATAATTTTAGAGTCAAGATTTTTTTGAGGGTGATTTTTCTATGGCCAACCCGAAATGGCTCTTATGTTTGCTCTAGGTTTTTCTTCTTTCTCTTCTTTCTTTGCTTCTTGAAACTTCTATTAGATAGTGACCATTTATAATTAATTAGCACATGGAAATATTCATTAAAACCATGGGTTGGGCCTCACTTGGCCGGCCACCCCTTAATCATTGGGCCTAAATTTTCATTTTATTTTTTTGGGTCAACTCGCTTGATCCCGAGTTGGGCCTAGCCCACTGACCTTTCGACCTTAAAACGTTCATATCTCCTTGTACCGACATCAACTAGGAACCCATGACCTATGGATAGAAAGTTAATTCAATTATCTACAACTTCTATTTCATGGTATCTTTCCAAATTCCAAACTTATAATACCGTTTTTGCACCTCAAAGTCAGGTCACCCGAAAACGTTTTCTTAATAATATTCGTTTGGAGGGCTTCCACTTTGATTTGGCCCAAGGGTACTTCATGAGTTGTGTTTAACTTTACATATGTGATTCATATGACTTTTCAGATGTTCCAAAAAAAAATCTTGGTGTGTGGGCCCCATCCCAGCAAATAATCCGACGTTCAAAAATACGGGATATAACATCCTCCTCCCCTTTAGAACATTCGTCCTCGAATGTTAAATTAGCCTTATAGGTCTTACAAACACTCCGGGGGAGTTTCTTCTTATGAGTAGCACACATGAATTATTTACCAATTAATATAACAAGTTTAGAGATTTAGATCACCTGTAGGTGTAGAGAACAAGTGAGGGTACTTTTTCTTCATTTCATCCTCTGCTCCCCAGGTCGTTCCTTCTTTATTATTGTTTCGCCATAAGACTTTAACAGAGGGTATATCTTCGGTACGCGGGCTCCTCACCTGACGATCCAGAATAGCTACAGGTTGCTCTTCTTAAGAAAATTTCTCCATCACCTGAAGATCATTCACTGGAAATGTTCTGGAGGGATCACCAACACATTTGTGGAGCATGGACACATGAAATACCGGATGTATCGCTTTCAAATCAGATGGCAGATCTGTCTCATAGGCGACATTCCCAATCTTTCGAATAATCTGATAAGGTCCGATATATTGCAGACGAAGCTTACCCTTTTTGTCGCATTGCACCACACCTTTTATAGACGATACTCTAAAAAATACACAATCACCGACCTGGAACTCCAAGGGTCGACGTCGTTTATCAGCGTATGACTTCTGTCGACTCTGAGTTGCTAATAGTCCCTCTCGGATAAGTTTCATCTTATCAACCGCCTGTTGGATCATACCTGGGCCTATTAGTTCTGTTTCGCCAATATCAAACTAGCCGATCGGTGACCTGCATTCTGTGCTAAACAAAGCCTCGTACAGAGCCATCTGGATGCTAGACTGGTAGCTGTTATTATAAGAAAACTCAGTCAACGGCAGATGACTATCCCAGATGCCTCTGAAATCAATAACACAGGCTCGCAACATAGCTTCTAGCGTTTATATAGTGCACTCGGCCTGTCCGTCGCTCTGGGGATGGAATGCTATGCTCAGACTCACCTTAGTCCCTAATCATTCCTGAAAAGATCTCCAGAAATTTGCCATAAAATGGGCACCTCCGTCAGTGGTAATAGATGTAGGAACTCCGTGGAGTTGCACTATTTCTTTAATATATAGTCTGGCATAATCCTCCGCTGAGTAAGTGGTTCTGTCGGGAAGAAAGTGGGCTGATTTTTTGTCGGCCTATCCACAATAATCCAAATAGAGTCATACTTCTGCGGAGTGCGAGGCAACCTTGTAATGAAGTCCACTTGGCTTCTGATGTTAAATTTTAACCTGCTGGCAATTCGGGCACTGGGCAACGAACTCTGCGATGTCCCGTTTCATGCCATTCCACAGTATAAGTATATAAGTTCATGGTACATTTTAGTGTATTCAGGATAACAGAATACCGAACATTATGCGTTTCGCCCATAATTGGCCGTCGCAGCCCTGCAACGTCAGGCACACATAATCTGCCTCTGTATAATAATACCCCATCAGGTGAGATCTCAACTGGGTCCCTTTCTTATCAAGGGTTGTATCTTTGTACCATACCAGAATAGAATCCTCGAACTGACGCTGTTTTACCTCTTCCCTAATCAACGATTCAACAACTTCTCGGACAAAATCCCAATATCTCCAGAATCGACCAAACGGACTCCAAGGCTAGCTAACTGATGAATTTTACAAGCCAATTCCTTCTTTCTGGATACACGCCGGTCAAACCGCCCATAGATTTGCCGTTAAGTGCGTCTGCCACAACGTTAGCTTCCCTTCAGCAACTGGGACTACATTCACAAGTACCGGTCCACTGAGATTTCACTGCCTTCTAAATTACCTTCATTAATAGTGTCGTAGCAGAAATAAATTTCTCTACAAATATTCTGTAATATCCTACAAATCCCAGAGAACTGCGTATTTCAGTCGATGTCGAAGGCCTAGGCCAATTCCTTATCGCTTCAATCTTATATGTGTCAATTGTTTTCATTTATGCTTACTTTACTTTCATTTGCTCCCCTTCTTTGGGGTTATACTTCTACCATATCCATGTCTTTTCTTTATAACCTATAACTTGATTATCTTCGTACGAAACCTTAACAGAATCACGATTATATAGTACAAAATCTTATCCGATAGCTGGCACTCAAGTAATATAATTAATGTAGAAGTTTATCTCTTAGTAATCACATTCTTCCTTCATACCCATTCCTTATCTGTCGTTCTGTTTCCTCAATAATCGAATTATTTGATACTCACATGATTCATCGTTTCATGCCATAAGTTTTCCTTTGCCCTGCACTATTTCATTCTAGCTCGTTTTCGCAATTAACATTCGTGCTTTGCCCGTCAACTCTTTTAAAGACTCTGCTTAACTATGTTTCTTACGGTTCACTTTTTCTGGTATTTTATCTCCTTACCCCCCACTCAATTATTCTCTTTTCTTTCCAAACATCGTTGTATTAGAATTTTCCAAACTCAACCAGTAGCAAAATGAGTATCGGTCTATTTCGTAACATTTGTACCATACCTTTCCCTTTTCCTCGTAAATTCTGCCTAGTTAATCCTTTCTATATATTACAACACTGGCTATTAGGGTTCACCAATCGATCGACATAGTCGTAAATGGGGGGTCCTACACATACGTACATATATCACTACCATTTCTTTCACCATACATCTTCAATCACCTGTTCAAATTTTTACTCTAATTCCAGAGCTGCGCTGCTTTTCCTTCCTTTTTACCAATCTAATCCGTCTCAGCTCACGTGACCCCTATAAGGTTTCTAACCATTCCACACATCCTAATTCCCTTTAGGTTACCCCGAATTTCCTATTCGTCTCTTATATCTATGTTTGCCAAATATTTTGGTACATTTCTCAGGGGGTCACCCATCCCAAAATTTCTCTGTCCCTAGCACGCTTAACCTTAAAACTTTAATACATTTAGGTGCGTTAAGGCCGGTATAATCACGTCAACTGCCCCGCGCGACCTTGGTCACGTAATTTAAGGCAAATCGGGGTCTTAACAACTTTCAAAACGTTCTCGTAGCGGGTCCTACCCCGATTTAGAGAGGATTCTTTTACTTTTCTAACTATATAGTTACCGTGTCGCCCCTGTAAATCCTCAATATTTACCTCCATGCGTGTGTATATATATACTTTTAGACAGCTCACGGGTTTAGGTTTTCATTCCACAGATCCCATCTCCAACCAGTCGATGAGAACTGATAAAATGTTACAAACTAGAATCCGACGAACTTCGCGGAATCTCTTAGCACTTAACTCACATAATTACCTCCATATTTCTGTATATATATATTTTTGAGTCGTAAACGGACCACTCAATTCCCACTGCCTATCATACACTTTGTATTCTTCCAATTAGAGGAAACTTAATCGTTGGACATTTTTTGCCCTTCCACATATGCTGTCCTAAAGCAAAATGGGGTCGGAACATATTCCGGTTCGTTTAAATAAATTGCAAATCTGCCACTCATATATGCTTTCTCCAGATAAAATTTTCCAAATACGGATAATACTTCTTAAGAATGACACGGAGGGTATCTCTCAAACTTTAATCCAACATAATGAATTTACCCTATCGGTATCGACCTTCAAGACATGATAAGAATTTATATCTCATCTTCCTCTTCGTATTTCTAGGAAAATTTGGGCAGAGGTTCCTTTGTATTTCTTACTATCCTAAAACCTGCCCACAGGAAATACCAACCATGCCTCACAGGGCCAACACATATACGTATATACATATCATATCATATCGCATCATAGCCACACAGGGTTAATAATTTCAAATAAAAAGTATAAATATGCCGAGGCTTACTTCACATGTCCAACTCGAACTGCACCTATTGCACTTTTCTGTTTACTTTTCATTACGATTTTAAACTTTATGTTTCAATCGTGCTTCAAATACCTTACCCAGCGTACGTCTTTCAAACCGTTGCTTACCTGTGTACTGTGTAGCTTCCAATATGATCAGTCACTGTCTTACGTTGATACCGTTCTCCAGCTGAAATCAGAGGTTAGTAAAAAGGAATTCATTTCCTACAGCTGGCTCTATCGTACGATCTAAGATTCAAAGAAAGGTAACACCCTAAATGTCCTGTAGCCTCCTATTTATAGATGTGGTGCACAACACACCGATAAACAAGACTCTACGAGACACGGTCTGCAGACACTCCGAGGACGAACCTCTCTGATACCACTTTTGTCACGACCCAACCCCGTAGGCCGCGACTAGTGTCCGTGCTGGACACCTGAACGTACCCAATAACCCAAACCAGCATATAAGCAGAATATTTAAATGTGAAAGTCAATTGGCGTTATTAATTATCACAGATTAACGGATAAAGCACAAGGAAGCCGATCAGGCTGTCACAGATCATACCAACCCAAATCATATGCAGAACCCACATGTATGTCTACAGACCTCTACAGAACACATCAGAATCATAAGACGGGACAGGGCCCCGTCATACCCCTGAACAACATACAAATGTACCATAGCATGGACTGTACCAAACATAGGATCCGAACAATAGAGCACTCCAAGATGGCAGAATATAGTCCTAAACATGCGGATCAGCAAATCTGTAGTCTGTACCTGCGCGGCATGAAAACGCAGCCCCCGAAGAAAGGGGGTCAGTACGAAATATGTACTGAGTATGTAAAGCATGGAACGTAGTAAACGAAGTCATAATTGAAGCAGAAAATAGAGAAAATGAACGGAATATCCAGATTAGCAAAGATGCTGATCATAAAGCATAAATAGTATTTGCAGAAAACGTATGTCATACCTGGTCCCACTACGGGACAAAATCATAACCGAAACAGAACGTACAGAAAAGTGACTGTGATATCCAGAGTATCAAATGCATATTTTCAAAACATGAAGAGTGTGTACATAAACATATGCCATATCATATCCGGCCCCTGCCAAAGGACTCGGCAGACAGAACGTGGCCACCCCCCGACGCTGGTGCCACAACACATAAGGATCAGAAAAGGGGAATAACCCCGTAACATAGCATAACATATCAAATGGCCATATCAGATCATATCATATCATGTCAGAATAGTGTACATGGCACAGCATACTCCACAACCCATGTACATATATACCTGCCCCCTCACATCGAGGCACGGCGAACAATGCAGTAGAAGACGCTTGAGAACATATCCTGGCACGGACTCAGTGTGGGAAACATTGAGGCATCCACGAATGGAGTAGTGAGAAACTAAATGCAATAAAATACCATGTATACTTCTAGAGACTCAATGAGGCATATCGAGTGACAAGTCAAAACAATGAAATCGGACGGAATCATAGTAAGTAAACTTCGGATGTCATAATGGGTTACGGAGGCATAATCTTTCTGAGATCGTTTCCAAGATCCAAAACAGTTTATAAGACTTAACGGAGTATTTAAAACAATTCTTTAGATAATAGTTAGAGGAGTAGTTAAGACATTTCCTTTAAAGCAGCTCGAAGACAAGTCATAAATACAAAAGGGGTAAAATCGGAAATAGTGGGCCCACCTAGGGACAAACGAAGCGGTGGGCTCAAATTACGTATTTTAAGCTTGTGGGGTCACCTATAGAGGTACTAGGGACATTTCATAACTTTCTAAACAATTTGTGAAAGTTTGCCTAATTCTTCCAACAAAGCATACCTAAAAGGTTCAATTCTATTGAATGAAAAAGTGACAATTTCAAACGCGGATTCCGATGGACAGAATATATTCCGGGGCTCAAATCCGATCCTAGTACACCTAGGACATGCCAAAAGAAGAATCGGGATAGCTTTACATACCTTATATGCTCTTTACGCCTTTCCAAATTCAATTCCCGTTTCGCCCAAAATCTGCAATTGGTCACATTTACCAATTCTCAATTTCCAATCTTTAAGTATTCAATCTTTATTCATAATTGCCTACAGAAATTTGGGCAGCATCTCCCCTATACATATAGCATCCCCGAGAATTTAACTCGGCAAAAACAATCAACAACAACCCAACAACAACACCAACAACGACAACAATCAATATAGGACACAATATAACACAACTAGTCTTCTTTCCGACATAATGCAAGAACTTTCATTCCGACTTCCCATTTCCAAACCAATCTCAATGTTTTCATATTCATTATTAATCTAGATTATCACAATATAATTTGGAAGCATTTCATATCATTTCCACAAAATATTCACAAGATATACAAAATATACAAATTTTCCACCAAAGTCATAATTCATCAAAAACTTCTAATATTCAACCTACATATCCATAACATATTTCCATCTTCCAATTTCATCAACCATAATCATAATTCACATCTTAACAACTTCATTTCCATAATATCACAAAATCATTCTAAAGTGACATAATCTTCTACATTCCAACTTCAACCAAAATTCATTCAACTTTCATTCCCAATATAATTTTCACCATAACCACAACTAGAATACAACATAAAATTAACTCATATATGTATACAACATACATACACTCACGGCTACATATATATATATATATATATATATATATATATACACTTTGTAAACTTCCATATTTCCATAGTTTCTACTCATTTCCATATACTACAACACAAACAAACCTTCAAAACATAATAAAAAGGTATGAATTCCTACCTTTTTCTCCAATCTTCTTCACTTGTCCAAAGTGTGAGATTGATTAAACTAATGCTCAATCTTCCAAAACAACTACACCAAGTTGTAGAGGGACCTTGAATTAGTAGGAATTCAACAAGAAAATAATTTTAGAGTCAAGATTTTTTTGAGGGTGATTTTTCTATGGCCAACCCGAAATGGCTCTTATGTTTGCTCTAGGTTTTTCTTCTTTCTCTTCTTTCTTTGCTTCTTGAAACTTCTATTAGATAGTGACCATTTATAATTAATTAGCACATGGAAATATTCATTAAAACCATGGGTTGGGCCTCACTTGGCCGGCCACCCCTTAAACATTGGGCCTAAATTTTCATTTTATTTTTTTGGGTCAACTCGCTTGATCCCGAGTTGGGCCTAGCCCACTGACCTTTCGACCTTAAAACGTTCATATCTCCTTGTACCGACATCAACTAGGAACCCACGACCTATGGATAGAAAGTTAATTCAATTATCTACAACTTCTATTTCATGGTATCTTTCCAAATTCCAAACTTATAATACCGTTTTTGCCCCTCAAAGTCAGGTCACCCGAAAACGTTTTCTTAAAAATATTCGTTTGGAGGGCTTCCACTTTGATTTGGCCCAAGGGTACTTCATGAGTTGTGTTTAACTTTACATATGTGATTCATATGACATTTCAGATGTTCCAAAAAAAAATCTTGGTGTGTGGGCCCCACCCCAGCAAATAATCCGACGTTCAAAAATACGGGATATAACAATGACATTTAGGATATTATCTTTCCTTCTGTCATAGATCGTGCGATAGAGCCAGAGTCTAGGAAAGATATTTCTGACCTCTTTTCCTGTAGGTAGGTGCAGAATTGCGAAAGATGAAGAGGCTAGCTTCAGATAGTGAGGGTGCTAAGAAGGCCCCTAGGGTAAATTCAGGACCCCAAGCTCCAGGACCGAGCAGGAGGAGCCTCGGTTATTCTATCGAGACTGACCCATTGGAGGACCCCGCGATAATTCTTCCAGAGTTTTTGATATCTAGGGAGGCAGTCCCCGAGGCCGTACCAGTTACTCATATGGCAGGATACCACGTTAGACCGGCAACCCCGGTAAGCATTACAGATTACTCCAGCCCCCTATCCTGGTCGTCGGTCAACCAGGAGTTGCCCGGTTATCTACATTCCCCGGACTCCGATGAGGAAGATGATGAAGGCCAGACGTGTAGATGGCGGGCAGATGGTGACAAGGAGCACACTTCGCCCTACAGATCACCAGATCGGACTAGAGACTGATCAACTACAAGTATATGAGACCTTATCGACATTTCGTATGTATGTGTATTTGTTATAAATTATTACCTAATAGCGGCAAACGGAAATCAAAGGGGTCGACAACCAAGTATTTACGAGTAACAGTGACCAAGGTGTTCCCATCACCGTGGGAATTTTGAAATCTAGGATGGAAAATAGTTGTACATACAGGTGAAAGTTGGATATCAAGGTTACATAATGAGAATTTGTATATACGGAATGGCAAACTGGCCATCATTATGGTGAGTTATGGTAAGCATAGTAAAGAAATGGGTTGAATGTATATATATTGCAGATAAGTTCAGTTAGAAAGTGTGCACAGAAGAAGCTAAAGGAATCAGTAACTGTAAGCAGAATATAATTTAGACATAGTATGAATGCTGCAGGTATGTTTGAAATCTGCAGTTAGAGATTGAAAGGGAAAATAAACAGGAAAGTGTGACAGGTACAGTTTGAGTTGGATACACGAGGCAAGTTCATTATTTTCATCTTGTGACTGATATAGGAATCCCTGTGCGGCTAAGATACGATATAATATATATGTGTATGTTGGCCCTGTGAGGCGTTGTTGGTATTTCCTGCGTGCAGGTTTTGAGATAGTAAGAAATATATGTCACGACCCAACCCCGTGGGCCGCGACTGGTATCCTAACTGGATACCCATACGTATCTACTTAACAGAATTTCGTACCGTACAGATTTTTTTTTTTAAACAGCTGTGTACAGAATCAGGCCAATACAGATGCGGCGCGCGCGAACATATACATACCTGAACATACAGAAATTTACATATAAGCCGATAAGGCTAACATAGCAGACAGAGTCGTGAAATCGTACGCACCTACCTGAACAGATGTAACCCGAAACCCACATACATATCTACAGGCCTCTACAGACATACAGAATCATATGACGGGACAGGGCCCCGCCGTACCCAGAATTTCCATACATACAAAATATACGGAAAACAAAAGATATATACCAAAAGTGTACGCTCCGGATCAAAGGAGCTCTTCAGAACAGCAGAATCAGAACCCTACGCTGGCGGCGTATCACCTCGTGCGTCTGTACCTGCGGGCATGTAGCGCAGCCCCCGAAGAACCGGGGGTCAGTACGAAGGATGTACCGAGTATGCAAAGCAGAAACATAACAACATAATCATAATCTGAACCGGAAGCATATGTATATAGCGGACAGAACCATAAATCGAACGGACGGACGGAATCATAATCCCGACAGACGGACAGAATCATGGTTCAGACACATAGATAGAATCGTAAAACATACGGGCATACAGAATCAGAATCCATACGGACATACAGAATCAGAATCCATACGGACATACAGAATTAGAATCCATACGGACATACAGAATCAGAATCCATACGGACATACAGAATCAGAATCCATACGGACATACAGAATCAGAATCCATACGGACATACAGACTAAATCGTAATCCAGACGGACGGACAGAAGTATGCCGGATAGAATTATGCATGCAGAGTCATACAGAGTCATACAGAATCATACAGAGGCATGTGCTTGTATAAATGCTGATGGCACATCCATACATACCTACAGATCCCGGCCCTGTCTGGGGGCGCGGTAAACAGAACCCGGCCCTCTTAGTACGGGACGCGGTGGACAGACAGAATCAGATCAGATCATATGCCATCCTGGCCACCATCCCCATACACAGAACATAATATCATAATCATACAGATGTAACAGATCCCGGCCCGCACGCCGAGGGACGCGGTGAACAATGCAGAGAAACATGCACGATAACAGAACCTGGCCCGGGACGCAGTGAATAAATGCATTGAGACAGCCACAAACAGATTAATGAGAAACCACATACATACAGACTCACATACAGACTCAATCAGACTGAAGGGTGCCAAACGGCGAGCCAAATCAGAGTATCCAGATAGTATGCATAGTACGCGCCTATATCCTACTTGGGAAGGCACGACAGATTATTATCAGAATCAGATTCTCAGATGTTCAGAAGTCATTTTGTATGAATTGCATAAAAATAGTCATATCATAACCAAAATAATAGTCCAGATGTTTTCTGAGAAAATCGGACAAAACGGAAGTATTTAAAGTTATACAGAAGATATCGGGCCTTGTGGGCCCGCCTCGGACCAACTCGAGGCAACATATGTAAATTACTGATAATAGACCTTATGAGGTCATCCATAATCGTTTGGAAGTGTTCCGACTCCGTTTAGGGAAGTTTCGTACAAAAATTCACTTTAAAGGCAATTTGTAAGAAAATGGTTTCAATTGTACTGAAGGAATTGGAGCGGTTTTCCGTCTCGAATTCCGAGGAACGGAGTCGTACTTAAGGCTCGCGGCTGAGCCTATCACATCCAGAACATGCCTAAGAATAAAGGGGAAGGCTTTACATACCTCGATTGCGCCTTATGCTCGCTTAGCTTCACTTCCAATTTCGTCCAAAATCTACAAATGGTCATGTTTACCAATTGTCAAATTCAAGCCTTTAAGAATCCAAATTTTATTACTTGCCTACCGAAATTTCGGCAGCATTTCCCCTATATATATAGCCTCCCCGAGATTCAACTCGGCTCAACACAACCAACAACAACCCAACAACAACATCAACAACATCAACAATTTTCATAATTCACAATATACGCAATTAGTCTACTTTACGACATAATGCAATAATCCTCATTTCGACTTCACACTTCCAAATCAATACCAACATATGCCGTAAAACAGCCCGCACATTATTTTCCAAATTTTCCCAACCAACCAATTCGCGATATAACTATTTAATAATTTTATTTCCGCAAAGAGGTCAAAATTAACACTAACAACATCAGTAACAACATCCTCCACATTCTACAAGTTAAATACATTTGTTTTCATCCAAAATTTTCTTCAAACCCCATTCTACAATTCAGCCATACCAACAAATGAATTTATCACGTTATCTCTTCGTTCTAATCCGTTAAAACTCTAAATAAACTTGTTAACAATAAAAAAAAGCCTTATTCATACCTTAAGTGCACAGCCACCACGTCCACCCACTTATTTGTAGTTGTTTTTTAGCTCAAATCGAAGGCAACGCGACGTAGAACACTTTTCTCTTCATGGGCTTCGGGATTCGGGGCTCCGATTTTGGTCAAAAAATGATTTTTTTTTTCTCTAGGCTCTCCTCTCTCTTTTTCTCTAGAGTTTTCCAGGTTTCTTGATCTGAAAATGAGGGAGAGAAACTGATTTTTTTCTATTAAAAGCGTGGGTAATGGGTCTGACCCGAATTGGAATCGGGTTGGGCCCATTTCACTGCCCAGCTTGACCTTTCGACCTTAAAACGTCCATATCTCCTTGTACC
The DNA here is from genome assembly GCF_019175385.1 of Lycium barbarum. NCBI lineage: Eukaryota > Viridiplantae > Streptophyta > Magnoliopsida > Solanales > Solanaceae > Lycium > Lycium barbarum. Next base: position 56,544,785 of record NC_083342.1, on the reverse strand, counting down.
GACGTCACCTGGGAGCCACGACCTACCATTGGAAAGCTATTTCAATTATCTACAACTTTTATTTCTGGGCGTTTTCCCAAATTCCAAACTTATAATGCCGTTTTTTCCCCTCCAAGTCAGGTCATCCGAAAACGTTTTGTTAAAAATATTCGTTTGGAGGGCTTCCACTTTGATTTGGCCCCAGGGCCCTTCCCGGGTTGTATTTAACTTTACATATACGATTCATATAACTTTTCACATGTCCCAAAAAAAATCTTGATGTATGGGCTCCACCTCAGCTTACAAATAATTCGACGTTCGAAAATGCAGGATATAACATTCTCCCCCCCTTTAGAACATTCGTCCTCGAATGTTCGATTGACCTTGGGTATTAGGCCCCGTGTTTTCGTACAATTGGAAATTGAGAAATAATTATGACTCGGGTGTTAGAAGGACCTAATTCAATTTTTTTTTTTTTTGTGAATGTGACTATGTTGGTTGTGTAATCTTTAATGCTAAGACCTCGGGGGAGGCCGAGGATAAATTTGGAATTTCGGAAATTAGTTTCGGGAATTATAAAACGGGACTTTTTAAGCATTGGGCCAAGAAACCAAAATTTTAATTTGCAAGCCCAAAGGAAGAGAGGGGGCCGGCCAAGCCCAATTTTAAAAGGGTCATGTGCTATGCACATGACCCCAAAAGGATATATACTAGAAAGACTTATCAATTATAGATCAAAAATTCATAAATCAAGAACACAAAGAAAAGAGAGGTTCGGCCGTGACTTGAGAGGAGAAGAGAGAAAAAAATTCCAAGCTTGTGTGTGATCCAAAAATCTTGGTTTCTACATATTTGTGAAGTACTCAAGACGCTCTCCGACGTGGTATAATTTGTTTGGCACGGGGACGACGTTTTCGACAAGTCGGGGTTTCAAGAAAAGGTGAGAATTCTTACCCTTTTATGTTATAGAATTGATGTGAATGTGTTAAGCATTGGAAGTAGATGGAGATCCCGTAATTTTAACGTAAATAGAAAGTCGTGGGTGTGTGTTTGTAGTTGGTTTGGCCGAGAGCCATAGAAGGAAAAATTGGTGTGAATTGATCTTGGTTAAGTTGGTCTAATGTGTTGTTGTGATCCTTATATCATAAATGATCGATTGTTGAATTAAATTGGCGGTGGAAAACGAATTCGGATATTATCGGAAAGTGTATATCCTTGGTATCGTTATGTATATCAATGTATATTTTGGGTGCTAGAGACTTTAGATATGACTTTATAATGATATTGATGAATTCGGAATGAAACGACGTTAGTTAGAATGTTCGTTGTGAATTTTAGTGTTTTGAAGAATTATGGAAATAAATTGATTTTGGTGCAATTTCGTGTATGGCTTAGATTGAATTTGGAATGTGTTTGACTAGTGTTGGATGGTTAAATGAATACAATTATGTGAATATAGAATTGAGATTTTGAAAGTTTGAATGGAAAGTTGCCAACGTTAGAAGTCATGTAGAACTTTAAAGCTAGAATGGTTTGATTGTTGTTTGGTTTGGTTGTTGATGTGTGGGCTGTTGTGGTTGGTTAATTTGAGCCGAGCTACGCCTCGGGGATGTTAGATTTATAGGGGAAGTGCTGCCGAAATTTCGGTAGGAAAATATGGAGTTAAAGGCATTTTTGAGCCTAAGGATCTCATTTGGTAACTTTGACCATTTGCAGATTTTTGACGAAACGGGACGGGACTTTTGGAAGAGCTTACGACGTCTGTGAGGTATGTAAAGCTTCCCGATTCTTTATTTGGAAAATGTTAGGGTGTTAGTTGAATATGAGACCTTCCGGAGCATTTCTGCTCCTCGAAACCCGATCCACAGAAAGGTTACTATTCATTCAATTCGATTGAAGCCTAAAGGCTCCCTTTTGGCTAGAATGCCACTATTCGTCCGAAACCTATCGAAATGTGGTCGGGTAACCTAGAAATGATTATGTATGACCCTTGGCATATAACTGCTCGTAAAAATATGTTCGCCACCTCACTTCGACTCGAGGTGGGTCCGCTACCCCAAAAATGCCCGATTTGCCCTTCGGGCCATCTTTGAGAACAGAGTTGAACGTACCGCTTCTGATCTTTGGAACATCCTTCCACGGGGTATGTTTGGACTATTCGATGCGCTAATCCATGTCTTGAACTATATAGACCATTTTGGAATCGTTTTGCAAAATGAAACCTTATGTCGACTAAGTATTCGACTATTTTGTAATATGATATGATTTATGGGCTTACTTTGTTTTGAAACACTATTTTGAAATACGATTTGCATTTGTTTGCTCACGACTCCGCTCGTGCCTTATTATGACTTCGTTCACCGGTTCCCGGGCCGGTTTTGATTCGTGCGCTGTATGACAAATTCGGCCGTATGCTGTGTTACGGTTCCCAAGGCTTCGCCATAGGGCCGGGTCCCGTTTGGAGTTATGCTGTGATATGGCTCGGGACGCGATACGCTCACCGATGATTATGATTATGTTCGGGGATGTACGGAGATTTGAAACCTTCTGGTGTTATGCTGTGTGTGGCGCCAGCGTCGGAGTGGCGACCACGTTCTTAAGCGTTTGCATGATTTTGTTGCATAAAATATATGTATATGATTTCGATACAGATTTTGACATACCAGTTTGTGCCCCCTTTGACATTTGATCTGCTTTCGGTTTTGATCCATAATTCTGTACTCCGTGCTTTACATACTCAGTACATATTTCGTACTGACCCCCCTCTCTCCGGGGGCTGCGTTTTATGCCCGCAGGTGCAGACATCGGTGATCCTCCGCAGTAGGCTTCGCTTCTTGCTTTCCGGAGTACTCTTACTTGGTCCGGAGTCCACTTTTGGTACAGACTCCTCTACTCTGTATATGTTTTGTATATTTGACAGTTTGGGTACGGCGAGGCCCTGTCTCGCCATATGTTATGTTTTGAATTCGTAGAGGCCTGTAGTCATCTTTGTGGGGCGAGGGTCCTATGTGTATGTTGTCCGATTTTGCTTTCGGGTCTTAAAGCGGTCTGTTTGATATGATGGCCCCAAATGGCCCTTTTGTATATATTTGTATTTTGACCGGCGATGTCTATTCCGCCGCTTTGTTTGAGATTGATTTGATATGACCGCTTAAGACAGATTTTCGATATAAATTATGTCTGATATAACTTTTGAAAATTCTGAAATAAGTTTGGGTTCGAAAATGAATATGCGATTTGGTCTGGTACCCAGGTAGGGTGCCAGTCGCGGCCCACGGGGCTGGGTCGTGACAAAAGTGGTATCAGAGCGGTTTGTCCTCGGAATGTCTACAGGCCGTGTCTCGTAGAGTCTTGTTTATCGATGTGTTGTGCACCACGTCTATAAGCAGGAAGCTACAGGGCATTTAGGACGTTACTCTCTTTGTAATCTTAGATCGTGCGATAGAGCTGTGCTATTAGGATGATTTCGATCTGACTCGCCTTTGTGTTTGCAGTGATGCCTCCGAAGAAGGCAACGGCGGCCCAGAAGGGCAAGGCGAGGATTGGAGAGGCTAGCCAGGCACAGCGAGCTACCCGGGCTCGTGTTTATGATTTGCCTGAGGACGTGCCACAGTCGGAGGGGTCTGCTACACCCCCACCGGTACAGCCTGGAGTAGGACCTTCAGCAGCTCCAGAGGTCCGTGTACCCGCACCTGAGGCTCCAGCTCCTCAGCCAGGGGCGGAGGATCGGACCTTGAGGGAGGCTGTGCAGTTGCTGACTACGCTGGTAGCAGGGCAGGCTCGCAGACGCGGGCGGAGGGATGATGACAGGCGGGACAGCCTGCGAGTTCGGGAGTTTTTGCTATGTGGCCCTCCAGAGTTCTTCGGTTCCAAGCCCGATGAGGACCCCCATGACTTTATTCGGGGGATGCGACGCTCATTGGACCTGGTCAGGGCTTCGGAGACCGAGTCGGTTGAGCTGGCGTCGCACAGGCTTCGAGATGTGGCTACCCATTGGTACGAGACTTGGGAGCTGTCTAGGGGAGAGGGTGCCCCTCCAGCCACTTGGGATCAGTTTGTGACAGCATTCACCCGCCACTTTTTGCCACCAGAGTTACGGCGGGCACGAGCTGATCGGTTTTTACGTCTGCAGCAGAGGGGTCGGAGTGTTCGCGAGTATAGCCTTGAGTTTGATTCTCTGGCCCGATATGCACCGGCCGTGGTAGCAGATATGTCCGATCGGATGCACCGCTATGTTATGGGATTGGACCGGTATTTGGTAGACAGCTGTATGGCCGTGTCACTGCAGGCAGACATGGATATTTCCCGGCTTCAGGCCTATGCGATGGGTATGGAGGACCGTCGCAGATCTGATCCTGCTGGCAGAGATCGAGACAGGAGGCCGCCCAAGAGGGCTAGATCCGCGGGTTATTCAGGAGATTCTCGAGGAGGACAGCCTCAGCAGCAGCAGCAGTCTGATAGATATTTTCCTCCTTCCGGCCGGGGTACTCAGTCAGGTAGCCGGAGATTCGACAGTACGGGACCGTCTGGGGCCGGTCAGAGCTCCAGAGCGGCAGGATCGCAGGTATCCAGGGGTCCCAGTCAGGCCAGACCACCTAGACCCCGTTGTCCACATTGCGGGAAGTCACATCCCGGGGAGTGTTACCGAGCGACGGGAGCTTGTTTTTCTTGTGGCGGTCAGGGCCACTTTATGAGAGACTGCCCTTTGGCCAGCGGTTCGGGTAGTGCGGCGCAGCAGACAGGGTCAGCCGCCGGTTCTTCCTCCGTTCCATCTGTCCCACGCCCTGGAGGGCGGAGTATTCCAGCACCGGCAGGGCGCGGTCGAGGTCGCGGTGGTGTTGCAGGTTTTAGCGGTCCCTCGAACCGCATATATGCTTTGGCCAGCCGCCAGGATCAGGAGGCTTCGCCAAATGTCGTCACAGGTACATTACTGGTTTTCTCCAGATCTGTATATGCATTGATTGACCCTGGCTCTACTTTATCATATATTTCCCCGCTCGTTGCTAGTAAGATTGGGATAGTGTCTGAGCCTATAGAGCCATTTGAGGTAGCTACGCCAGTTGGGGATTTTATTATAGCGAGGCAGGTCTATAGGGATTGTTCTGTGACTATTTATGATCGTAACACTAAGGCTGACTTGGTAGAGTTAGACATGCTCGAGTTTGACGTCATTATGGGTATGGACTGGTTGTCTTCCTGTTATGCTAATGTCGACTGCCAGCAAAAGGTAGTCCGTTTTCAGTTTCCAGGGGAACCAGTCATAGAGTGGTTCGGATCTACTGCATCGCCGAGGGGTAAGTTTATTTCATACCTCAAGGCTAAGAAGATGATTCAGAAGGGTTATATCTATCATTTGGTTCGCGTGCACGATACTGCAGCGGAGGTACCTACCCTTCAGTCCATCCCGGTCGTCAGTGAGTTTCCAGATGTTTTTCCTGACGAGCTTCCTGGCCTTCCGCCGGAGCGGGAGATTGATTTTTCTATTGAGTTGATGCCGGATACGCAGCCTATATCTATTCCTCCATACAGGATGGCACCAGCTGAGTTGAAGGAGTTGAAGGAGCAGCTGAAAGATTTGCTGGATAAGGGTTTTATCAGGCCCAGCACGTCACCCTGGGGAGCGCCGGTATTGTTTGTCAGAAAGAAGGATGGGTCGTTACGGATGTGTATTGACTACCGGCAGCTGAATAGGGTGACTATTAAGAATAAATATCCCCTTCCCCGGATTGATGACTTGTTTGATCAGCTGCAGGGTGCTAGACACTTCTCCAAGATAGATCTGCGCTCAGGCTATCACCAGGTGCGAGTACGGGAGTCTGATATCCCGAAGACTGCTTTCAGGACCCGGTACGGGCATTATGAGTTCAGAGTTATGTCTTTCGGGTTGACTAATGCTCCAGCGGTGTTTATGGATCTGATGAACCGGGTATTTCGGCCATTCCTGGACATGTTTGTTATTGTATTTATTGATGATATCCTGATTTACTCGCGATCAGCCGAGGAGCATTCAGATCACTTGCGGACGGTACTTGGCATTCTCCGTCAGCAGAAGTTATATGCTAAATTCTCTAAATGCGAGTTCTGGTTGACTTCTGTGGCATTCTTGGGTCATATTGTCGGCGCAGGCGGTATTCGGGTCGACACGCAGAAGATTGAGGCTGTGCAGAATTGGCCCAGGCCTACTACACCGACTGAGGTGCGCAGTTTTCTGGGATTGGCTGGGTATTATCGCAGGTTTGTGGAGGATTTCTCTTCTATTGCAGCACCACTGACGAGGCTTACCCAGAAGGCAGCAAAATTCCAGTGGTCAGATGCCTGCGAGCGCAGCTTTCAGATGCTGAAGGAGAGATTGATTACAGCGCCAATTCTGGCTCTTCCAGAGGGGTCTGATGGGTATGTAGTATATTGTGACGCCTCTGGTATTGGGATAGGATGTGTATTGATGCAGCACGGTCGAGTTATAGCCTATGCTTCCCGGCAGCTCAGACCGCACGAGAAGAACTATCCCACTCATGATCTTGAGTTGGCCGCGGTGATTCATGCTTTGAAGATTTGGCGGCATTATTTATATGGGGTCCACGTTGATATCTATACGGATCATAAGAGCCTTCAGTATATGTTCAAGCAGAAGGAGCTAAATTTGCGGCAGCGGAGATGGCTTGAGCTACTAAAGGATTACGATGTTGATATTCTGTACCATCCAGGGAAAGCCAACGTGGTAGCTGATGCGCTTAGCCGCAAGTCCGTAGGCAGTCTGGCTGACGTCCCATCTGATAAGAGAGATTTGGTTCGTGATATTCATCAGCTGGCCAGCCTCGGAGTTCGTTTGGCCGATTCAGGAGATTCTGGGATTTCTGTTCGCCCGGTTGCTGAGTCATCTATTATTCAGGAGGTAAAGCAGCGCCAGTTTGAGGATCCTACTTTGATTCAGTACAGGGATGTGGCCCTTAATAAAGCAACGACTCAGTTCGAAATCTCGCCTGAAGGAGTATTATCGTACAACGGCAGGTTCTGTGTACCGGATGTCGCGGGCTTACGGCGGCAGATTATGGGCGAGGCACATTGTGCCCGGTATTCTGTCCATCCTGGTTCCACCAAGATGTATCGGGATCTCAGGTGTTTGTATTGGTGGGACGGCATGAAGAAAGACGTTGCCGAGTTTGTCAGTCAATGCCCGAACTGTCAGCAAGTCAAGATCGAGCATCAGAAGCCCGGTGGATTATTACAGGAGATGGAGATTCCAGCCTGGAAATGGGAGATGATTAATATGGACTTCATTGTTGGGTTGCCGCGTACGCTACGCAGGTACGACTCTATTTGGGTTATTGTGGATAGGCTGACGAAATCAGCCCATTTCCTTCCGGTCCGGACTACATATTCGGCTGAGGACTATGCCAGATTATATATCAGAGAGATAGTCAGACTTCACGGGGTCCCTGTATCTATTATTACTGACCGAGGTGCTCAGTTTACGGCTAATTTCTGGAGGTCATTTCAGGAGGGATTAGGGACCCAGGTGACCCTCAGTACAGCTTTCCATCCTCAGACCGACGGGCAGGCCGAGCGCACTATTCAGACGCTCGAGGATATGTTACGGGCTTGCGTTATTGACTTCAGGGGCAGCTGGGATGATCATTTGCCGCTTATAGAGTTTGCCTACAATAACAGTTATCACTCCAGCATCCAGATGGCCCCGTATGAGGCCCTTTATGGCAGGAGATGCAGATCTCCTATTGGCTGGTTTGACGTGGGCGAGACTAAGCTGATTGGGCCAGATGTAATCCAGGAGGCTGTGGATAAGGTGAAGCTCATTCGGGAGCGATTGTTGGCTGCTCAGAGTCGACAGAAAGCGTATGCTGATAGGCGACGTCGACCGTTAGAGTTCCAGACTGGTGACTGGGTATTCCTGAAGGTGTCGCCTATGAAGGGCGTTATGAGATTTGGCAGAAAGGGTAAGCTGAGTCCGCGATACATCGGGCCATACCAGATTGTTCGGAGGATAGGCGCAGTCGCCTACGAGCTAGACTTGCCATCCGATCTGGAGTCCGTGCACCCGGTGTTCCATGTGTCTATGCTGCGGAAATGTATTGGTGACCCTTCCAGGGTATTCCCAGTAGATGATCTTCAGGTGACAGAGCAGCTATCTTATGACGAGCAGCCAATATCTATTCTGGACCGTCAGGTGAGGAAATTGCGCACTAAGGAGGTGCCTTCGGTCAAGGTTCTGTGGCGCAATAACAACCGTGAAGAGATGACTTGGGAGGCAGAGGATGAGATGAAGAAGAGATTTCCCCATCTATTCCCTACGCCTCCTGTAATCTAGACTTTTGTATTTGTTGTACCAATGAACGGATGGACCATGTGTGCTATTTATATAAAATGGTTTTCCCGTTATGCTTGTGAGCCTTCATAAGATTTGTTTAACATTCGGGGACGAATGTTCTTAAGGGGGGGAGAATGTTAGGCCCCGTGTTTTCGTACAATTGGAAATTGAGAAATAATTATGACTCGGGTGTTAGAAGGACCTAATTCAATTTTTTTTTTTTGTGAATGTGACTATGTTGGTTGTGTAATCTTTAATGCTAAGACCTCGGGGGAGGCCGAGGATAAATTTGGAATTTCGGAAATTAGTTTCGGGAATTATAAAACGGGACTTTTTAAGCATTGGGCCAAGAAACCAAAATTTTAATTTGCAAGCCCAAAGGAAGAGAGGGGGCCGGCCAAGCCCAATTTTAAAAGGGTCATGTGCTATGCACATGACCCCAAAAGGATATATACTAGAAAGACTTATCAATTATAGATCAAAAATTCATAAATCAAGAACACAAAGAAAAGAGAGGTTCGGCCGTGACTTGAGAGGAGAAGAGAGAAAAAAATTCCAAGCTTGTGTGTGATCCAAAAATCTTGGTTTCTACATATTTGTGAAGTACTCAAGACGCTCTCCGACGTGGTATAATTTGTTTGGCACGGGGACGACGTTTTCGACAAGTCGGGGTTTCAAGAAAAGGTGAGAATTCTTACCCTTTTATGTTATAGAATTGATGTGAATGTGTTAAGCATTGGAAGTAGATGGAGATCCCGTAATTTTAACGTAAATAGAAAGTCGTGGGTGTGTGTTTGTAGTGGGTTTGGCCGAGAGCCATAGAAGGAAAAATTGGTGTGAATTGATCTTGGTTAAGCTGGTCTAATGTGTTGTTGTGATCCTTATATCATAAATGATCGATTGTTGAATTAAATTGGCGGTGGAAAACGAATTCGGATATTATCGGAAAGTGTATATCCTTGGTATCGTTATGTATATCAATGTATATTTTGGGTGCTAGAGACTTTAGATATGACTTTATAATGATATTGATGAATTCGGAATGAAACGACGTTAGTTAGAATGTTCGTTGTGAATTTTAGTGTTTTGAAGAATTATGGAAATAAATTGATTTTGGTGCAATTTCGTGTATGGCTTAGATTGAATTTGGAATGTGTTTGACTAGTGTTGGATGGTTAAATGAATACAATTATGTGAATATAGAATTGAGATTTTGAAAGTTTGAATGGAAAGTTGCCAACGTTAGAAGTCATGTAGAACTTTAAAGCTAGAATGGTTTGATTGTTGTTTGGTTTGGTTGTTGATGTGTGGGCTGTTGTGGTTGGTTAATTTGAGCCGAGCTACGCCTCGGGGATGTTAGATTTATAGGGGAAGTGCTGCCGAAATTTCGGTAGGCAAATATGGAGTTAAAGGCATTTTTGAGCCTAAGGATCTCATTTGGTAACTTTGACCATTTGCAGATTTTTGACGAAACGGGACGAGACTTTTGGAAGAGCTTACGACGTCTGTGAGGTATGTAAAGCTTCCCGATTCTTTATTTGGCAAATGTTAGGGTGTTAGTTGAATATGAGACCTTCCGGAGCATTTCTGCTCCTCGAAACCCGATCCACAGAAAGGTTACTATTCATTCAATTCGATTGAAGCCTAAAGGCTCCCTTTTGGCTAGAATGCCACTATTCGTCCGAAACCTATCGAAATGTGGTCGGGTAACCTAGAAATGATTATGTATGACCCTTGGCATATAACTGCTCGTAAAAATATGTTCGCCACCTCACTTCGACTCGAGGTGGGTCCGCTACCCCAAAAATGCCCGATTTGCCCTTCGGGCCATCTTTGAGAACAGAGTTGAACGTACCGCTTCTGATCTTTGGAACATCCTTCCACGGGGTATGTTTGGACTATTCGATGCGCTAATCCATGTCTTGAACTATATAGACCATTTTGGAATCGTTTTGCAAAATGAAACCTTATGTCGACTAAGTATTCGACTATTTTGTAATATGATATGATTTATGGGCTTAATTTGTTTTGAAACACTATTTTGAAATACGATTTGCATTTGTTTGCTCACGACTCCGCTCGTGCCTTATTATGACTTCGTTCACCGGTTCCCGGGCCGGTTTTGATTCGTGCGCTGTATGACAAATTCGGCCGTATGCTGTGTTACGGTTCCCAAGGCTTCGCCATAGGGCCGGGTCCCGTTTGGAGTTATGCTGTGATATGGCTCGGGACGCGATACGCTCACCGATGATTATGATTATGTTCGGGGATGTACGGAGATTTGAAACCTTCTGGTGTTATGCTGTGTGTGGCGCCAGCGTCGGAGTGGCGACCACGTTCTTAAGCGTTTGCATGATTTTGTTGCATAAAATATATGTATATGATTTCGATACAGATTTTGACATACCAGTTTGTGCCCCCTTTGACATTTGATCTGCTTTCGGTTTTGATCCATAATTCTGTACTCCGTGCTTTACATACTCAGTACATATTTCGTACTGACCCCCCTCTCTCCGGGGGCTGCGTTTTATGCCCGCAGGTGCAGACATCGGTGATCCTCCGCAGTAGGCTTCGCTTCTTGCTTTCCGGAGTACTCTTACTTGGTCCGGAGTCCACTTTTGGTACAGACTCCTCTACTCTGTATATGTTTTGTATATTTGACAGTTTGGGTACGGCGAGGCCCTGTCTCGCCATATGTTATGTTTTGAATTCGTAGAGGCCTGTAGTCATCTTTGTGGGGCGAGGGTCCTATGTGTATGTTGTCCGATTTTGCTTTCGGGTCTTAAAGCGGTCTGTTTGATATGATGGCCCCAAATGGCCCTTTTGTATATATTTGTATTTTGACCGGCGATGTCTATTCCGCCGCTTTGTTTGAGATTGATTTGATATGACCGCTTAAGACAGATTTTCGATATAAATTATGTCTGATATAACTTTTGAAAATTCTGAAATAAGTTTGGGTTCGAAAATGAATATGCGATTTGGTCTGGGTACCCAGGTAGGGTGCCAGTCGCGGCCCACGGGGCTGGGTCGTGACATTGGGGAGGTTCCTTTCTTTCCTTCAAAATTCCTTTCAACGTTACGATTGCCATCAACATCTTTCACCTCTTGCCACACTTCTCGGTTCCTTACAACGTTATCATAATTTCACGTTACATCAAACAGGTTCATAACTAGAGCCAGACGCACAAAAGCATATCAGACAGATTCATAGTCGAAGCCAGATGTACGGAAGTATGTCAGACAAAGCTGAGATCGGAGTCAGACGTACAAAGAGGTATCAGCCAGATTCGAAATCAGAATCAGACGTACAGAAATGTATCAGACAGAGTCGTAATCAGAATCAGACATACAGAAATGTATCAGACAGACGCGTGATCAAAATCAGACGTACAGAGATGTATCAGACAGATTCATATCCAGAATCAGACACATAGAGGCGTGTCAGACAGATTCGTAATCAGAGTCAATCGTACAGGGGTGTGTCAAACAGAAACGTATTCAGAATCAAACGTACAAAGATTTATCAGACGGGAACATAATCGAATTCAGGAGAACAGAGGCGTAATAGGCAGAGTCTTATCAGAATCGGAAGTGCAGAAGTGTAACAGATAGAATCTGAATTAGAATCAGATCACTCCTGTTAAGGCTCTAGTGATTTATGGAAATTTCTCTTATTTGTAAACTTGTTCGCCACGTTGTCATACAAATCGTCATACGTGTCGCTTATCGATTCTTCTGAAGCATTCTGCTTATTCACATTTCTTATCCTTCATCTTTCCTACTATCCATACTCATTTTCCTTTCCAGATATCATCACACAAGACTAAGTTATAATGTAATCGGGGTTTTTCTATTCTTTGACAACATTCGTGTCCTCACCCCCGCTTCGTTTCATGTATTCGATTTAGTAAAACCTTCCGTCTATCACAACATCAGCCGCCGGGACTCGGCTCTCGACCCATACATGCATCAAACGAAAATCGTACACATACACATACACACATACAGATATATTTACTAATATCTTACTGGCGAACGTCTCTGACTGTTATTCGAATTCGCTCAATTTCCCGAGCGGCATTGCACCTTTTCTTTTCGCCCACTTAGTCCGCCTCGTTCTACGCGACCCCTGCAAGGGCACTAGTTACTCCACACATTCTCTTTCCCTTTAGGTTACCCCAAATTTCCATTTATATCTATCATACTTATACTAGTGAAAATTTTTGCATTACTTCCAAGGGGGGGTCACCCATCCCAGAATTGCCCTGGCCTTAGCACGCTTAACCTCGGAACTTTCATGTATTTTAGCGCGTTACGGCTAATATAATTTCATTGATTGCCCCGCACGACCTTTGTCACGTAACTTAGGGCAGATCGGGGTCTTAGCAAATTTTCGAAAAATTCTCGTAGAGGGTCCCACCCCCGGCTAAGTCGTACCATTACCCTGTTGCCTTTCTAAATCTTCAATATTCACTTTCATACACATATACATATGATTACAGACAGCCCACAGATTTAATTCTTCATCCCACAAATTCCGTCTCCAAATAGTCGGCGAAATCTGATAAAATATTACCGTAAGATGCTCTCCAACCACCAACAGAAGAAAACTAAATTCTGACGAGTATCGCGGAACCTTTTTGTACTCAATCTACATATTTACCTCCATATTCCTGGAAAAAGTTAGGCAGAGTTTCCTCTGTATTTCTTACTATCCGAAACTTGTACACCAGAAATACCAACCATGCCTCACAGGGCCAACACATGCACGCATATATATACATCATATCATGTCATATCATAGCCACACGAGGCTGCTAACTTCAAATAAGAATTATAACGACGTCGACACTTACCACACGTGCCCAACTCAAACGGCATCGGAGGCACTTTCCTGTTTACTTTCAGGTGAGATTTCTAGATTCACACTGACGGTGGGGACATCTCAGTCGCCCTTGCCTTTAATCACTAGGTCTCTAATCCTTTTTAAATTTCCGTCGTCGTCATTGAACAACATTTTACGGATATCATACACACATCGAAAATTCTAGGAAACTTATGTACTCATAACTGATCAATCTCGGGTCTAACCTGGGGAGCTGCCCTGGGAACTGTGTCCCTCATCATCGTCATCTGTCTGGCCCCCATTCGCCTGGCCCCCGCTATTACCTGCATCTGAATCGGAGGAGTATAGGTAGCTCGGCAATTCCTGGTTTACTGATGGCCAGGACAAAGGACTGGAGTAGGGCGTAACACTCTCTGGAGAAGCCTGTCTAACATAATGCTCCACTACAGGAGTTGCTGGCATGTCCTCGGGGACCTCCTCCTCCGGCGTCCCAGAGGAATGCTCTAATGGCTCAGCATCGGGGCTATCCTCCTCCCTGGGGGTAAGAAACTCTGGAGGTATCGTCACTGGGTCCTCCGAGGGGTCAGTATCATAACTATCTTCTCTGGGATCCTCTGCTCTGGGAATCAAAAACTCTGGAGGAATTGTCTCTGGATCCTCCGAAGGGTCTGTCTCAATCGAGTAGCTGGGGATCTGCCTATTCGGTCCTGGTGACGTCCTGGGGGCTTTCTTAGCACCCTCATCCCCATCATCAGAAGCACTCCTCTTCATTCTTTGTCAATCTGCAATCACCTGCAGGAAGAGGGTCAGAAACATTTTCCCCAAATACTGACACTTCTGCTCTTTTGGAGCCTCGCTGTAGATACAACAATTCGAAGGAAACATCCTAACCATACAGCTTTATCGCACGATCTAAGATTCAAAGAAGGGTAACATCCTAGATGCCCTGTAGCCTCCTGTTTATAGATATGGTGCACAACACATCGATAAACAAGACTCTACTAGACACGGCCTGTAGACATTCCGAGGACTAACCGCTCTGATACCACTTCTGTCACGACCCAACCCCGTGGGCCGCGACTGGTATCCTAACTGGATACCCATACGTATCTACTTAACAGAATTTCGTACCGTATAGATTTTTTTTTAAACAGCTGGGTACAGAATCAGGCCAATACAGATGCGGCGCGCGCGAACATATACATACCTGAACATACAGAAATTTACATATAAGCTGATAAGGCTAACATAGCAGACAGAGTCGTGAAATCGTACGCACCTACCTGAACAGATGTAACCCGTAACCCACATACATATCTACAGGCCTCTACAGACATACAGAATCATATGACGGGACAGGGCCCCGCCGTACCCAGAATTTCCATACATACAAAATATACGGAAAACAGAAGATATATACCAAAAGTGTACGCTCCGGATCAAAGGAGCTCTTCAGAACAGCAGAATCAGAACCCTACGCTGGCGGCGTATCACCTGGTGCGTCTGTACCTGCGGGCATGTAGCGCAGCCCCCGAAGAATCGGGGGTCAGTACGAAGGATGTACCGAGTATGCAAAGCAGAAACATAACAACATAATCATAATCTGAACCGGAAGCATATGTATATAGTGGACAGAACCATAAATCGAACGGACGAACGGAATCATAATCCCGACAGACGGACAGAATCATGGTTCAGACAGATAGATAGAATCGTAAAACATACGGGCATACAGAATCAGAATCCACACGGACATACAGAATCAGAATCCATACGGACATACAGAATCAGAATCCATACGGACATACAGAATCAGAATCCATACGGACATACAGAATCAGAATCCATACGGACATACAGAATCAGAATCCATACGGACATACAGACTAAATCGTATTCCAGACGGACGGACAGAAGTATGCCGGACAGAATTATGCATGCAGAGTCATACAGAGTCATACAGAATCATACAGAGGCATGTGCTTGTATAAATGCTGATGGCACATGCATACATACCTACAGATCCCGGCCCTGTCTGGGGGCGCGGTAAACAGAACCCGACCCTCT
Organism: Lycium barbarum; assembly: GCF_019175385.1. NCBI lineage: Eukaryota > Viridiplantae > Streptophyta > Magnoliopsida > Solanales > Solanaceae > Lycium > Lycium barbarum. Next base: position 56,529,567 of record NC_083342.1, on the reverse strand, counting down.
TAGTACGGGACGCGGTGGACAGACAGAATCAGATCAGATCATATGCCATCCTGGCCGCCATCCCCATACACAGATCATAATATCATAATCATACAGATATAACAGATCCCGGCCCGCACGCCGAGGGACGCGGTGAACAATGCATAGAAACATGCACGATAACAGAACCTGGCCCGGGACGCAGTGAAGGAATGCATTGAGACAGCCACGAATAGATTAATGAGAAACCACATACATACAGACTCACATACAGACTCAATCAGACTGAAGGGTGCAAAACGGCGAGCCAAATCAGAGTATCCAGATAGTATGCATAGTATGCACCTATATCCTACTTGGGAAGGCACGACAGATTATTATCAGAATCAGATTCTCAGATGTTCAGAAGTCATTTTGTATGAATTGCATAAAAATAGTCATATCATAACCAAAATAATAGTCCAGATGTTTTCTGAGAAAATCGGACAAAACGGAAGTATTTAAAGTTATACAGAAGATATTGGGCCTTGTGGGCCCGCCTCGGACCAACTCGAGGCAACATATGTAAATTACTGATAATATACCTTATGAGGTCATCCATAATCGTTTGGAAGTGTTCCGACTCCGTTTAGGGAAGTTTCGTACAAAAATTCACTTTAAAGGCAATTTGTAAGAAAATGGTTTCAATTGTACTGAAGGAATTGGAGCGGTTTTCCGTCTCGAATTCCGAGGAACGGAGTCGTACTTAAGGCTCGCGGCCGAGCCTATCACATCCAGAACATGCCTAAGAATAAAGGGGAAGGCTTTACATACCTCGATTGCGCCTTATGCTCGCTTAGCTTCACTTCCAATTTCGTCCAAAATCTACAAATGGTCATGTTTACCAATTGTCAAATTCAAGCCTTTAAGAATCCAAATTTTATTACTTGCCTACCGAAATTTCGGCAGCATTTCCCCTATACAAATAGCCTCCCCGAGATTCAACTCGGCTCAACACAACCAACAACAACCCAACAACAACATCAACAACATCAACAATTTTCATAATTCACAATATACGCAATTAGTCTACTTTACGACATAATGCAATAATCCTCATTTCGACTTCACACTTCCAAATCAATACCAACATATGCCGTAAAACAGCTCGCACGTTATTTTCCAAAATTTCCCAACCAACCAATTCGCGATATAACTATTTAATAATTTTATTTCCGCAAAGAGGTCAAAATTAACACTAACAACATCAGTAACAACATCCTCCACATTCTACAAGTTAAATACATTTGTTTTCATCCAAAATTTTCTTCAAACCCCATTCTACAATTCAGCCATACCAATAAACGAATTTATCACGTTATTTCTTCGTTCTAATCCGTTAAAACTCTAAATAAACTTGTTAACAATAAACAAAAGCCTTATTCATACCTTAAGTGCTCAGCCACCACGTCCACCCTCTTATTTTTAGTTGATTTTTAGCTCAAATCGAAGGCAGCGCGACATAGAACACTTTTCTCTTCATGGGCTTCGGGATTCGGGGCTCCGATTTTGGTCAAAAACTGATTTTTTTTTTTCTCTAGGCTCTCCTCTCTCTTTTTCTCTAGAGTTTTCCAGGTTTCTTGATCTGAAAATGAGGGAGAGAAACTGATTTTTTTCTATTAAAAGCGTGGGTAATGGGCCTGACCCGAATTGGAATCGGGTTGGGCCCATTTCACTGCCCAGCTTGACCTTTCGACCTTAAAACGTCCATATCTCCTTGTACCGACGTCGCCTGGGAGGCCACGACCTACCATTGGAAAGCTATTTCAATTAGCTACAACTGTTATTTCTGGGCGTTTTCCCAAATTCCAAACTTATAATGCCGTGTTTGCCCCTCCAAGTCAGGTCATCCGAAAACGTTTTCTTAAAAATATTCGTTTGGAGGGCTTCCACTTTGATTTGGCCCCAGGGCCCTTCCCGGGTTGTGTTTAACTTTACATATACGATTCATATAACTTTTCACGTGTCCCAAAAAAAATCTTGATGTGTGGGCCCCACCTCAGCTTACAAATAATTCGACGTTCGAAAATGTAGGATATAACAATATAGAAGAAACTTTGCCAAAATTTTCTTAGAAATAAAAAGAAAATGACATTTGAGTTTGTAATATTATTTTGAAAGGTCGTGTCACCAGTAATGATAAGATTTGGCTAAGTTGCGAGTAAGACCGACTTCGAGAGATAAGTTAACTGTTGAATTGATGGTAATAGTGATTATGAGATCGGTATTAATATGGTAAAAGGGGAATGTTAGGGTAATTTGGAAGGGCTTGAGATGCTAAAAGATGATTTAGAAAAAGCTGGCAAATCTTGATAGGGTGTTATATTATGGTATCAACGGAATTGACAAGCAAGGGTATATTACGACGAGTTTATAGTTAGAAGAAGTAATAATATGATTGAGACAAGAGTACAAAGAAAGAAGAATTGTCGCGAATATGAATGTACTGATAAGACAGCTTGTGAGGTATTAAGGATAAGCTTAACCAGAAAGGATAAAAGGTTAAGAAGTGTTACACTATAGGATTGATTACGACCAGAATATAATGTTAATACAATAAGGATTGTTTGAAAATGAGTAAAGTCTGGTGAGGAAGTGACTAAAAGAGATGACGTGATCTATGTCACTAAAGTATAAAGGTGAGCTATAGAACGAATAAGAAAGATTCATAAAGTCCTATAGGGAAGGTTCAGAATGGAGATTATGTGATAACGAAAGCGAAAGCGAGCACAAAAAAAAGGAGGAGTTAATCGAACGAAGGAAATAAGAAGGAAGCTAGCGATATGACAGTGCAGCCGAGAATACGAGTAATATAAGTGACGGAGTTGTGAAGAGACCAAACTATATAAAGATGAGCAACGAAGCAAAATGAGTGCTAGAAAGTGACTGGTATGATAAGAAAAAAGAGCGATGAACAGAATACGTTTTGAAAATGAGAAAGAGATTATGCAGAAGTAGTGTTTTCCGAAGGATACAGAGGTAGCATGAGATTCCTCGTGCACGGAATAAAAGATGGACACAGATTGGAGAAATGGTAGGGGAATACTAAAGGAAGCACCCAAGATAGACGTAATTAATTGAGTACGAGTATAAAATAAAAGGGAAATATATAGCTACGAACTTAAGGGTGTAGTACGACGACAAGGTGATAAGATAAACCATTACTAAGGTGAACTTGATGTGATTCTGGGTAAGTCAGAAGTCAGTGTTGGGTACACAACAAGGGTAAAAGAGCATAAGGCATAAAGGAGTACTGCGTGTACATGACTTCACCTCGGGAATAGTGGAATCCTTAACGGACAAGGACTGTAGGCCTGAAGGACAAATAATGTATTGTAAATCTATTAAAGGAAACATATGATACAGCTTGGGATAAAGATAATGATACAACAGATCTTGGAACACTTATCATCGGAATATAAGTGCTACCCAGTTAAGTGTTTGGAATGACTACAAGTACTAACTAATTACCAATCGAGGTAAGTGGAAAGTGACCGTGGATAAGTTGCTACATGGGTTACATTACTCAAGTACAGATCATCAGATGAGATTTTACACTATATATAGAAAGGTTCTCGTCACTTCGTCATTTTGTTAAGGTCTCCGACGAGGATAATCAAGTTATAGATTATAAAGAAAAGACATGGATATGGTATAAGTACAACCCCAAAGGGGGGAAGCGGGTGAAAGTAAAGTAAGTATAAATGGAAACAATTGGCACTACAACACATTTAATGTGAATGCTTAAACCTTAAGTGAGATCCCTCGCTGGGACAAGTCAGTAAGACCTGAAAGCTAGCAATGAATGGATGGAAGTCAAGATGGTATTTGAGATGGTGTAGAAAAGCATCTGTAAAGATCTCAAATAATATGGCATTACAAAGGGGGTGCTTATAAAAAGGCAGAATACGACAAGAGAATGGTAACGAATAACTTAAGAGATGTTATGAAGGATAGCAAGGCTATACCGGATTAGAAGTTAAGATGTTAGCAACGGAGTTGTATGCTAATGATACTGTGACTTAGAAGTAGCAAAGGAAAAGAGATAGGAAATCTCCTATAGTAGGATATGAGGAAATCAAATGGTGAATAAAGGAAGGGAAGGGAGTAGGACAAGAAAGACAACAAGTGAGTTTTAGTACAAATAAGATATGTAAAACAGAATGAACCAGAAGAGGGGAAAACTATGACTAAGATTGGATATACTCTATACAAGTTGTACAAGAATAGTTATGTAATTTACGAATATTTCTACACTAAAAATGAGACCAAGCGTGTACTTGATAAGAAGGGTAAGAATTCAGTAACAACAATGTGGGTGTGACAAGGAAAGGTGAAACATGGTTTGAACCAAATTGTCGGGACAGAATTAGTACTGAGGACTATGCTAGGTTATACCTCAGGGGGATAGTGAGGCTTCACGGGGTCCCCACAGCTATTATCTCCGACAGAGGAGCTCAGTTTACAGCTAACTTCTGGAGATCGTTCCAGGAAGGATTAAGGACCCAGGTGAGTCTTAGCACATCATTCAACCCTCAGACTGGCAGACAGGCCAAACGTACTATTCAGACACTACAAGATATGTTACGGGCCTGTGTTATTGATTTCAGGGGTAGCTGGGACAATCATTTTCCACTTATCGAGGTTGCTTATAATAATAACTACCATTCAAGTATTCAGATAGCACTATATGAGGCCTTGTATGGGAGGAAGTGCAGGTCACCTATTGGTTGGTTTGATGTTGGTGAGACTAAGTTAATAGGCCTAGACATGGTTCAACAGGCTATTGATAAAGTAAAGCTTATTCAGGAGAGGTTACTGGCAGCCCAGAGTCGATAGAAATCATATGCAAATAATCGACGTCGACACTTAGAATTTCAGGTTGGTGATTGGGTGTTCTTGAAGGTGTCACCCATGAAGGGTGTCATGAGATTCGGCAAGAAAGGGAAGCTACGCCCGAGGTACATTGGGCCTCATCAGATTATCCGTAGGGTAGGCCAGGTTGCCTACGAGTTGGACCTACCGTCTTATTTGGAAGCAGTACATCCAGTCTTTCACGTGTCAATGCTTCGCAAATGTATAGGCGATCCATCTAGAGTATTTCCCGTGGATGATGTCCAGGTGACGGAGGAGTTGACCTACGAGGAGCAACCTATAGCCATACTTGATCGGTAGGTCAGGAGATTGCGTACCAAGGACGTGGCTTCCGTCAAGGTATTATGGCGAAACAACAATAGAGAAGAGATGACCTGGGAAGCCGAGGAGGAGATGAAGAATAAGTACCCTTACTTGTTCCCTATGCCTACAGGTAACTTGAACTCCTCATTTGATTATATTGATTGACCGATGAAACTATATGTTATAACGATAAGGGAGACTTCCCCAAAATTTTTATAAGACCTTACAAGACTAATTCAACATTCGAGGACGAATGTTCTAAAGGGGGGAAGGATGATATATCCCGTATTTTTATACGTCGAGTTATTCGCAAGATAATCGACTTAAGTTAAAGACATGATCATTTTCGGATACGAAATAGGAACTTTTAATTTTCAATTTTAATTAGAACACAAATTGTTTGTAAATTTTATTTAGTATAGAAATATTATTAGAGATTAGGGATTAATTAATTGTGATTATATTAATAAGTAATAATTAGTGATTAATTAAAATTAATTAGTCCTAATTACTAATAGTGGGCCCCACCCGTTTTAATATATATATAAAAAAATGAAAAATGACAATTCAAGAATTGATTAGTGAGTCACAAGAGGGGGGGGGGGGTACGTGTCTATCTATAAGAAACCATATATATAGGAAATGAAGTGAACAAATTTACAATTTACTTTCATTTTCAAGAAAATTAAGTTAAGAAAAATTACAAAACCTCCATGGCTGCTCCCGGCTAGCCATGGTGTCGAAGAAAAATTTGTGTTCTTGAATGTTTTGATCAAATTTCAAGTGCATTACAAGTTCAAGGAGGTGATAGCAACATTGGATATTGAGTTGACGAAGAAGAAATTGTAAAATTGAAGCAATTGAGTGTAGAAATTCCTCCGAGAAAATTTACGTAAGATTTTCTTATTTTGTGGTATAATTGTGTTAATAGTGTTGAAATGGAATTATAAAAATTTGATTGGACGAAATTGGAAGTAAGAAAATGCATGAAATCGTTGTTATATGAAATTGTGGGTTGAAAAGGATTCAGAAGGGTTGTTGGATTGTTAGAATTGTTTATGGGTTGAATTGTAATAATTTTGTATGTATATCTCTATTGTTGTTATTATTGGTTTTTCTGTGAAAACAGGAGGATAATTGGAAATTCGGGTTAGGCGGATATTTAGGGGAAATGCTGCCCGATTTCCGTTAAGTCCTTAACTAATGAAAAACCTTAATCGAGAAAGTATAAGTTAAAGAATGAATTCTATAAGCGATGGGATACAGATTTACGAACTAGAAAGTATAGTTAATAACGATAGCGTTACTTTTATATTAAATAGGCTAAAGGGGCGACGAAGTGAAAGAGATTACGATTAATATTTAACAGGTATGTAAAGCTGTCCCTTCTTTCTTTTGGCATGTCTTAGATATAAGTGAAGAATGATATGAGCTTTGGGGTAATTCCATTCATAAGTTTCGAGTGTGATTCATGATTCCTATTTACTTCTTGATGTTAGAACTCTTAAAATGATTGAGCTTCCCTCTCAAGTTTTCTATCGTTGGATAGTAGTCGATATATATAAGCTCCTATTCTTGGAAGACTCTACGATAACTCATGTCCTTGACTTCTATAAGCTATTTCATATTATATTGATACATGTCTATGATTCCTAACGCTCTTTTGATATAATTTATAGTGACATTCGAGAGATACTTGATATGATTGTCGCTATTGATACTCAGGTGTTAATCCCTTCTTCTTATTCTGTTTGAGTCTTGATAATGTTTTAAATTACATATGGTTGCTCACTACTCTGCTCGTGTATGCCTCAATATGTCCTTTACCGAGTCCCGGGCCGGGTATGTTAACGTGCACAGTCTCACTGCATTGTTCACTGAGTCCCTCACTAGAGGGCCGGTATATGATATATATATATATATGATGGTGTTATGTTGTGTTGGCGTAATGGTGTGATGACGTGATGGTGTTATGCTGTGTTATGGAGTTATAATGTGTTTATGGTGTTATGCTGTGTTATGGTGCCAAGGATAGGGTAGCGACCATGTTCACCGATTCCCATAATGGGCCGGGTATGATATATGATATTGACATGCATGATTTATGTTTCAAAAGGGCAAGTGTTTTGGTATTCTGGACATTGTACTTGTTTTCTGTACTCCCTATTTCAGTTATGATCCTTTTTACTGTATTTCATGCTTTATATACTCAGTACATATTCCGTACTGACCCCCTTTCTTCGGGGTGGGGGGGGGATGCGTTTCATGCCCGCAGACGCTCGATTTGGTGGTCCCCGGCTTCGGATTCCCTTTCAGCTGTCTTGGAGAGATCCGTTGTTCCGGAGCCTAGATTTCTGTATAGACCTTCATATATATATATATATATATATATATATATATATATATATATATATATATATATATATATATATATATATATATATATATATATATATATATATATATATATATATATATATATATATATGTTTGTCTAGGGGTACGACGGGGTCCTGTCCCGTCGTATTTCACTCTTGATACTCTTAGAGGTATGTTGACATGTGTGTGGGTTGTATACAGATTATGATTAGCTGTGTCTATATAGTTATTGTGGAAGTTCTGTTGTTGTAGCAGCCTTGCCGGCTTGCATATGTTATCGTTTCGTAGTGGCAGCCTTGTCGGCTTGCGTAGTATAATGATATGTAGTGGCAGCCTTGTTGGCTTGCGTAGCTTAATGATATATATATAGTGGCAGCCTCGTCCGCTTGTGTATGTTATTTCGTTGTGATTGATTGAGGACCTATAATATCAGTCCGACTATGTTTAACAGGTACATATGGGTGTCCAGCTCGGGCACTAGTCATGGCCCACGGGGCTGGGTCGTGACATGATTAGTGACTTATGATATGAATTGAAATTGGTATTTGTGGATTGAGTTGTGTTAATATGATGGTGATATTAAGCCGATAGCGGCTGCTCGAAGGGGCCATAATTATTATGTTAGAAGTGACCGTCCGAAGGGACTATTATGATACTAGCTGGAAGCAGCTGTCCGAAGGGACCGTTCTGTTAACATGTCGGAAGCGGCATGTGTGTTGGATTGCATTATTTACTTAAAGATTGTTTTGCGACTTCGTGTGCACATTTATGTTTTTTCCAGCGAAGGCTGCAGGCATTGAGTTAGATTATGATTTATTCTCTCCTGAGTCAAATTATGATTTATTCTCTCCTGAGTCAAATTATGATTATGATTTGTTACCACCTTACATACTCAGTGCATTGTCCGTACTGACGTCCTTTTGCCTAGGGACGCAGCGTTCATGCTTGCAGCCCCAGATTGTTGGACAGGTTAAGTGCATAGCTAGAATGCTTGGATGTCAGCGAGGATTGGCAAGTTCCACCTCATTCATAAGATGTGCTGAGTCATGTATAGATATATATGATTACAGGTATGTCAGGGTCCTGTCCTGACTCATAATGTTCAGTTTACTTCTTAGAGACTTCTGCTGACAGTGTCCTGTGGTATGCTTGTCGAGATGTTGACAAAGTGATGTCAGTTGAGTCACTTGTGGATTTTAAAAGAGTTTGTATTTTAGATGATTTCAATTGGTTTAACATACTTAGTTGATTGAAAATTTTCATAATCGTTATAAGGATAATGATTTCTATTGGGAAAAGTTTTATGTTCTTAAAAGTTTTAGAAATGACAGGTTTTGATAGAGTGTATGTCTGAGGGTTCGCTCGACTCTGATGAGAGTTGGGTGCTCGTCATGCCCTACCATTGTTAGGGTGTGACACATTTTACCTCTCAAATTTTTATACTGCATAATCAATTTGCTTTTGAGCAATTTTAAGATTAATCATAATTAATTAAATGCTTAGTTATGGTTATATTTAAAAAATTGCTTGCTATAGGATTAATTGCGGCTACAATTGAAATAATCAATTGTTGGTTAATTATGGCGTTAGTTGAAATAGCCAACTTTATGGTTTAAACCAATCGAGGTCAGTTTTGCAAAATTAGTCTTTAATTGGTTGGTTGGATTAAATATGGTCGTATGTGAAATAACCAACTTCATGGTTTAAATCAATTAAGGTCATAATAGCAATTTGAGTCTTTTATATAACTAATCATGCCTTTAATTTAATTGACTGGTTAATTAGTTAAACTTTGGTCATCATTGAAGTGTTTAAGATGGATATCTCCAATTGTGGCCATTTTATTAAAATCTTGTATTTGCCCCACTGTATATACAAAGGTATACACGTATATATATGTGTATACCATGTATATTCAGGTCAAAGTGCCATTTCTCTTTAAAATTCGAACCAGGCCCAGTCCATGAAGGACTGACCCGGACCAAAAATAGGGTTAAAGGGGTGACCCCCCTTTTCCTTTCTCATTTTTTTCTTCAATAACAAACGACCCTAGGATAAGAAAAAGGGTTTCCTCTATGGAAACCCTAGCATTCGCGCCTCACCATCCTCTCTCTCCTCATCATCGGCCTGAAAACGGCAAATAATGAGTTTGTTTTTTGTTTATATAGTGAATGCTCAATTATTTAGGGTAAAGCAATTAATGCTTTACCCTCTCTCCATCGATACACCCCCCAAACACGGTATAATCTCAAACTTCCCTTGCTTTTCTACAAATTCAATGGTCATAGACTGAAAAACCATAATTGTTTTTGTTGTATTTGATTTGAATACTTGGTTTTCGTTAGTTCATGAAGAGCCAAGCGGATTGATCCAATTTAGGGTCGATTCTTACCCTTGATATGTTTGTATGCTTAAATCTTGACCCTTGATTTGTTGTTGAGGAGGAAATTCTCAGAAATTGCCATTAGTCCCACATCGAGTTGATTATAGGGTTTGAGATTTTTTGGTGTTCTAAAAATAGAACACCCAATTCACATTGTTAGACACACCTGGATATACCAAATATCTGCTATATTCACAAAAATCGAATTAACTAGGGTTTCTGCTATTTTTTAGCTAAGAACATTACCTATACGAAGTTTTTTAGTTTAAAATTTTGACTATTCTTTTGTGTGTGGCTGAGTGTTGAGGAGCAAGGAGGTCTTCCAAGTCCATTCTTGACCAACGCTGCACCTATGAAAGGTAATTCTTCTTCCTTTAAGTGTTTTAGTTCCTGTTTTGTTTTAGTTTGTTGTTGTAGTTAATTCTTGCATGCTTTAATTGTTGTTTAGTTAATTTTTGTTAATGTTAGCTTAAGCATGATTAATGCATGTTTAGTTATTGTTTTTTGTTAATTTTCTATTTGGTTAAATATGTATTTAACTACTTTTTAGTTAATTTTCAGTTAATGAATAGCTTAGCATGATTAATCTATATGCAGTTGCTAATGGGTTAATTTTTTATAGTAGATTAGTATGGCATAGATCTCATTTGATATTTGAAGCATGTTGCTAGTGGTAATTTAGTTCAAATAAGAACTGTGTTTCACTTGTATGTTTAAATCATGTTGTTAATAACTCAGTTTGTGTCTCATTTGCTGTGTTAAGGAGGAATATTTAACCACTTATCTGCTAGTTTAGTTTACCTATAAATATTAAAGTTATGTCATGTTTTGTTTTCAGTCCTGGTACAAGCTTATCTTATTATGATTAAGCATATGATCTTGTCTGTGTGCCTCATTTAACTTTAATTACAATACTAGCTTATATTTGCACAATTTGGATCATCTAGACACGAACTCATACCTAAATATTGGTTAGTTGCCTAAATTACCATGACTAATGACTTTAAATGGTATAGGATGTCTACCCTTAGCCTAAGGCCTAAGATAGTATCATTAATATCCCTATGCTAATCTAAGAATTGATTCTACTAAGTCTAGTGTTGGCATGAGTTGTGTCTAGTTCATATAGTCTCCTAAATGATAATACAGGGCTTAAATAGTGTTGTCAAGTCTAAATAAGATTAACAAGGGTCTGAACCTAACCTCGATTAGCTTGTAAACCCATTGATTAACAACCTGTTCCGATCTCAAAGAGAGGTCATCTTTTGGGCAGATTTAAGGGATCTCTTTTTGTGTTTTGAAAAGATTTGTCTCCCCCCTATTCATATGGAAAATGAAACTACGTCCGACCTAATGTCCCAAGAAGAGATACGTAGGAAGACCTTATGGGGCCTGGTCTGGGAAGGCTTTTAGGTAGGTTTAAGGTAGGAGTGTCATATTTTTATATAATCCGAACTACGAACGGGACTGATTTCCCGTGGAGGGATACGTAGGCAGTCTACGTAAGACTCGGTCCCTATATTATATAAATATATATTCCTCCCATTACCCAAACCAAGACTCACATGACTCAAAATGCCAAAATACCCAAAACCCTGGTACAAGGGATTAGTCAAGCATTTCAATCAAACATATGATTTGTTATGTGCTACGTTCTTTACATGCCAACTATGTGTGCTATCTTGGCTTATTTTTTATTGCCTAACGTACTGACATCACCTATCTTTGAGTTGTTCTTTTCTTATAGAAAGAGAAAGTTGACCCATGTTCGTTCCACACTGGCATATTTCACAAGATCTGAAGCTACAATAGTATCCCTTTCCCAACAAGACAAAGGCAAGGCAACGATGGCTGGTACTTCGGAAAACGAACAAAATCAGAATGAGCTTGTCATCAGGGATTCATCCATACCCGAATTGCAAGAATCATTGCCGTCCGATGACGTTATCAAAATGCTGTTCGAAAAAGTAGTTGACCTCCAAGAAAAGGTCGCAATAGAGGAGATGGACAATGCTGCCAAAGAGGCACCCACTGAGGCAAGGAGGCCTCCACCGCCTTTTACATCTCTAAATTCACCACTACCTAATCACTTCCCTACTTGTCCTGCTAGGACTACAATGTCGTTTACCCCGAACCCAGCCCCTTCTAAACCAACTCACATTGGTACGTCGTACCGCACCCACCACATCTCAACACTCCCCAAATCTTGGGAACCACTCACTCAGCTTCCTCCTAACAAGCACCGCAAAACACTCACCCTAGCTCGACTATATGCTGAAGCGCTGCTTCCTTACTAACCGTGAAATCTACTCACACACCTAAATACCACTCTGCACATCTAATAGTCTCTTTTTACACACGTGTTTCCCCAAATACCTTCTCACCAGATCACCAAGGGCTTGATCACTATGAAGAGATGGAAAAGGCGTGGAGAGCTGAGCAGGATAGGTGCGATAAAAAATAGAGCGCAAGATGGCTGAAATGTTGGAGAAATCCAAAAGAGCCACCCGCAAAGCTACGGGTTTGAGCTATGATGATCTGTGCATGCACTTAGGCTTGGACTTGCTCGAATCCTTCAAAGTGCCTACGTTCAAAATATTCAACGGAGCGGGAAACCCCAAGACCCATCTCCGAGCTTATTGTGACCAACTAGTCGGTGTCCGCGATAATCCGACACTTATCATGAGGCTATTTAGCCAAAGCTTGACTGGAAGCCTCTGAATGGTTCACGGTACAAGACATACGCCGATGGACTACACAAAAAGATATGGCAGGAGCCTTCATGGAAAGTTTCAGTTTCAATGTGGAAACAGTACCAGACCGGTACTACTTGGAAAAAGTAAAATAGAAGTCCGCCGAGAACTACCACGAATACGTGAGTAGGTGGAGAGCCGAAGCCGTTCGAGTGCAACCACCAATGAGCACGGAAGAATTAGTTTCAATTTTCATATGTTCTCAAGAAACGGACTTTTATGATCAGATGTTGTCAATAACTAGAAGGCGATTCTTCGAACTTGTAAAAATGGGGGAAGCCATAGAGGATGGCCTTAAGTCGGGAAGGATCATGAGTGTAGTCGGCAAGGCTACCAGACAAAGCTCTACAAGGTTCATCAGAAAGAAAAAGGAAGATGTAGTGAACGTCTCTCACACCCTTAGCTCGAGACCTAAAATAAAGGAGGAATTCCAGTATCTAATGGAGATATATCCATCACCACACCCAAATACTTACCTACCCACTACATACAACCCGGTGCCCGTATAATATGCACAACCTACCTCCCAATTGCCACTGCCAAATTATCCAGCTCCACAAAATACCTTCCAATCACTGCCACCAAATTACCAAGCTCCACAGCCAAATTACCCAACTCTCGTGCCTGTTTATTGACCTCCACAAAATAACTAGCATATAAATTACCAAAATCAACCTCCACCAAATGCCTATATTGCGCCACGTAAAAACTTTGAAAAGAAGCCTGCCCGCACATTCACCCCATTAATGGAGACTCGGCCTGAGCTATTCAAAAGATTGAGCGCCGCAGGAATGATCCAAACACTTCCCCCAAAGGTTGTCGATCCCAGGAACAAATTTTATCAGGCAAACCATACATGTGCCTACCATTCTTGCAGAATCGAACACAGTACTGAGGATTGTATCAATCTAAAGTAAAAAATACAGGATATGATTGACAAAAAGGAGATGTTCTCCAAACAGCTGCGCCAAATGTGAACACCAATCCTTTGCCTAACCATGGAAATAATATAATTCATATTATAGAGATAGAAGAGGATTGGGTCGTAGGCAAGCCTGTCGCTCGGGATCCTATTCTAGCACTCGAGCACACAATGGCATCACTCTCCCTACAGGAACGCCCACAGTTGAAAGTATTGATTCCTACGCCAGTTGTCGCACACGTATCTCAGGAGGTGATAGTGGTACCAAGAAAGGAGTTTGTGGCGCAGGTAGTCGCGGTTCATGGAATGACACGATCTGGAAGGTGTTACACTCCCAAAGATTTGGCCCAAGGAGCACCATGAAAAGAAGGAAACCAGAAGAGGCCCATCACTGAGGGCGAAGTGGAAGACTTCTGGCACCGGAGGCAGCCAAAAGAATACTCCATTGTGGAATATCTAAAGAAAACCCCTGCCCAAATATCTGTACTGGCACTCTTGCTAAGTTCGGCACAACACCATCTAGCTTTGATGAAGGTGCTAAAAGATGCTCACGTCCCCTCTGGGACATACAGTGAAAACCTTGCTGACATGGTCTCCAATGTCACGACCCAATCGGAGGGCAATGACGGGCACCCGGAGCTAACCTACCCAGTACCTCTCTACTACATCTCACCACAAGGATAACTCATGAAAATCATAACCTGAAAGAGACATCATTTCAATAGATATAAGCACGTCTATGTAAACATCATAACCTTTGCCCATATGTACTAGCCGACAAGGCTGCCAAAAATGATATTCAAAAACATGAATCGAGGAGGTTTTGGGATATCTAGCTATGTACATCTGCCTCCGAGCCTCTATATGGAGTACGTAATATCATAAATACGGGACAGGACCCCGCCATGCCCAAGTATGTACACAAAAGAATAGTACCAACTGACTTCAGCTCCGGATCAATTGGAGCCCCTCTATGCAATCGCTAATGAAGCAGCCTAAGGGTCTGGTCTGTCTCCCTGTCTACCTGCGGGCATGAACGCAACATCCACAAACAAAAAAGACGTCAGTACAAATAATGTACTGAGTATGTAAGGCATGAATAACAACATAATGAAATAATGTGAATAGCACGAAATGAAGAGTTCAAATTATACCTTAGAGGGCGGCTGTCATGCATACTTAATCTTTATCTAAAGAAAACATTATCATACATACATATATAATAATACCCTACCCGGCCATATAGGCTCGGTGTACCTCGTACTCGGTCGACTCGATGTTCCCCTGTACCCGGCCATAACATGGCTCAGTGTTATCCGTACCCAGCTACAATGGTGTGCGCATCTATGTACCGTACCCGACCGATTTTAGCGCGGTTCAGTGTGATAAAATACATACATATATAGAAAGAATGAATAAGAGTCCAAAGGAAACATTACAAATCCATCGGAGTGACACAAGGTCGGTGAACCTCCGATTACACTTAGGGAATCATCGTTATCACTACATCTTCTCATTAGGGTCAACTATCATAAGATAAGATCAACAACGAAGAACAAAATCAATAATGTCATAAGAGTATCAAGAACTATAGATTTAGCACTTCTAGGAGTGGAGTCATCATGGAAGACATTATGAATATCATGTATAAGTTCGTAACAATGGAATTATGCCTTATGAAAGAAAGGGTTAGCCTTAACATACCTTTACGTCTCCTTAATTACTTAACGTTATCCTCCTAAGCCCGCAAATCTACATTCAAGAGGATTCATACTAAGGTCAAGTCTTGAAAACATTCTTAAGGTCAAACTAGAGTAATTGGCGAGCTAACGGAATTTGGCCAGCACTTCCCCTATTTTATCGACTTCCACCAAATAACCAAAAAACTCCCAAACATCCATAATAATATCCAAAATAACATAATCTAGGAATTATATTCAATTTAATCTCAAATTAGTCCAAAATCCGTTTTCAAGTTCACCTTATAACCATCAACTTCAATTCAACAGTTCATGACTTCTCTTCTATGATTCTTTCCTCTCAAAAACATGGTAAAACTTTAAATAAACTTAATAATATAAATGTGATGAAGAACATACCTTATAATGGAATAAATTCACCTTACTCAACCCCTTTCAAGATCAAGTTCATCACCACCTTGGAGAGAAACAACAACAATCACCTTCCATGGATTATCTTGAGGTTTTAATGTTTAATCTTCTCTCTTGATGGTATGGAAGGTTTTGGAACCTTTAATAATGTGGGGAAATAAGTGTGGGAGGTGGATATGAAAATGGGATCTTTTGGGACTTAAAAAGGAGTTAAGTTCGCCCCCCCTCCCCCCCTCCCCCCCCCCCCCCCCCCCCCCCCCCCCCCCCCCCCCGCGCGCGCGCATCAATTTACTGTTGAGATGCGGCTTAGCATATGGCCGCATCTCCCCTCCTTTCCTTAGGGAGGAGGTTTCACAATGAGGCCAGATTTTTTGGTGAGTTTGCGGCCAGTTTGCTGCACAGCAAACTGGTCCACAAACTCTGATTTTTGGCAAAAATGCTTTTTTTTGATTCGTTTGACCTCCAACCCTAATGGAACCTTCTTGGCACTTGTATAAAACTTCATTAACCATCTAAGGGGCCCTATATATCCCCCTCATGGTGATGCTATGCAATGTATGACTTAAATGATTGGAAATCTTCCCAAAACATGACTCAAATTCCAATTTGTTTAGCGAACTTACTTCCGCGAATTCATATGACTCCAAAACCTAAAGGAACACACTTAAAGTTATCAAATGCCTTCCTTAGCCTTGTAAGGGTCTCATTTCCACTTTAGGCTTGCGTCAGTTTACTCATAATGCAAACAACATGAAATTTCCAAAGTGTAACATTCCTCCCCCCTTAAGAACATTCATCCTCGAACGTTAGATTCTTAGGGATTCTACAAAAATTTCATCAGAGTTTCCTCTGTAAATATGCCACTACCATCTGGTCACGACAACCCAAAATATGCAACGCCTCACAGGGCTACAACAACAACAACAATAATGGCCACACACGACCAAGAAATCATCAAAATAAAGCATTACGTACCTGAAGACAATGGTGCCTCCGTTTGAACCTTCTCTGGGATTGAAAACAAATGTGGATACCTGAACTTCATATCCTCCTCAGCTTCCTATGTCATTTCTTCTCTATTACTGTTTCTCCATAGAACTTTAACTAAAGCTACATCTTTGGTCCTTAATCTCCGGACTAGTCTATCTAGAATAGCAATGGGAACTTTTTCGTAGGATAATTGCTCCGTGACCTGGACTTCATCCGCAGGTACAACTCTGGAAGGGCCTCCAATGCACTCCAAGTCTGAAGGTATATCTAACTCGTAAGCTATCTGGCCCACTTTGCGTACAATTCTGTAAGGTCTGATATACCGAGGATTAAGCTTACCCTTTTTACCAAATCTCATGACCCCCTTCATCGGTGACACCTTCAAGAATACCCAGTCATTCACTCAAAATTCTAGGTCTCGTCGGCTATTGTCCGTATAAGAGTTTTGTAGACTTTGGGTTGTCAATAATCGGCCCTGAATAAGCTTGACCTTTTCCACTACTTGCTGGATCAAATCTGGCCCTATTAATTTTGTTTCCCCTACTTCATACCATCCAATTGGAGATCTACACTTCCGCCCATGTAAAGCCTAATATGGGGCCATCTGGATGCTGGAATAATAACGATTGTTATAAGCAAACTCAATAAGCAGTAAGGGATCATCCCAAGTACCTCCAAAATCTAACACACATGCCCGTAGCATATCTTCGAGTGTATGGATGGTACGCTCATCTTGTCCATCAGTCTGTGGATGAAATGTTGTGCTAAGACTCACCTGAGTCCCCAAACCTTCTTGGAAAGACTTCCAGAAATTAGTTGTAAACTGTGCTCCTCTCTCAGAAATAATGGATACTGGAACACCATACTGTCATACTATCTCTTTGATATAAAGCTTTGCATAATCTTCAGCTGAGTATATAGTTCTGACAGGCATGAAATGAACTGACTTTGTGAGTCTATCCACAATTACCCATATAGAATCATACTATCACGACCCAACCGGAGGGCCATGACGGGCACCCGGTGCTAACCCTCCCGGGTACCACTTATCGTACTCTCACCTTCACATCTAGGTGAGCCACATAGCTTACCCATAATTTATATGCATCAATAGTGCTAATCTCGTTCGGTAACAACACATCTATATCATCATCAATAACAATGCCCATATCCATATACACAAGCCGACGACGCCATCAAAATGATATACAAAATATGAGCCGACAAGGCTAAGGTCATCTAATCATATACAACTGTCTACGAGCCTTCATATGTCACATCATATAGACGGGACAGGACCCCGTCATGCCCATAGGTATGTACAAAAAATAATAATACCAAAAGCTGTAGCTCTGAATGAAATTGAGCTCCTCTATGCAGTCCCTGAACAAGATATCTATCGATCAAGCCTGTCTGCCTATCCACCTGTGGGCATGATGCAGCGTCCACAAACAAAAGAACGTCAGTACGAATAATGTACTGAGTATGTAAAGCATAATCAACATCATAATAGGAGCATAAGAGACAGCATAAGAAATAGCATACGATGGGAGAATCAGGAGATAGTAGCCATCATCGTAATTACTTACTTGTCTTTCATAGGGACCTGCAATTTCTAATGCTTGCTCGTGTACATACATATATACATATACAAATATCCATATCCTTGTCCTTATTCGTATCAGTATTCATATACATATTCGCATCTATAGCATACCCGACCATATAGGTTCGGTGGTTTCACATACCCGGCCATGACAAGGCTCGGTGTTATACATACCTGGCCCTACCAAGGCTCAGTGTTATCCGTACTCAACTACAGTGGTGTGTGCGCGATAGGTATCATACCCGGCCATATGAGATCGGTGTTACATAATGGTCATACATATTTAAATCCGTATACGTAGGAGTTCATGAGAATCATCGTCATCATTGACATCATCATTTTCGTTATATCTTTCCTTTGAGGATCAACTATCATATAAAAGAGACAATAGAATCGTGAACGTATCGAGAATCGTAAGCTTTGGCAATCTTAGAGATAGAGTCATTTGGAAGACAATATTGAACTCATGAAAGGATACATATAGCAAGGGAAGAATGCCTTAATGAATGAAGGGTTATCCTTACATACCTCTTCGACTACTTAACTATTTAGCGTTCACCGTTGAAGCTTGAATAATCTACATTTAGAAGAATTTATACCATGGTTAAGCCTTAATGATACTCTTCAATTCAAACTAGGATAATTCATATTCTAATGAAAATTGGGCAGCATTTCCCCTATTTCATCAACTTCCACCATATCACAAAACAACTCCCAACAATCACAATAACATCCTTAATAAACTCATAATATCATAATCAAGTGATCACACTTCGTTAAGCCTTTAAAATTCATTCTTATATTTAACTTATGCTAGCCACTTCATACCCATTTTTGCACATTTTCATATAAGGCTTCCCCATCACCATTATTACCTCCCTTAGAAAGATTATATCCATATCATACTAAGAATCATAACTAAAGTTAGCTTACTACTCAAAAACATCTTAAAAACTACATTTAGAACTCATCTTTTACTTTCTCCTTCTACCCAAGTTGTTTAACAACTAAACATTCTTGATAACATGTAATAAGTATGAAAACTAACCTTTTATCTCATAAGAATGAGCTTTGGCGCAAGCTATCAACTTATATGAAAACCCTAGCTTCAATATCAAAAGAATTCTTGGGGTCTAATGACCCTAGGAAGGCTTCTAACACATGGGTATCTTGATTCCTGCCTCTTGATATTTAATCTGCCTTGGATTTTGGCTTGGATTTGTTTATGGAGTGGAAGACAGGGTTTTTGGAGAGCTTTTGGTCTTGATTTGGTTAAATGAAATATCCAAATGAAGTGGAGTGAAAAATATAAAGTGGCACTTAAAATCCCGTCGGGCAATTCTGCGCCCATTTTGACGGGCCGTAAAAATTCCTACGGACTGTCAAAATGGTCCGTAGAAATGCCCTCTCAAATATGGTTCACTGTGACCATTTGACGCTGGGCTGGTACAGTTTGACGGCGGCGGAATTTTCTGCGGGGCGTCAAAATTCCTGCGGGCCGTCAAATGGTCCGTAGAAATTTTCTGCTCAGACAGTTTGTCGTAAAACATGCATAAACTTTTACTCAGAGGTCACGTTGACGAGAAGTTTGTTGCATTGGAAACTAGACTCGATGAAATTCAATTTGGACAAAATAAACACACCAAAAATCCTCATATTCTAGGAGATATGTCTCACCCAATCTGGACCAAAATCCTGTCCGAAATTTCTGCAAAGTTTTACCAAAGTTCCCACAAACTCCATTCCTTTATTTGTTTGTTCTTAAATCCTTCCACAGCTCATTTCATGGGCCTAAACCCCCATAACCTTAATATGGGAACATGTAATCTCATATATCCTGAGGTAACTCCCATTTCCACGATTAGGACAACTAACGCCTAACAAATCTCAACGGACGAAACTACGAGGTGTAACACATACTTAGGCTGAGAACGAGGCAAGCCCGTAATGAAATCCATATTGATTACTTCCCATTTCCAAGTCAGAATTTTCATAGCTTACAATAATGCCCTAGGCTTCTGATGTTCAATCCTCACCTACTGACAATTAGGACATTGCGCTACGAACTCTGCTATGTCTTTTTTCATTCCATCCCACTAATAAATTGGCTTGGTATCATGATACATCTTTTTCGCTCCCGAATGAAATGAATAACAGGAACAATGGATTTCCTCCAAAATCTGGTGAAGTAGCCCCGCAACATCGAGAACACATAATCTGCCTCGATATCTGAGAACCCCACCTGCAGAAATCTCAAATGATGACTTTTTCTTCTGGGGAAGTGTGTCTCTGTAATGAATTAGTATGGGATTATCATATTAGCGATCTTTTACCACCACTACTAAAGATGAAACAACTGAATTCTGGATAGCAACTCCCGTATTACCCGAGTCCATTAATCGAACTCCCAAACTAGCTAACTGGTGAAGCTCATGAGCTAACTCCCTCTCTTTTGGCTGAATATCACATAAGCTACCCATGGATCTACGGCTAAGAGCCTCGGCTACGACTTTCGCTTTCCTCGGATGATACAAAATGCTAATATCATAATCTTTCAACAGTTCCAACCATCGCCTTTGCCGCAAGTTCAAATCCTTTTGCTTGAAAATATATTAGAGGCTCTTATGGCCTGTATAAATATCGACATGAACACCATACAAATAATGTCTCCACATCTTCAATGCATGAATCACCGCAGCCAACTCTAAATCATAGGTCGGGTAGTTTTGCTGGTGTTTTCACAGCTGTCTCGAAGCATAAGCAATAACTTCACTGTGCTGCATCAATACACACCCTAATCCAACACCCGAAGCATCGCAATGGATAACATAACCTTCCGATCTTTCTAGAAGTGTCAGAATCGGGGTTGAGGCCAATTTGTTCTTCAGCTCCTGAAAAATGCGCTCACAAGCATCGTCCATTCAAAACTTAGCTTCTTTCTGAGTCAGCTTTGTCAGTGGTGCTGAAATAGAAGAAAATCCTTCTACGAATCTTCTGTAATAACCTACCAAACCCAGAAAACTACAAACTTTAGTAGTTGTTGTAGGCCTTGGCCAAGTATTGACAGCTTCAATCTTCTGGGTATCCACCTGAATACCATCACCTGAAACATGTGCCCCAGAAAAGTTACAGAATTCAACCAGAACTCACATTTAGAAAAAAATTCATATAACTTCCGAGCTTGAAGAATTCTAAGGACAACACGTAAATGATCTGCATGCTCTGCCTCGATTCGAGAATATACCAGAATATTATCGATAAACATGATCACAAACGAATCTAGGAAAGGCATGAATACACTGTTCATCAAATCCAAGAATACCGCCGGTGCATTAATCAATCTGAATGACATTACCTGAAACTCGAAATGACCATATCTAGTCTGAAGGCTATCTTCAAAATGTCCTTCTCTCTAACTCTCACTTGGTGGTACCCTAATCTCAAATCTATTTTTGAGAACATTTTAGCACCCTGCAGCTGATCAAATAAATCATAAATTCTTTGGAGCAGATATCTGTTCTTCCATTTGTAATGTGTGATTGTGTACATACATCCATATCTGTATCTGTATTCGTATTCGTACTCATTTACATTCCATATCCATATTCATATTCATAGCATACCCGACCGTGAAGGATCGGTGTTTCACATACCCGGCCATAGCAAGGCTTGGTGATTATACATACCTGGCCCTACAAAGCCTCAGGGTTATCCGTACCCAACTGCAGTGGTGTGTGGGCAATACATATCATACCCGGCCATATAAGCTCGGGGTTACATAATAGTCATACATAACATATATACGTAAGAGCTCATAAGCATCTTTGACATCATTACTATCATCGTTTTATTACATTTATCCTTAGAGGATCACACATCATATAAGGAATTTCATAGAATCGTAGCACAACGAGAATCATGCGTTTTAGTAGCTTTAGAGATAGAATCATTTGGAGGACATTATAGGCTCATGAAAGAATAGATATATGGCCAAAGAACTATGCCTTATTGAGAGAATGGTTAGCCTTACATACCTTTTCGTTCAACTATTCTATCGCTTGAACATTCTCCTTCAATGCTCACGTTTCTACCTTCATTAGAGTTATACTATCATTAGAAAATCGATAGCTTAGCATACGTGACTAAAGATAGAGTAAATTTGGTAGCATCTCCTTTGTTTATATGACTTCCCCTATATCATATCTCAACTCCCAAACATCAATAATAAAATTCACAACATCATAACAATAGTCTTTATTCACCTACATTATCCATATTTCTCAATCCACTTTTAAATTATCCATAATCATGGTCATGACACACTATTACATTCACTCATATACAATGTCTATCCCATGTTTTTAACGCCATCTATAACATAATCATAATCACTACATATCAAGATTCATGACTCAATCCAAGCTACTACCCAAAAATATCACTATTCTCACATTCAAGACCCATTTTCTATCTCCTTCTACAATCCAAGTCTTCCGACTTCGCAATACCTTAAAGAACATGGAAATACCTAAAAACTTACCTTAGATAGTGTGGGAATGGACCTTTGGTGGAAACACTTCACTTGAGAAAAACCCTAGTTCCACATCCACTTGGATTTCTTGTCTTAGATGAGCTTTAATGAGTTTCTTACACTTGATTCTCTTGGTTTGATGAAGTTGATCATTAATATCTCTTAAATTCTTGTAGAAGAAGTGTGTGGAATCCTCTAGAAACCTTGAGAGATATGGAGAAGTGTGGAAAATGAAATGTGTGAAGTGGGATCACATTAAAGTACTTGAACTTAACTCAGCCCGTCGAGACTTCCACGGACACTTATACGGTCCGTATAACATTGTACAGCCCGTATAAGTGGTCGTGGTTCACCATCAGGCAAACACCATCTCTGTTGGGTGTTATACGGACCCTTATACAGACCGTATAATGTTATACGAACCGTATAAGTCGGTCGTATAACCCCATTTTTCTTGAAATGATCTCCGTCGTTCGCTTGATCTTCAATCCTTATGGAACCTTCTTGACACTTGTTTAGCACAGCATTAAAAATCAAAGGGATGCTATAACGCTTCTCCGAAACATCATTAAGTCATCATTAACTTGTTACTCGTAAATCTCTCCCGACACATAACGTATACCATGCCTTCCATGGCAAACTTTTTTCTCTTACCTCCAATGTCTTTGAAATTTCAATTAGGTCCTCAAATGCTATTTCTTACTTATTGAAATATCGTATACTTCGTGTCCTTCGCTAGTCTATTCACTGTGCATCAAAGGAGAATTTTTCGAGGTGTAACATTCTCTCCCCCTTAAGAACATTCGTCCTCGAATGTTAGGCTCTCGGGGATTCTACAAAAATTTCGCTAGAATTTCCCCTGTAATAGGGCACTACCATCCTGTCACTACAACCCTTAATAACAATGCCTCACAGGGCCATAATATAATAGCAATAGAGTTTGGCCACACACGACCCAAATGCATAAAAAGGAAAACATACATACCTCATGATCTTGATGTCTCATCTTGGATCTCTTCCGCGGGTTGGAATAAGTTCGGGTACATGGATTTCATATTTTCTTCCACTTCCCAAGTAATTTCTTCTCGGTTATTGTTTCTCCACAAAACCTTAACCGAGGCCACTTCTTTATTTTTAAGCCTCCGTGCTTGCCTATCTAATATGGCAATGGGTACCTCTTCATAAGTCAACTTTTCTGTCACTTGAACATCATTTACTGGCATGATCCTAGTAGGATCTCCAACACATTTACGAAGCATCGAAACATGGAAAACTAGGTGAACTGACTCCAAATCAGGAGGTAGATCAAATTCATAAGCCACTTTGCCTACCTTGCGCACAATCTCATAAGACCCAACGTACCGGGGACTAATGTCACGACCCAACCCCGTGGGCCGTAACTAGTGCCCGAGCTGGGCACCCGTACACACTCACTTACCGGAATCGGCATACCAATGGCTTATCCATATTCGGTGTACACTAACTTGTACAGATACAAAGGTCAGATATTGGCTTAAGCGGTTGCACATAATCAGATGCATCACAAGGAAGCTGGCAAGGCTATCATAAAACATATCATCCCACAAATACATACATATGCATATACATACAAGCCGATGAGGCTGTCACAGCAAACGGAACCGCTTAAGACACAAATCACACAGACACAACAGAACAATAACTATTCAGAACCCACATGTATGTCCACAGGCCTCTAATACAGACAACAGAATCATATGACGGGACAGGGCCCCGCCGTACCCCTGAATATATACATACATACATATATGCAACGAGAGAGTCTATACCAGAATGTGGGCTCCAGAACAAAAGGAGCACTCCAAAAACAGCAGAATAGGTGAACTAAGCTGTCGGGTCACCAGAACGAGCGTCTGTACCTGCGGGCATGAAATGCAGCCCCCGAAGAAAGGGGATCAGTACGAAATATGTACTGAGTATGTAAAGCATGAAATACAGTAATCAAGAACATAACTGAAATCAGAGGAATGGAAAATGAGTACAAAAATCAGTATACCAAAAGCTTGTTGTTGAAACACAAATAATGCATATAAAAATCATGCATAAGGCTCAGGAACGTGGTCGCCACTCCGACGCTGGCGCCACAACACATCATACTCCAGAAGATTTCATATCTCCGTACAACCCCGAAACACATCATAACATCATAGCACATCATACGCCATAACACATCATAACGCCGTATATAAGCGGCACCCGGCCCTGTAGCGAGGGACTCGGGAAACCGTAACACATCATACTGCCGAATATAACATAGTGCGCACGAAGACAAACCGGCCCGGGACTCGGCGAAAAATGTAAATATAGTATGCACGAGCAGAGTAGTGAGAAACTATATGAAATTTAAAAATATTATTCTTTTAGACTCAACAAATAAGTAAACTAACCAACGCTCGAGGGTTAAGACGATGATCATGTGAAATCCTTTCAAAAGTCGTTAGAGTTATACAAAGGTAAGTCCCGGGGACCACGGATGAGTAGCAACCCAATCCGAGCCCGCCTACGAAAGTTACAACCATAATTCGCTTTAGAACTTCCTAAGAATGTTTCAGAGCGATCCGAGGTCGTCTAAGAAAGTTAGAGACATTATTCGACATAAGACTTTTAAGAATAAAAATTCTGTATACCCATTCTTTATCCAATGATACAAATGATCTAAGGACCATAGTTCGATTATACTAAGAATGTAACATCAAGAAATGAATAAGAATCGTCGACATGCTCGGATCTTAAGAATGGAGTTACCCCGAGGCTCGTTTCATAGCTTACTTGCAACTAGGACATGCCAAAAGAAGGAAAGGGTAAGCTTTACATACCTTGCTCGCTTCCTAATCTAATCTCCACTCAAGTCTTGGGCTCCCCAAGATCTACAATAACGTCATTAAATACCAAACGTTAGCTACAAGTACTTAGGAATTCAATCCTAAGCTAGTACTTGTCTACAGAAATTTCGGCAGTGTCTCCCCTGTAAATACAACCACCCCGAGAATTCAACTCGGCCAAATTTATCAACAACCATACCAACAGTTATTCCAACAATACCAACAATCAATTTAAAACACATTCTAACATTAGTAACCCGCTTTAACATAATTCGACGGCATTCTATTTACATTCACTTCAACTACATACAATCAAACCAACACTAATGCTCGCATACTCAAATACTAATCCAAAGTCATTTAAACAAAATTCAAGAACGTTTCAAACAATTCGCACAACATTCAAAACAATCCAACCAAAACTCCATTCCACCTGAAACCTTCTGAACGCAACAAGACAAACAACAACACATTTCCTTCTTTCAAATTCATGAGCTATACCAACAATTCACATGCTAGCAACATTATTTTCCATAAATACAAGAAGTGGTTTTAAAATCACATTAGCTTCTAAAACAACTCTCCAACACTTACAACTTCAACTAGAATTATTAAACTTTCATTCTCATCATAGATTCCATTACAACAACAACCAAAATACTAAGAAAAATTGATTCATTCTCTTCTACACTACACAATATCTACACGGCCACAACACTACATATACACGGCCACCACATAACATCCATATTTTCATGAATTTCATCCACTTCTACATACTACAACATACAAAAATCATTCATAACATATAAAAAGAAGATTAAACCTTACCTTTTCACCACACTTTTCACTTGGCTAGGGTTATGAATTTGCAACAAGGAGTGGTTTAATTGCTCCAACAACTATCTCACGTTAAAGAGGACCTTCCAATTAGTATAAATGCTAGAATAAAATAATTTTTGATCAAGATTTTCAAGGGGTCAACTTTGGCTTGGCTTGGCCGAATGGCCTTCCCATTTTTTTTCTCCGAGTTTCTTGAATTTTCTTAAGTGATGAAGATGATAAATGAGCTCTATTAGTCATCTTTTATCTATTAATATTAATCTCCCATGTGGGCCTTGGCCCACCCACCTTGGACGGCCACTTGGCCCATTTGTTCAAGACCATTTTTTTTTTGTATTTTGTAATTCATGAAAAATTATTTTCCTATTTCCAAATTTGCCCTTAGTCTTCCCCAATATTACCATAAACCACCTTGTGAATTTCCCTTTTTAACCCTAGCCATTCTTTATATTTCCACATCAATAATTTTCATAAACAACTTGTGTATTAAACAAGATCAAAATATAGCCTTGCCCTTAACTTCTCGCAATTATCTTGAATTATCGAATGTACAAAATAAGGGATATAACAACTAAGCTTCCCCTTTTTGCCAAATCGCATTACACCCTTCATTGGTGTCACTTTTAGGAATACCCAATCTTTAACTTGGAACTCTAAGTCCCTTCGACAATTATCCGCATAGGACTTTTGACGACTTTGGGCAGCTAATAACTGATCTTGTATGAGCTTAAATTTCTCTATGGCTTGCTGGACCAAGTCTGGCCTTATCAATTAGTCTCTCCTACTTAGAACCACCCAATTGGGGATCTACACTTTCGCCCATATAAAGCCTCATACGGTGCCATTTGGATGCTAGAATGATAACTATTATTATAAGAAAATTCAATAAGTGGTAAGTGATCATCTCAATTACCTCTAAAATCCATCATACATGCCCGTAGCATATCCTCGAGAGTCTGAATGGTACGTTCATCTTGTCCGTCAGTCTGCGGACGAAATGCCGTGCTAAGGCTCATATGAGTCCCCAAACCCTCTTGGAAGGACTTCCAAAAATTAGCTATAAACTAAGTTCCTCTATCAGAGATAATAGATACTGGAACACCGTGAAGTCGCACTATCTCGTGAACATAAAGCTTTGCATAATCTTCTGCCACATATGTAGTTCTGATCGGTAAGAAATGAGCTGACTTCGTGAGCCTATCCACAATCACCCATGTAGAGTCATACTTACGTCGAGAATGGGGTAAGCCTGTAATGAAGTCTATGTTAATAATTTCCCACTTCTAAGTTGGATTTTCTATAGCTTGCAAAAATCTACCTGGCTTTTGGTGCTCGATTTTCACTTGTTAACAATTGGGACATTGAGCTATAAATTCTGCTATATCCTTCTTCGTCCCATTCCACCAATAAATAAATTTTAGATCATGATACATTTTCGTTGCTCCGGGGTGGACAGAATAACGGGAGCAATGGGCTTCTCTCAATATCTGGTGGCGTAATCCTGCCACATCAGGAACACATAATTTGGCTTGGCATCAGAGAACTCCATCTACTGAGACTGAAAACGATGACTTCTCTTTCTGAGAGAGTGTATCTCTATAATGCATTAGCATGGGATCTTTATATTGTCGCTCTTTCACTTCCACTTCTAGTGACGAGACTGCTGAATTCTGAATGGTAGCTCCCAGGTTACCTGAGTCCACTACTCGGACTCCTAGGCTAGCTAACTGCTGGAGCTCACGAGCCATTTCTCTTTTCTCTTTCCAAATATCACACAAGCTTCCCATAGATCTACGGCTAAGAGCATTAGCCACCACATTTGCCTTTCTGGGGTGATGTAGGATATCAACATGATAATCTTTTAGCAATTCCAACCATCATCGTTGCCGCAAATTCAACTCTTTCTGGTTGAAGATATACTGAAGGCTCTTATGATCTGTATAAATATCCACATGGACATCATACAAATAATGTCTCCACATCTTTAGTGCATGAATCACTGCAGCCAATTCAAGATCGTGGGTTGGATAATTATTCTCAGGTTTCCACAATTTCCTTGAAGCATACGCAATCACCATACCATGTTGCATCAACACACAGCCTAGCCCAATGCCTGAAGCATCGCAATAAACAACATAACCTTCCAATCCCTCTGCATGTGTCAGGACTGGGGCAGAAGTTAATCTATCCGTTAGCTCTTGGAAACTACGTTCACAAACATCCGTCCATTGAAACTCTGCTGATTTCTGGGTCAGCTTTGTGAGTGGAGCAGAAATAGAAGAAAAGCCCTCTACAAATCTCCTGTAATAACCTGCTAAGCCCAAAAAGCTACAAACCTCTGTAGGAGTTGTGGGTCTTGGCCAAGTCTTCACGGCCTCGATCTTTTGGCTATCTACCCGAATAGCCAATTCTTTGGCTAGATATGCCCCGGCTATGGTGGCCTACATGGGAGATCGGGTACATAGATTTGTAAGTGGCCTAGGGCCACATTTATTCAGAGACTTTTTGACGGCGTCCTTGCAAGATGAGATGGATATTTTCCGAATACAGGCCCATGCTCAGAATTTGGAGGGGCGACAACAACAAAGAGGTGATCGTGATATCGACAGGAGGGAAGGTAAGAGGGTAGGATCTATGGGAACCGACAGTGATTATAGAGAGGGATCAAGAAAAACATATTCTAGGTACTCAGGCCAGTCGGTGACTAGTGCGCCCCCTCGATTTACAGGTAGGAGATTTGATCGCTCCTTCCATTCGGGACAGGGTCAGAGTTGGAGGGCCTCAGATTCCTAAATCAGGGAAGATTATAGCCAGAGGAGACCCCGAGTACCGCGATGCAGCCAGTGCGGTAGATTACATTCTGGACAATGTCGCCAGGGTTCGGATGCTTGTTATACTTGTGGCCAGGTTGGGCACATGATGAGAAATTGCCCATCGATGCGTGGTATAGTTGGGGTTCAGCCTACAGGTTCAGCGGCTGATTCTTCCTCAGTGCACCAGGTAGGGCAGACTCCTTAGATATCAGCAGGACGAGGTAGAGGTAGAGGGGCAGCATCTACTTCAGGTGCCACTCAGCCCCGTGTATATGCTTTAGCCGGACGGCAGGATCTTGAGTCCTCCTCAGATGTGGTTACAGGTACATTGTCTATATTCTCCCGTGATGTATATGCACTGATAGATCCGGGTTCTACTCTTTCTTATATTACTCCATATGTTGCTGGTTGTATTAGGGTGAAACCTGAGCCAATCAAACCTTTTGAGGGGTCTACTCCGGTTGGTGATCCCGTGATAGCAAGACAAGTGTATAAAAATTTTGTAGTTGTGATATGTGATCGCCAGACCACAGCTGATTTGATTAAGCTGGAAATGATAGATTTCGATGTAATTATGGGTATGGATTGGTCGGCATCGTGCAATGCTAATGTTGATTGCCGATTGAAAGTGGTTCGATTCCAATTTCTGGGAGAGCTCGTGCTTGAATGGAAGGTTAATGCATCATCCCCAAAGGGTAGGTTTATTTCCTACCTGAAGGCAAGGAAGATGATAGCCAAGGGTTATATTTATCACTTAGTTCGAGTACATGACACCGAGTCAAGGCCGCCAACTTTCGAATCTGTTCCAGTAGTGAATGAATTCCCAGATGTATTTCCTGATGAGCTTTCAGGTCTTCCTCCAGAAAGAGAAATTGATTTTTCTATTGACATGTTGTCGGACACCAAGCCTATCTCCATTCCTCCTTATCGAATGGCTCCGGCGGAATTAAAAGAGCTAAAGGCACAGCTGAAGGATTTGCTTGAAGAGGGTTTTCTTAGACCCAGCTCATCACCGTGGGGAGCGCCGATCTTGTTTGTGAGAAAGAAAGACGGATCCCTACGAATGTGCATCGATTATAGGTAATTTAACACAGTGACGATAAAGAACAAATATCCTCTTCGAAGGATTGATGACTTATTCGATCAATTGCAAGGTGCTAAGTGATTTTCTAAAATAGATTTGAGGTTGGGTTACCATCAAGTGAGAGTTAGAGAAGCGGATATTCCCAAAACGGCCTTTAGGACGAGATATGGCCACTATGAATTCCGAGTGATGTCATTCAGATTGACTAATGCTCCGGCCGTGTTTATGAACTTGATGAACAATGTATTCAGGCCTCTCTTGGACTTATTTCTGATCGTATTTATTGACGATATTCTTGTGTATTCTCGCACGGAATCAGAACATGCAGATCATTTGCGAATTGTTCTTGGAATTCTTCGTGCCTGAGAATTGTATGCAAAATTTTCAAAGTGCGAGTTTTGGCTAAGTTCTGTGACATTTCTGGGCCATGTTATTTCAAATGATGGCATTCGAGTCGACACTCAGAAAATTGAAGCTGTGAAGACTTGGCCAAGGCCTACAACGCCTACAGAAGTTCGTAGTTTTCTAGGGTTGGCAGGTTATTATAGAAGATTCGTAAAGGGTTTCTCATCTATTTCAGCCCCATTGACGAAGCTAACCCAGAAGTCAGCCAAATTTCAGTGGAACGATGCTTGTTAGCGCAGTTTCCAAGAGTTTAAATGCAGATTGACCTCAGCTCTGGTCATAACACTTCCAGAAGGGTCAGATGGCTACGTGGTATATTGTGACGCTTTCAGTGTCGGATTAGGATGCGTATTGATGCAGCATGGTAAAGTTATTGCATATGCTTCGAGGCAAATACGGAAACATGAAAAGAATTATCCGACTCATGATCTCGAATTGGCTGCAGTTATTCATGCGTTAAAAATATGGAGGCATTATTTGTATGGGGTGCATGTTGATATCTATACAGATCACAAAAGTCTTCAATACATTTTCAAGCAAAAGGAGTTGAACCTGAGACAGAGGCGGTGGATAGAATTGTTAAAAGATTATGATGTGAACATTTTATACCACCCCGGAAAAGCGAATGTTGTAGCCGATGTGAGCCGCCGATCAATGGACAGTTTATGTGAAGTTCCTTCGAAAAAGAAAGAGATGGTTTATGAGCTCCACCAATTAGCTAATCTTGGAGTACGTGTAATCAATTCGGGTAATGTGGGTATTAGTATTAATGATCCCACAATTTCGCCCTTGGATATGGAAGTGAAAGAACGGCAATATTAAGATCCTCAATTGTGTCGTTGCAGAGACACATCTCATGTAAATGCGAAGTCTCCATTTGAATTTTCTATGGATGGAATTCTTAGATACCGAGCAGACTATGTGTACCGAATGTAGCAGAATTGCACCGACGACTTCTAGAAGAAACACATCATTCTCGGTATTCTATCCACCTAGGTGCAACCAAAATGTATCATGATCTCAAGATGATGTATTGATGGGATGGAATGAAGAGAGATATAGCGGAATTTGTAGCACAGTGTCCAAATTGTTAGCAGGTAAAGATTGAACATCAGAAGCCAGGAAGCTTATTGCAAGCAATAGAAATCCCTACTTGGAAATGGGAGGTGATCAACATGGATTTTATCGTGGGATTACCTCGTTCCTGCGGCAGGTATGATTCTATATGGGTGATCGTGGATAGATTGATGAAAGCGGCCCATTTTCTCCCAGTTAGGACTACGTACTCAGCTGAGGATTATGCGAGGTTATATCTCAAGGAAATTGTGCGACTTCATGGTATTCCATTATCTATTATTACAGATAGAGGAGCACAGTTTACAGCCAAGTTTTGGAAGTCCTTCCAAGAAGGTCTAGGCACTCAAGTGAAGCTTAGCACGGCATTTCATCCACAAACCGATGGACAAGCCGAGCGTACTATTCAGACCTTGGAAGATATGCTACGAGCATGTGTGCTGGATTTCAGTGGTAGTTGGGACGATCATTTACCATTAATCGAATTTGCGTATAACAATAGCTATCATTCCAGTATTCAAATGGCTCCATATGAAGATTTATATGGGAGGAAATGTAGATCCCCAATTGGATGGTTTGAAACAGGAGAAGCACAATTAGTAGGCCCTGAATTGATTCAACAAGCGGTGGAAAGGTTAAGGTGAACCGAGATAGATTGCTAACAGCCCAAAGTCGCCAAAAGTCTTATGCAGACAATCGCTGACGAGACTTGGAATTTCAGGTTGATGATTGGGTATTTTTGAAAGTGTCGCCAATGAAAGGAGTGATGAGATTTGGTAAAAGAGGTAAGCTAAGTCCTAGATATTTTGGACCCTATAGAATCATCCGCAAGGTAGGTCATGTAGCCTATGAATTGGACTTACCCTCGGAGCTTGAATCAGTCCATCCAGTTTTCAATGTTTTGATGCTCCGCAAGTGTATTGGAGATCCCACAAAGATTGTCACGATAGATGATGTGCAAGTAACAGAAAAGCTAACCTATGAAGAGGTTCCTATCACTATTCTAGACAGGCAAGTGCGAAGACTTCAAAATAAAGAGGTAGGTTCAGTAAAAGTCTTATGGCGAAACAACAATCGGGAAGAAATGACTTGGGAGGCAGAAGAGAAGATGAAGTCCAAGTACCCGCATTTATTCTAACCCCGAGAGGAGATTCAAGATGAAACGCCAACAATATGAGGTATGTATGCTTATTTTTCATGCTTTTGGTCGTCTGTGGCCATAGATATGTCGATGTTGTGATGTAGCCCTGTGAGGCGATGATGTTATGGGTTGTTGTGACAGGTTGGTAGTGCCAAATTACAGGGGAAACTCTGGCGAAATTTTCGTAGAATCCTAAGTGTTTAACATTCGAGGACGAATGTTCCAAAAGGGGGGAAGAGTGTTACACCTCTAAAATTTCGCCGTAAACGTACAACGAATAGACTAGCGAAGGATACGGGTATATGGTGTTTTAATGAGAAGGGAATGACCTTTGACGACCCTAAGTAAGATTTCAAAGGCAATGGGAACAAGAGATAGGTTATGCTCTACAATGACTAATTATAGGATTTGAGAACTTGAAAGTTACAGATTTGCACTTTGGCCCGGTTGGTCGTAAAATGAAATACGGACTGTAAAGTAGTATACGGCCCGTAAACCACCATGTCATATTCCAACTCACAAAACTTCAGCTTTCTGTCAAATGTTCAAATGGTTAAATACGACTTGGAATACGGACCGTAAATTGAAATACGACCCGTAAACTGCGATCGTAAATCACCATGATCCTCAGCATACCTTTCTGGTTTTGATATGCTTAAATACGACTACGATATACAGCCCGTAAACTGGAACACGGACCGTAAACTGGGTTTACGACCACTGTGCACTTCGACTACTGTTCATTCCGGATCAAATTTTAAGTCATAAAAAGGAGACCCAGGCTCATTAAATTCATTTCATCTTCACGATATTTCTCTCTAGAAACCTCTAGAATACTCTCTACTCTTCAACTACAAGAATTCAAAGGAAATTAGTGATCAAGTACATGAAACCCACGAAATCAAGTGTAAGAATCACACTAAAGTTCATCTTTCTCAAGAAAACCCAAAAGAAGTGAAGTAGGGTTTTGGTGCTAAAGGAGTAATTCCATTCAATGCTTGTTCAACCATCATATAAGGTAAGTTTCATGATTAAACCATGTTGTTTAAGGTATTGGAAGGTTAAGATACTTGAATTGTAGAAAGACATAGGAAATGGGTCATTAATGAGTGAATAGTGTCATGGTTGGATGGTAGTTAGGTTGACTCATAAATGTTGGTGTGTTGTGATTATGAATGCGTTATAAATTACATTTAGACCATGAAATAAGTATTACATACGAGGAAACACGATAGTAAGCTATAACCATAAAGGTGGAGAAATAGAAGAGAAATGGTGGATTGTGGTCAATGTATACAAATGACGATTGTTGATTTCAATATTGTGAATATTCTTGTGAGCATGTGGGAGTTGATATAGAATATGGGAAAGTAGTATAAACGAAGGAAGTGCCGTCCATTTTTCCCTAGAATTAGTAACGCGTTCTTATAGTCGAATTAATTAACGATAGTGTGAATTCCCTCTTGAAGGTAGAAGGTGGTATCGAAGGAGAACAAGCAAGAGATAGCTCAGTTAAACGTCAAAGGTATGTGAGGCTAGCCCTTTCCTTCTAATGGCATGAATCTTCTAGGATGATTTTCCTTCCTCCTCATGAGTTCCTATATTCCAGAAAGCTAAGAGCCTATGTCTGTGAATAGCTATATAAGATAGAAGATATGACAAGATGATTCTATAATGTTAAAGATGTTATTTATTGATTACACTCACCTTATATGCTAATCCCTTCAAGGTGAGGCATAATGTTAATGATTACTCCATGATGAAATCGGGGGATCACAACCTTACGTCACCCCGATCGAGTAAAGTTGTCCATAAGCCTTATGCATGTGGTATGATAAGCATGTTACAATAAGAATATTATGATGAGCATGTATGATGATGATATAACACCGCGCCTAGTTGGCCGGGCGGTCACCGCTAAGGCGAGCAGCTATACGATACACCATGGCCAAATGGCATGGGCAGACACCACTAGTGGGCGGCATGAGATGATACCCCGGACGCGGGAGGCCTGGACGTAGGCTAATGTCATAATTATCACACCAATCTAATATGGACAGGCAGCTTATACATTACTACACCGCACCTATAAGGGCGGGCAGCTTATAAATTATGCATACATGATATGATGACGAGTATGAGTAAGACAGCATGACTTAATTCTTTTATACATGACAGTTAGATATAGATGTTCCATATTGATATTTCCTTTATGTCATTGTTCTATTTCATTGTTTATGACTCTCATACTCAGTACAGTGTTCGTACTGACGTTTGTTTTCTTTGGACGCTGTGATCATGCCCACAAGTAGACAGGGAGGAGAGCTCGACCGAGACAAGTAGTAGCTGTCAGTTGATTGAAAGCACTCCCTTGTTCGGAGGTGCTTATGACGATTCTTTTGTGTATATTCATGTATATGTATTTTTGTGCATGACAGGGTCTTGTCCCGTCCTTATGTTTAGCACTCCAGTAGAGGCTCGTAGATGCGCAGTGTGGGTTAGATGGTCTCACGATTTATTACTATGTATGTATATATTATTCTGATAGCCGAGAGGCCTATGCATATAAGAGTATATTCATGTTCTCAAATGAAAGATGACTGTTCCTACGATTTGACTATGAATTGATAAAAGAGCACTAAATGAGTAAGATGAGTAGTAGAACGAGTGGTGCTCGGTGGCCAGCTCCGGGTACCCGTCGCGGCCCTAGTCAGGTTGTGACATATACATTTCCATGAGCCACTAAGGAGAGTATGTCATATCATATAGGCGGGACAGGACCCCGCCATGCCCATAAGTATGTACACAAAAGAATAGATACCAAAAGTTGTAGCTCCGAATGAAATGGAGCTCCGCTACGTAATCCCTGAGTAATAAAGCTATAGATTAAGCCTATATCCCTGTCCACCTGCTGGCATGACAAAACGTCCACAAACAAAAGGACATCAGTACGAAGAATGTACTGAGTATTTAAAGCATGATCAACATCATTATAGAGATATAATAGACAACATAAGAAATAGCGTAAAATGGGAGGTAGTAGAACCATTATCATAAGCACTTACCTGCTTTTCATAGGGACCTTCCATTTCTATTGCATGATTGTGTACATACATCCATATCCGTATCCGTATTCGTATTCGTACTCATTTACATTCCATATCCATATTCATATTCATATTCATAGCATACCCGACCATGAAGGATCGGTGTTTCACACACCCGGCCACAGCAAGGCTCGGTGATTATACATACCTTTCCCTACCAAGGCTCAGGGTTATCCGTATCCAACTGTAGTGGTGTGTGCGCAATACATATCATACCCGGCCAAATGAGTTCGGGTTACATAATAGTCATACATAAAATATATACATAAGAGCTCATAAGATCTTTGACATCATTACTATCATCGTTTTATTCAATTTATCCTTAGAGGATCACTCATCATATACGAAATTTCATAGAATCATAACACAACGAAAATTATGCGCTTTAGTAGCTTTAAAGATAGAATCATTTGGAGGACATCATAGGCTCACGAAAGAATAGATATATGGCCAAAGAACTATGCCTTATTGAAAGAAGGGTTACCCTTACATAACTTTTCGTTCAACTATTCTATCGCTTGAACGTTCTCCTTCAATGCTCACATTTCTACCTTCATTAGAGTTATACCATCATTAGAAAATCGATAGTTTAGCATACTTGACTAAAGCTAGAGTAAATTGGGCAGCACCTCCTTTGTTTATACGACTTCCCCCATATCATATCTCAACTCCCAAACATCAATAATAACATTCACAACATCAAAACAATAGTCTTTATTCAGCTACATTATCCATATTTCTCAATCTACTTCAAATCATCCATAATCATGGTCATGACACACTATTACTTTCACTCTTATACAATATTTATCCCATTTTTTTAATGCCATTTATAACATAATCATAATCACTACATATCAAGATTCATGACTCAATCCAAGCTACTACTCAAAAATATCACTATTCTCACATTCAAGACCCATTTTCTATCTCCTTCTACAATCCAAGTCTTCCAACTTCGCAATACCTTAAACAACATATAAATACCATAAAACTTACCTTAGATAGTATAGGAATGGACCTTCAGTGGAAACACTTCACTTGAGCAAAACCCTAGTTCCACATCTACTTGGATTTCTTGTCTTGGCTGAGCTTTAATGAGTTTCTTACACTTGATTCTCTTGGTTTGATGAAGTTGATCATTAATATCTCTTAAATTATTGTGGAAGAAGTGTGTGGAACTCTCTAGAAACCTTGAGAGAGATGGAGAAGTGTGGAAAATTAAATGAGTGAAATGGGATCACATTTAAGTACTTGAACTTAACTCAGCCCGTCGGGCCTTCCACGGACACTTATACTGTCCATATAACATTGTACGACCCATATAAGTGGTCGTGGTCCACCATCAGGAAAACACCATCTCTTCTGGGTGTTATACGGACCCTTATACGGACCGTATAAGTCGGTCGTATAACCCCATATTTCCTAAAATGATCTCCGCCGTTCGCTTGATCTTCAATCCCTATGGAACCTTCTTGACATTTGTTTAGCACCTCATTAACAATCTAAGGGACGCTATAAATCTTCTCCGAAACATCATTAACTTGTTACTCGCAAATCTCTCCCGATACATAACGTATACCTTGCCTTCGTTGGCAAACTTTCTTCTCTTACCTCCAATGTCTTTAAAATCTCAATTAGGGTCATCAAATGCTATTTCTTACTTATTGAAATATCGTATACTTCGTGTCCTTTGCTAATCTATTCACTGTGCATCAACGGAGAATTTTTTGAGGTGTAGCATTCTCTCCCCCTTAAGAACATTCGTCCTCGAATGTTAGGCTCTCGGGGATTCTACAAAAATTTCGCCAGAGTTTTCCCTGTAATAGGGCACTACCATCCTATCACTATAGCCCATAATAACGATGCCTCACAGGGCCACAATATAATAGCAATAGAGTTTGGCCACACACGACCCAAATGCATAAAAAGGAAAACATACATACCTCATGATCTTGATGTCTCATCTTGGATCTCTTCCGGGTGTTGGAATAAGTACGGGTACTTGGATTTCATATTTTTTTCCGCTTCCCAAGTCATTTCTTCTCGGTTATTGTTTCTCCACAAAACCTTAACTGAGGCCACTTATTTATTTCTAAGCCTCCGCACTTGCCTATCTAATATGGCAATGGGTACATATTCATAAGTCAACTTTTCTGTCACTTGAACATCATTTACTGGCACGATCCTAATAGGATCTCCAACACATTTACGAAGCATCGAAACAGGGAAAACTAGGTGACCTGACTCCAAATCAGGAGGTAGATCTAATTCGTAAGCCACTTTACCTACCTTGCGCACAATCTCATAAGGCCCAAAGTACCGGGGACTAAGCTTCCCCTTTTCGCCAAATCTCATTACACCCTTCATTGGTGACACTTTTAAGAATACCCAATCTTTAACTTGGAACTTTATGTCCCTTCGACGATTATCCGCATAGGACTTTTGACGACTTTGGGCAGCTAATAACCGATCTTGTATGAGCTTAACTTTCAATATGGCTTGCTGGACCAAGTCTGGCCTTATCAATTTAGTCTCTCCTACTTAGAACCACCCAATTGGGGATCTACACTTTCGCCCATATAAAGCCTTATACGGTGCCATTTGGATGCTAGAATGATAACTATTATTATAAGCAAATTCAATAAGTGGTAAGTGATCATCCCAATTACCTCCAAAATCTATCATACATGCCCGTAGCATATCCTC
This sequence comes from Lycium barbarum, assembly GCF_019175385.1. Taxonomy (NCBI): domain Eukaryota; kingdom Viridiplantae; phylum Streptophyta; class Magnoliopsida; order Solanales; family Solanaceae; genus Lycium; species Lycium barbarum. Next base: position 56,490,659 of record NC_083342.1, on the reverse strand, counting down.
GAGAGTCCGAATGGTATGTTCAGCTTGTCCGTCAGTCTGCGGACGAAATGCCATGCTAAGGCTCATATGAGTCCCCAAATCCTCTTGGAAGGACTTCCAAAAATTAGCTGTAAACTAAGTTCCTCTATCAGAGATAATAGATTCTGGAACACCGTGAAGTCGCACTATCTCTTGAACATAAAGCTTTGCATAATCTTCTGCTATATATGTAGTTCTGACCAGTAAGAAATGAGCTGACTTCGTGAGCCTATCCACAATCACCCATGTAGAGTCATACTTACGTCGAGAACGGGGTAAGACTGTAATGAAGTCCATGTTAATAACTTCCCATTTCTAAGTTGGATTTTCTGTAGCTTGCAACAATCCGCTCGGCTTTTGGTGCTCGATTTTCACTTGTTGACAATTGGGACATTGAGCTGTAAATTCTGCTATATCCTTCTTCATCCCATTCCACTAATAAATAGATTTAGATCATGATACATTTTCGTTGCTCCGGGGTGGACAGAATAACGGGAGCCATGAGCTTCTTTCAGTATCTGGTGGCGTAATCCTGCCACATCAGGAACACACAATCTACCTCGGCATCGGAGAACTCCATCTCCTGAGACTTCAAACGATGACTTCTCTTTCTAAGAGATTGTATCTCTGTAATGCATTAGCATGGGATATTTATATTGTCTCTCTTTCACTTCCACTACTAGTGACGAGACTGCTGAATTTTGAATGGTAGCTCCCAGGTTACCTGAGTCCACTACTCGGACTCCTAGGCTAGCTAACTACTGGAGCTCACAAGCCATTTCTCTTTTCTCTAGCCAAATATCACACAAGCTTCCCATAGATCTACGGCTAAGAGCATCAGCCACAACATTTGCCTTTCCGGGATGATATAGGATATCAATATCATAATATTTTAGCAATTCCAACCATCGTCGTTGCCACAAATTCAACTTTTTCTGCTTGAAGATATACTGAAGGCTTTTATGATCTGTATAAATATCCACATGGACATCATACAAATAACGTCTCCACATCTTTAGTGCATGAATCACTGCAGCCAATTGAAGATCATGGGTTGGATAATTTTTCTCATGTTTTCGCAATTGACTTGAAGCATACGAAATCACCTTACTGTGTTGCATCAACACACAGCCTAGCCCAATACCTGAAGCATCGCAATAAACAACATAACCTTCCGATCCCTCTGGAAGTTTCATGACTGGGACAGAAGTTAATCCTTCCTTTAGCTCTTGGAAACTACGTTCACAAACATCCGTCCATTGAAACTCTGCCAATTTCTAGGTCAGCTTTGTGAGTGGTGCGAAAATAGAAGAAAAGCCCTCTACAAATATCTTGTAATAACCTGCTAAGCCCAGAAAGCGACAAACCTCCGTAGGAGTCGTGGGTCTTGGCCAAGTCTTCACGGCCTCGATCTTTGGGCTATCTACCCGAATACCATCGGGTGAAATAACGTGCCCTAAAAATGTAACTGAGTTCAGCCAAAACTCACACTTAGAAAATTTGGCAAACAACTCTCGAGTTTGAATAACTCTAAAGACAGTACGCAAATGATCTTCATGCTATGCCTCGGGTCTAAAATATACCAAGATATCGTCGATGAATACAATCATAAATAAATCTAGAAAGGGCTTGAACATATCATTCATCAAATCCATAAATACTGTCGGTGCATTAGTTAGTCCAAATGACATCACCCGGAACTCAAAAGGGTCGTATCTCGTTTTGAAGGCTGTCTTAGGGATATCCTTCTCCCTAACTCTCACTTGATGATACCCGGATCTCAAATCTATCTTTGAAAACCACTTGGCGCCTTGTAATTGATCAAATAAGTCACCGATCCTCGGAAGAGGATATTTATTCTTAATCATCACCTTATTCAATTTTCGATAGTCAATGCACATTTGTAAGGAGCCATCTTTCTTTTGGACAAACAACACGGGTGCTCCTCCACGGGGATGAACTAGGGCTAATAAAGACTTTCTCAAGCAAGTCCTTCAGTTGCTCCTTCAATTCCTTCAACTCTGCGAGAGCTATTCTGTAAGGTGGAATAGATATAGGCTTGGTGTCCGGTAACACATTAATAGAAAACTCAATCTCTCTTTCCAGAGGAAGGCATGGAAGCTCATCCGGGAATACATCCGAAAACTCATTCACTACAAGAATTGACTGAAGAGTTGGCGGTTCAGCTTCTACATCTTGAACCCGAACTAGATGATAAATGCAACCTTTTGTGATTATTTTCTTTGCATTTAGATAGGAAATAAACCTACCTTTTGGTGACACAGTATTCCCTTTCCTTTCTAAAACTGGTTCTCCCGGAAATTGGAAATGAACCGTTTTCACTCTACAACCGACATTGGCATAGCAAGAAGCCAACCAATCCATGCCCATAATAACATCCAAATCCAGCATTTTTAACTCATGTAGGTCATACATAGTACGATGGTCACAAATCACAACTACACAATTTCTATACACTCGGCTGGCTATTACCGATTCACCAACGGGTGTACACACGTTAAAAGGTTTGATCGACTCCGGTTTGACTCTAAACCGACCCAAAATATATGGAGTAACATACGACAATGTGGAGCCCGAATCTATCAAAGCATATACATCATGAGAAAATACTGATAATATACATGTGACAACATCAAGATAAGACTCAAGATCTTAGCGTCCAACCAAAGCATAAATACGGTGCTGAGGACCGCTAGAACTGGGGACTCTCCCCCTGCCTCTACCATGGCCGATTGGCGCATGTGAACGCGGCCCCATAGGGCGGATAGATTATGATGATCCGGCTACCGACCCTGAAGGCTGGGCCCTACCTCTACCACCAACTGAGGGGCAATCACGCATAATATGGCCTGGCTGACCACATGAATAGCAAATCTCTGAACCTAATTAGCGCTGGCCCTAATGTAACTTCCCACACTGGGAACATCGTGGCACGGGTGGCCTCGCCTGACTCGAATCACTCCTGAACTGAGATCCTGAAAAGCTCTGACTCGGCCCGGAATGAGTACATCTATCAAATCTCTGGCCTGTTTACCGTGGAGGCGCACTAGTCATAGAATGGCCTGAATCCCTAGAAAACTACTGTTTGTGCTCGCCTCTAAACTCACTCATCGGACCCGAAGATCTAGCCCTCTTGTTATACCCTTTACAATGCTCACGCTCACTTCTTTGTTGTTGTTGGATTTCTTCTAAATTCTAGGCATGGGCTTGAATGCGTGAAATATCCATATTGTCCTGAAGGGACGCAGTCAAGCACCTATCCATCAAATGAGGCCCTAGGCCTTTCAGAAATCGGTGCACTCGGTCACCCATATCCGCTACCATGGCCGAAGCATACCTAGTGAAAGAATTGAAGCGGAGACTATACTCTAAAGCACACATACTCCCCTACCTCAAATTCAAGAACCTATCGGCCCCAGCTCGCCAAACCTCTAGAGGCAGGTAATGTCGGAGGAAGGGATCTACAAATTTTTGCCATACCGGGGGAGGCGTATTGGCTCCTCGTGAAGCCATCCAAATTGTGTAACAATGAACCGCAACATCCCTCAATCTATAGGCTACTAACTCTACCTATTCGGTGTCCGAAGCATGTATCAACCGAAGTGTCCTCAACATTCCATCAATAAAATTTTGAGGTCCCTCATCCGGCTTTGATCCAAAGAATTTCGGAGCATTTAAGCTACTAATATCACGGGCCCTTGCACTAACAGCCGTATCACCTTGCCCTGTACCTTGCCGCTGGGTCTGGGCGGCAACTAATTGAGTAAGCAAATGAATGGCCTCTTTTACATGTTGGCCTGAAGCATCCGGTGGAGGGGCTGGCGGTGCTGGAGCTGGGGCTCCCTCATGCTCCTCAGAAACAGGCACTGAATGAGAGGAACGAGATTGAGCCACACTCTGGGACTCACTTTCCTCTACAACCATTGGCGGTGCTCTTTTAGCCCGCTTTTCTGCCACTGTCTTGCCTTTTGGGCCGCCATAGCCTTTCTCTTTACAGGCATCTCTGAAATACATAACACACGGTTAAGGAAAAAGAAGTCTTTATATCATAGCTCTATCAATTGATCTTATGAAGAAAGAAGGTCATTCATTCCTAAAATGCCCGCAGACTCTTGTTTATAGGTGTGGCACGCAACACACCCATAACCAAGGCTCTACTAGACACGGCTCGTAGACACACCCTAGGATAGAACTGTTATATCCCGTATTTTGTACGTTCGGATATTTCAAGGTAGTCGTGGTAAGTTAAGGGAATGACCATCTTCCAAAATTATCTTAATCTACAAGTTGGTTATGAATATTATTTATGAATATTATTAGTGTGAAAATATGGAGAAAGGTTAACGGTAAAAAGGGAAATTCATAAAGTGGTTCATGCTAATATTGTGAAAGGCTAGGGGCAAAATGGGAATTTCATAAAACTTCAAGAAAAATTATGAAATGGGCCAAGGTAGATATGGGCCTTGGCCCATATGGACCAATAATATATGTAGTCAAAAAATAACAAATTAGGATATAATTATCCTTTATTTTAAGAAGTTTCAAGAAAAAAAGAGAAGGGAGCATGTGTCCCCTTATCATTTGGTGGAGCCAATTATAAATATAGGCCAATGCTTACAAGGCAAGCAAATTTCATCTTCCAACTTAGGAATATGAAGCGAGAAATATGGTAGGGTTCGGCCATGGCTCAAAATGGAGGCCATGCAAATTGATCAAGAAACAAATATTTTCTCCTAGTATTTAAACTAAATGGAAGGCCCTCATCAACATGAAGGAGTTGTTGGAGCAAGCAAAGTCTTTATTTGTGTAATTCACAGGCCCTAGCCGAGTGGAGAAGCTAAAGGATGAAGGTAAGATTTAATCCCCTTTTCTATGTGTTGGAGATGGTTGTGAATGTTGTAGAATGCAGAAATGGATGAAATTCATGAAATACGTATATGTATAGTGTTGGCCGAATAAGAGGGGTGTTGGTAAAATGTGATGAATTAATTTTATTTAGTAGTTTGGTTGTTGTGTTGTGGATTCCATAATGTAAAGTGAAGGTTTGGTAGCTTGAAATGAAATTGAAATTGTTTGTGCAATATTGACGAAGTTAATGTGACGTTAGTGTGGTTTTTTATAGTTGTAAGAATAAATTTGATAATTTTTGGGTTGTAAATATAATTCATGAATTGGGAAATGAGAGATGTGTTGGGAGATTGTAAGTTAGGTCGTTGTGATTGAATTTGAAAGAAGGAAATAGGTTGTTATTGTTTTTGTTAAATTTGGAAGGTGTCGGATGAAGTAGTATGTTGATTGGGTGCTTTGAATGTTATATGAATTGAATTGAATAAAAATGAAATGTCGTTGAATTGTATGACAAAGGTTGTCAATGTTAGCATGCGTCTTGAATGGGTTGTTGATGTTGTTGGCATGATTGTTGGTATTGTTGATTTATGATTTAGGCCGAGTTAGGTTCTCGGGGATGGTATATTTACAGGGGGTATGCTGCCGAAATTTCGGCAGATCATAAGTGAATTTATTTGAAGGATTAAGATAAATATATGATGATGAGTCTAATGATTGTGTCAATCTTCTTGAATGTAGACTAGCGATAGCGAGCTTGGACAATTAAGCGTAGCAAATAGGACGTGGAGCAGGTATGTTAAGGCTCGTCCCTTTCTTTCAAAGGCATGATCCCGATGTTATGATTTCGTAGTTGTTTCCATATCTTCCTTGTTTTCAAAAGTTAGATATTTATGATTCCAAGGCACGATTCTCTTCCCGATAACTCGTAAATGTTTTTCCAAAGTGTCTGTATTCTACAAAAACAGAGGTTTATGATTTTGTAAGATATTATGACAATAACGATGGATATGTTTCACAATGACAATGATGATATCAAGGATGAGCATATTTCTATGATGACTATGATAAGAATGGTTTTTCAAAAATGGCTTCTGAAACGTTCGAAGAAGGTTCTGTACTTCAAACCCTCATAACTTTCTTATACTAAATCGGATTGTCCCGAAACTTGTTTTTGAGCCTTGATGCATCGCTTTATGTACGCTGTTATTCGTTGCTAGTCTCATCTTATAGCAATTGTTCCTTCAAGGTGAGACAGAGCCATGATGATTATTCCATAATATATTCGGAGGTTACCGACCTTACGTCACTCCGATAGATACATGACTTTCATTAGGCTCTCCTGCATGCTGCTTATATATATGTATATGTATATGTATATGGGGAAGATGGGAAAAAGGGCCTGAGCGTTAAATACGCATAGCCACCTAATCAGTTGGTATCGGAGCCGGTGGTGGGGCAAACCCAATGGTGGGGAAAACCCAATGGTGGGGCAAACCTCAGCAAGAACGCTGAGTCCCAAAATGGAGGGTGAGTATAAGGCTTGCCTTAGGCAAATCCCACATCGATTAATATCGTCCCGAAAGCGGGATGCCCGGACGCGGGACAAATGTGGGGGAGCCGACGTTGTTCGGCGCTATGACATGTTCTATTTTCTATGTATATGAAAAAGAAATATTTTAAAAGGAAAGCTAAGCATGCATGGCATCCGCGCTAAGAGGCACTCAGATGTACAGGTTACCCTTCTACCTCATGATATGCTCTATATCTCTATTCTGTTGTTGTTCATAATTACATCTCTTACTATGTTACTATTCATGCCTTACATACTCGGTACATTGCTCGTACTGACCCCCTTTCTTCGGGGGGCTGCGTTTCATGCCGCGCAGGTACACCCCGATGAGCTGAAGCTATTATAGAAGACGTTCCAGCGGAGTTGGCAAGCTCCACTTGTTCGTGGAGTGCTGCCGAGCCAGAGTATGTGTGCTATGATGTCTGATTAATGTTAGAGACTTTGCAGACAGAGTCATAGGTATAGAGTGTCGGTATTGTAAACGGCTCCACCAGCCGATGTGTCATCTTATGTTATGTTATAAAGTCCATGTGATTACAGATTCCCTTTGATTTGAGTACGAGGGAAAAGAAAGATTCTGAAAGCTCACTATGTATTTCATTCTTATTCGATTTAAGAGTCCAAAGATATTATGCACGTAATAAGAGTCAGTGGGTTCGCTTTGCTCCGAATATGGGGTCAGGTGCCCATCACACCCTAGTAAAGTCGGGGTGTGACAAAGTGGTATCAGAGCAGGTCGTCCTAGGGGTTGTCTGCAAAGTCGTGTCCAGTAGAGTCCTGTTTATGGGTGTGAAGCCGGCCACATTTATAAACAGGAGGCTGCAGGGCATCTAGGGATTGTTGACCTTCTTTCTGTCTTAGATCGTGCGATAGAGCCAAGTCATAGGAAAAAGAAATTCCTTACGTAAGCCTTATATACGACGGAAGAAAGTGAATGGCGATATGGAGAGCCACACGGGTAAGTATTGATATTTTGTTCTGTTACCTGGAACTGGAAGCTCTGGATGGCTGGAACACGTCATATAGCAGTATGTTTTGTGAGGTATTGTCGATATTTGCTACGTACAGATTTTGAAAAGTAGGAATGGTAAAGGAGATTCTGCCAGAATGGATACGCCTAACAGGAAGAAGCGTGGAAAGGAAATACTGTAAATAGGCAATAAGTGAGATGCGTTGTTTCAGAAAGGTTATGGATTTGGCATGGCGATGAAGGTGCGACCACTACCAGCGGGAATCTGGGAATCTAGGACGACAGGTAGTATACACGAAAGTTAAAAGTGAATATTGAAGATTGACAAGGGTAAAATAGTAATTGTAAAGGAGAAAGACGTGTTACGAGAGTGTCTCGGAACCTGTAAGACCTCGACTCGCCCCAAATCATGTAATAAAGGTCATGCGAGGAAGTGGACACGATTATATCAGCATTAAGGCATCGGATTCCATCGAAGTTACGAGGTTAAGCGTGCTAAGGTGGGAGGAATTTTAGGATGGGTGACCCCCTGGGAAGTATGTAAGAAATCCTAAAGATTTAGACGTAAGAGACAAATGAAAAGCTAGAGTAACCTAAGGATAAAATAGAGTATATGGGGTGGTTGGAGGCCATGAGAGGTCGCGTAGGACAAGGCAGATTGGACTGGTGAAGAGACCGAGAGTGTATCGCAGCTCTGGAATTAGGATAGGCTTGAATAGCGTTTGGAAGTATTTTGTTGACTAGTTGATAGGAATTATATGTATATATATAAATGCGTATGATATCTCATATGTGATTATATCGACGGGCATGTGGTGTATATCCCAGCAGCCGGTGCTATGGTAAGGAAGGTATTAATCAAGTAAGGGTACCGAAGTTCGAGTGACAGCAAGAATAAACGGTACAAGTGTTGCAAAGTAAGTTGCTATTATTTTTACTATAGGTTAAGATTGGAAATTCTAGTATAACGATATTGGAAAAGAAAGAGAGTAAGTAGATGGAAAACAAAAAGATCAAAGTGTCGGAAGAAGGTGAAAGGTAAGAAACCTCAGTGAGTGAAGCCCCTGAGAGAAACTACCGGCAAAGCACGAGACGATTTGGGTAAGAAATTCAAAGATAGGTGCGTGAAGGGAATAAATGTGCAGCCATATTAATGTGGTTGCCTCGGACATGGAAATGCTTTCCTGAAAGGATGACTTGAGAATAAGACGGGTTCGCGCATTTGAGGTAAAATTTCACGAACTTCAGAGCCGATGCCACATCTGGAAAAAAGAGAAAAGTGTTCGAGGAAAAAGGAACCTAAGGAAGGTTAAGGATGAAAGTAAGGAAGGTATACTAATGGGATGGTCCAAGGAAGAGGAGAGCATTTAGGCGTGAGGCAATTGGAAATCTCTAACCATAGGAGTAAAGAGAATACTTTAACGAGGTAATGGTAGGAACCCGAGTACGCACCAAGGAAATAATAAGGATAATGGGTCGACATTGTTGATTTGGAAATTAATGGTATGGAATGAGAATTCAGGCGAGGTCTGAAAGATTTGATTTTGGGGGAAATGGAATGAAATGCAAGGAACGTGCGGGGGAGACCGCCCGGTCATAACATCATAAATATAGTTAAGGGTTCGATGAACGAGGATAAAGAGAGTGTAAACTGTAAGGATTCTATGCTGAGGGCAAAAGTAGTAGGACGCTCGAAAAATATGGACGCCCAGCTGCAACACAAACGCGTAGCTAAGAAGAATTACGAGCAAGTGAGCTAAGTAAGTGAAAGGACGAATAGTGGATGGAAAGGTATCGAAATGTGGACAAAGGGATGACATAGACAGAAAGTAAAAGAAAACTTGGGATAAGAAGTTTTGATATGTTATGCACAGAGCTGGAAAGAGAGATGAGGGATAAGGAATGGGCATAAAGAGAAGAACGACTATAAAAGGGACCCTCCCGAAGTATTATGACACCCCATAAGATCAGTTGAACATTCGAGGACGAATGTTCTAAAGGGGGGGAGGATGTTATATCCCGTATTTTGAACGTTCGGATATTTCAAGGTAGTCGTGGTACGTTAAGGGAATGACCATCTTCCAAAATTATTTTAATGTACAAGTTGGTTATGAATATTATTTATGAATATTATTAGTGTGAAAATATGGAGAAAGGTTAAGGGTAAAAAGGGAAATTCACAAAGTGGTTCATAGTAATATTGTGGAAGGCTAGGGGAAAAATGGAAATTTCATAAAACTTCAAGAAAAATTATGAAATGGGCCAAGGTGGCCGGCCAAGGTAGATATGGGCCTTGGCCCATATGGACCAATAATATATATAGTCAAAAAATGACAAATTAGGATATAATTATCCTTTATTTTAAGAAGTTTCAAGAAAAAAGGAGAAGGGAGCATGTGTCCCCTTATCATTTGTTGGAGCCAATTATAAATATAGGCCAATGCTTACAAGGCAAGCAAATTTCATCTTCCAACTTACGAATATGAAGAGAAAAATATGGTAGGGTTCGGCCATGGCTCAAAATGGAGGCCATGGAAATTGATCAAGAAAAAATTATTTTCTCCTAGTATTTCAACCAATGGAAGGCCCTCATCAACATGAAGGAGTTGTTGGAGCAAGCAAAGTCTTTATTTGTGTAATTCACAGGCCCTAGCCGAGTGGAGAAGCTAAAGGATAAAGGTAAGATTTAATCCCCTTTTCTATGTGTTGGAGATGGTTGTGAATGTTGTAGAATGTAGAAATGGATGAAATTCATGAAATATGTATATGTATGGTGTTGGCCGAATAAGAGGGGTGTTGGTAAAATGTGATGAATTAATTTTATTTAGTAGTTTGATTGTTGTGTTGTGGATTCCATAATGTAAAGTGAAGGTTTGGTAGCTTGAAATGAACTGGAAATCGTTTGTGCATTATTGACGAAGTTAATGTGACGTTAGTGTGGTTTCTTAAAGTTTTAAGAATAAATTTGATAATGTATAGGTTGTAAATATAATTCATGAATTGGGAAATGAGACATGTGTTGGGAGATTGTAAGTTGGGTCGTTGTGATTGAATTTGAAAGAAGGAGATAGGTTGTTATTGTTTTTGTTAAATTTGGAAGGTGTCGGATGAAGTAGTATGTTGATTGGGTGCTTTGAATGTTATATGAATTCAATTGAATATAAATGAAATATCGTTGAATTGTATGACAAAGGTTGTCAATGTTAGAATGCGCCTTGAATGGGTTGTTGATGTTGTTGGCATGATTGTTGGTATTGTTGATTGATGATTTGGGCCGAGTTAGGTTCTCGGGGATGGTATATTTACAGGGGGTATGCTGCCGAAATTTCGGCAGATCATAAGTGAATTTATTTGAAGGATTAAGATAAATATATGATGATGAGTCTAATGATTGTGTCAATCTTCATGAATGTAGACTAGCGATAGCGAGCTTGGATAATTAAGCGTAGCTAATAGGACGTGGAGCAGGTATGTTAAGGCTCGTCCCTTTCTTTCAAAGGCATGATCCCGATGTTATGATTTCATAGTTGTTTCCATATCTTCCTTGTCTTCAAATGTTAGATATTTATGATTCCAAGGCATGATTCTCTTCCCGATAACTCGTAAATGTTTTTCCAAAGTGTCTGTATTCTACAAAAACAGAGGTTTATGATTTTGTAAGCTCTTACGACAATAACGATGGATATGTTTCACAATGACAATGATGATATCAAGGATGAGCATATTTCTATGACGACTATGAGAAGAATGATTTTCCAAAAATGGCTTCTGAAACGTTCGTAGAAGGTTCTGTACTTCAAACGCTCCTAACTTTCTTATACTAAATCGGATTGCCCCGAAACTTGTTTCTGAGCCTTCAGGTATCGGTTTATGTACGCTGTTATTCGTTGCTAGTCTCATCTTATAGCAATTGTTCCTTCAAGGTGAGACAGAGCCATGATGATTATTCCATAATATATTCGGAGGTTACCGACCTTACGTCACTCCGATAGATACATGACTTTCTTTGGGCTCTCCTACATGCTGCTTATATATATGTATATGTATATGTATGGGGAAGATGGGAAAAAGGGCCAGAGCGTTTAATACGCGTAGCCACCTGATCAGTTGGTATCGGAGCCGGTGGTGGGGCAAACCCAATGGTGGGGCAAACCTCTGCAAGAACGCTGAGTCCCAGAATGGGGGGGGGGGGGGGGTGAGTATAAGGCTTGCCTTAGGCAAATCCCACATCGATTAATATCGTCCCGGACGCGGGACATATGTGGGGGAGCCGACGTTGTTCGGCGCTATGACATGTTCTATTTTCTATGTATATGAAAAAGAAATATTTTAAAAGGAAAGCTAAGCATGCATGGCATCCGCGCTAAGAGGCACTCAGATGTACAGGTTACCCTTCTACCTCATGATATGCTCTATATCTCTATTCTGTTGTTGTTCATAATTACATCTCTTACTATGTTACTATTCATGCCTTACATACTCGGTACATTGCTCGTACTGACCCCCTTTCTTCGGGGGGCTACGTTTCATGCCGCGCAGGTACACCCAGATGAGCTGAAGCTATTATAGAAGACGTTCCAGCGGAGTTGGCAAAATCCACTTGTTCCTGGAGTGCTGCCGAGTCACAGTATGTGTGCTATGATGTCTGATTAATGTTAGAGACTTTGCAGACAGAGTCGTGGGTATAGAGTGTCGGTATTGTAAACGGCTCCACCAGCCGATGCGTCATCTTATGTTATGTTATAAAGTCCATGTGATTACAGATTCCATTTGATTTGAGTACGAGGGAAAAGAAAGATTCTGAAAGCTTACTATGTATTTCATTCTTATTCGATTTAAGAGTCCAAAGTTATTATAGACGTAATAAGAGTCAGCGGGTTCGCTCGGCTCCGAATATGGGGTCGGGTGCCCATCACACCCTAGTAAAGTCGGGGTGTGACAAGAACTGCTCTGATACCACTTTTGTCACGACCAGACTGGAGGGCCATGATGGGTACCTGGTGCTAACCCTCCCGAGTACCTCTTATCATACATTAACATTACATCTAGGTGAGCCACATAGCTAAATCATACTTTCTATCCATCATTCATACTATTTCCGTTAGGCAGTGATACATTTATATTACCATTAACAACTATGCCCACAATAATGTGCATAAGCCGCCGAGGCTAACCAAATGATATCCAAAATATAAGCCGACATGGCCAAATACATCTAACCATATACACATGTCCACGAGCCTCTAAGGAGAGTATGTCATTTCATATAGGCGGGACAGGACCCCACCATGCCCATAAGTATGTACACAAAAGAATAAATACCAAAAGCTGTAGCTCCGAATGAAATAGAGCTCCGCTACGTAATCCCTGACTAATAAAGCTATAGATTTATCCTGTCTCCCTGTCCACCTGCTGGCATGACGCAGCGTCCACAAACAAAAGGACATCAGTACGAAGAATGTACTGAGTATGTAAAGCATGATCAACATCATTATAGAGGCATAATAAACAACATAAGAAATAGCGTAAAATGGGAGGTAGTAGAACCATCATCACAAGCACTTACTTGTTTTTCATAGGGACCTTCCATTTCTATTGTGTGATCATGTACATACATCCATATCCATATTCGTATTCGTACTCATTTACATTCCATATCCATATTCATATTCATAGTCATAGCATACCCGACCATGAAGGATCGGTGTTTCACATACCCGGCCATAGCAAGGCTCGGTGATTATACATACCTGGCCCTACCAAGGCTCAGGGTTATCCTTACCTAACTGCAGTGGTGTGTGCGCAATACATATCATATCCGGCCATATAAGCTCGGGGTTACATAATAGTCATACATAACATTTATACGTAAGAGATCATAAGCATCTTTGACATCATTACTATCATCAATTTATTACATTTATCCTTAGAGGATCACTCATCATATACGAAATTTCATAGAATCGTAACACAACGAGAATTATGCGCTTTAGTAGCTTTAGAGATAGAATCATTTGGAGGACATCATAGGCTCATGAAAGAATAGATATATGGCCAAACAACTATGCCTTACGGAAAGAAAGGTTAGCCTTACATACCTTTTCGTTCAACTATTCTATCGCTTGAACGTTCTCCTTCAATGCTCACATTTCTACCTTCATTAGAGTTATACTATCATTAGAAAATCGATAGCTTAGCATACTTGACTAAAGCTAGAGTAAATTGGGCAGCATCTCCTTTGTTTATATGACTTCCCCCATATCATATCTCGACTCCCAAACATCAATAATAACATTCACAACATCATAACATTAGTCTTTATTCACCTACATTATCCATATTTCTCGATCCACTTCAAATCATCCATAATCATGGTCATGAGACACTATTACATTCACTCATATACAATGTCTATCCCATGTTTTTAACGACATTTATAACATAGTAATAATCACTACATATCAAGATTCATGACTCAATCCAAGCTACTACTAATAAATATCACTATTCTCACATTCAAGAACCATTTTCTATCTCCTTCTACAATCCAAGTCTTCCAACTTTGCAATACCTTAAACAACATGGAACTACCATAAAACATACCTTAGATGGTGTGGGAATGGACCTTCAGTGGAAACACTTCACTTGAGCAAAACCCTAGTTCCACATCTACTTGGATTTCTTGTCTTGGATGAGCTTTAATGTGTTTCTTACACTTGATTCTCTTGGTTTGATGAAGTTGATCATTAATATCTCTTAAATTCTTGTGGAAGAAGTGTGTGGAACTCTCTAGAAACCTTGAGGGAGATGGAGAAGTGTGGAAAATGAAATGAGTGAAGTAGGATCACATTTAAGTACTTGAACTTAACTCAGCCCGTCGGGACTTCCACGGACACTTATACGGTCCGTATAACATTGTACAGCACGTATAAGTTGTCACGACCCAACCCCGTGGGCTATGACTAGTGCCGACCTGGACACTCATATACGTACCTATTATATATAGTCAAACTGAAGCTAAAATCAATATGGAAACTTTCAAAGTAACTCCAGAGGTTCATAACGTCATCACATACACATACTCAAATAACCTGTCTCCTGAGGAGTCACAACTGATCAAAACATAATATGATACGCAAGCCGACAAGGCTGCCACTATATATCAATATCATACGTAAGCCTACAAGGCTGCCACAACATATCAATATTATACGCAAGCCGACAAGGCTACCACAACATATCAATATCCATAGCACATCGTATAAACACAGCTGAACAAACTTATGCACAACCCACACATAGTTCTACAGACCTCTAAGAGTATCGATAGTTAAATATGACGGGACAGGGCCCCGTCGTACCCCTGGATAAACATCTATATATATATATATCAAAAGATCTGTACCAGAAGTCTAGGCTCCGGGACAATGGAGCTCTCGAAGACAGCTTACTGGAAATCCTAAGCTGGGGGATCACTGAATCGAGTGTCTGTACCTGCGGGCATGAAACACACCCCCCGAAGAAAGGGGGTCAGTACGGAATATGTACTGAGTATATAAAGCATGTGATACAGTAAAGAGGATCATAACTAAAATAGAGGTCACAGGAGACAAATATGACATTCAAATACAATTACATTTGCCTTATGAAATGTAAATCATGCATATCAATATTATATATCATATATCATACCCACCCCATTATGGGACTCAGTGAATAAAGTCATCCTTGGTGCCATAATCACATCATCATATCATCGTATATATATATATATATATATATATATATACCGTACCCGGCCCTCTAGTGAGGGACTCCGTGAACAATGCAGTGAAACTGTGCACGAAAATATTCCCGGCCCGGGACTCAGTGAAAGATATATTGAGGCATGCACGAGCAGAGTAGTGAGCAACCATATGCAAACTAAGTCATATCTGAAACAATAATCATATCAAGTACCCTTCGAATGTCACAATGGATTATATCAAAATAGAACTTCAGGAATCATAGACACGTATCAAGACATAATGAAGTAAGTTTTGGGAATCAAGAACATTAGCCATCGTAGTGGCTCTAAGAATAGGAGCTTCTTTGGAGTCATATATACGTCGTCTGTTTGTTTCATAAAGATCATGCCAAAAAGAAGGAAGGGTTAGCTTTACATACCTGCTATAGGTTAACCGTAATCAAGTTCGCTTCGTCGCCCCCTTTAGCCTATTCGATATGACAGTAACGCTATTGTTAGTAAACAATACTTTCTAGCTTATAAATCTGCAACCAATTACCTATAGGAATCATTCTTTGATTCATACTTTCTTGATTAGGATTTTTATTAGTTAAGAAGTTAACAGAAATCGGGCAGCATTTCCCCTATGTGACTCGCCTAACCCGAACTTTCAATTAACCTCCTGTTATCACAGCAATACCAACAACGACAGTAATAGAAATATTCATATAAATCCTTTCAATCAAGCCCATAAACAACTCAAACAATCCAATAACCTTTCTTAATCCTTTTCCAATCCAAATCATTAACATTTAAGATCATACGCCAAACAGATCAACATACACTTTATATACGATACGTTATACACTTCCTTCTTCCAAATTTAGGAGCCATAACAACGACAACAACATATGAACATAAACCACACTTTTAATCTTTTCAACTAACCAATTCCATATAACAACTACAACTCTTAATAACAACGAATTCATGGAATTTCTTACTTCCAATTTCATCTAATCAAATTTTAATCCCTTAATTACAAAACCATTAATACAATTACACCATAAAATGAGAAAATCTTACCTTAATTTAATCGGAGGAAATTCTACACTTATTTGCTCCAATTTCACTATTTCTTCTTCCGCAATTTAATACCCAATGTTGCTATCACCTCCTTGAACTTGCAAATCACCTTGGAATTTAATCAAAAAAAGAAAAATTAATTTTTTTTCTCATCAACCATGGCTGGCCGAGAGCTTGGCAGCCATGGCAATGTCCCCTTTTTTTTTTTTTTTTTTTTTCTAGCTTTCTAATTGCAAAATGAAAGTGAATTGCCTAATTAGTCATCAACTTAAGTATATATATATGGTCCCTCCCCCTTGGACACGTGTTTCCCCCTATGACTCACAAATTTTTGTTTCTTGATTTATTATTATTATTATTTTTAATTAACTACGGGTGGGGCCCACTACAAGCATAATTAACCTAATTAATCTTAATTAATCACTAATCCCTACTTAATAATCTAATTATGGTTAATTAGTCCCTAATTTCTAATAATATTTCTATACCAATTGAAATTTATAAACAAATTGTGCACTAATTAAAATCGAGAATTAAAGGCGCTTATTTCATATCCCACAATTAATCCCGTCTTTAACTTATGTCGATTAGCTTACGAATAATTCCAACGTATAAAAATACGAGATATAACATAAGTGGTCGTGGTTCACCATCAGGCAAACACCATCTCTGCTGGGTGTTATACGGACCCTTATACGGACCGTATAAGTCGGTCGTACAACCCCATTTTTCCCGAAATGATTTCCGTCGTTCGCTTGATCTTCAATCCTTATGGAACCTTCTTGACACTTGTTTAGCACCTCATTAACAATCTAAGGGACGCTATAACTCTTCTCCAAAACATCATTAACTTGTTACTCGCAAATCTCTCCCGATACATAATGTATACCTTGCCTTCCTTGGCAAACTTTCTTCTGTTACCTCCAATGTCTTTGAAATCTCAATTAGGGTCATCAAATGCTATTACTTACTTATTGAAATATCGTATACTTCGTGTCGTTCGCTAGTCTATTCACTGTGCATCAACGGAGAATTTTTTGAGGTGTAACACCCGTTTTGGTGGAATTCCTGGAAGCTCGTCCGGGAATACATACATCCGAAAACTCATTTACTACTGGAACAAACTGAAAGGTCAGTTGGTTTGCTTCCGTATCCTGAACCTGGACTAGATGATAAATGCAACCTTTAGTAACCATCTTCCTTGTCTTGAGGTAGGAAATAAACCTACCTCTCGGAGACGCAATATTATCCTTCCATTCTAGAACTGGCTCTCCCGGAAATTGGAAACAAAACATTTTCGTTCTACAATCAACATTAGCATAACAAGAAGCCAACCAATCCATACCCATAATAACATCAAAATCTACCATATTTAGCTCAATCAAATAAGCCATAGTACGACGGTCACAAACTATAACCACAAAATTTTTATATACCCGTCTAGCTATTACTGGGTCACCAACAGGTGTAGATACCTCAAAAGGTTTAATCGACTCAGGTGTCACCCAAAACCGACCGACAACATAAGGAGTAACATATGATAATGTAGAACCTAGATCAATCAATGCATATACAGCATGAGATAATACTCATAATATACCTGTAACCACATCAGGAGAAGACTCAAGATCCTGTCGTCCAGCCAGTGCATATATATAGTGCTGAGGACCACTCATACTGGACGTTCCTCCTCTACCTCTACCACAGCCTACTGGTATCTGTAAGCTTTGCCCCGGAGAGTGTACAAATGATGAAGAACCAGCTGCTGATCTTGTAGGCTGGACCATACCTCTATCACCTCTTGATGGACAGTCACACATAATATGGCCTGACTGACTGCATGCATAACAAACATCTGAAACTAATCGACATTGTCCCTATTGTACCTTACCACACTGAGTATATCGTGGTAAAGGTGGTCTCATATGGCCTGAATCACCCCATTACGGAGAACTCGAAGCTCTGAAACCCTGACCTGGTCCGGAGTGAATAGGTCGATCAAATCTTTGACCTGAAAATTGCGGAGGTGCACTAGCTTCTGAATAGCCCGAGTGTCTAGAATACTGCTGCCTTTGACCCTCTCTAAATTCACTAACAGAGGTAGGAGATCCGACCCTCTTATTATAACCCCTATCATGCTCACTCTCATTCCTCTGCTGCTGTTGCTGTCGCTCCTCAAAATTCTGGGCATGGGCCTGTATACGAGAAATATCCATCCATCCTGAAGTGAGCCTGTCAAACAATCATCAATCAAATATGGCCCCAAACTACTCGCAAATCGGTGAATTCGATCTCCCATGTCAGCCACCATAGCTGGATCATACTTAGGCAAAGAATTAAAACAAAGGCTATACTTTTGGGCACTCAGGTTGCCCTGTCTGAGGTTCAGAAATCTATCAGCTCTGGCCCGTCAAACCTCTGGTGGAAAATAATGTCGAAGGAAAGAATCCACAAACTCTTGCCATACCGGTGAAGGCACGTTAACTTCTCTAGAAGACATCCAAACAACATACCTATTAACAACAACACCCCGTAATCTATAGGAGGCCAACTCTACCGATGCAACAACCGAAGCATGCGTTACCCGCAATGTTCTCAACATCCCATCTATGAAATTTTGCGGGTCCTAGTGTCCTTTGGACCTAAAGAATTCTGGAGGGTCCAAACTAATGAAATCATGGACTGTGGCGCTAGTAGCTCTATCTCCGTGACCTGTACCCTGCGGCTGAGCCTGAGCGGCTACTAACTAGGTCAATAACTGAATAGCCTCCCTCATCTCCTAAACTGGGGCATCCGGTGGAGAGACTGGGGGTGCTGGGGCTGGAGCTGAGGCTCCTCTAAGCTCCTACGGAGCGGGCGGAGTGTGAAATGTCCGAGATGGAACCTCATTCTGGGACTCGCCCTTCTCTATATCTATAGACGGTACCCACTCAGTCCTCTTATCTATCGCAGACTTACCCTTCTGTGCTGCTGTAGCTTTTCTCTTAACAAGAATCACTGAAATCATAACACACTTATCAGAAAAAGGAGAGTTCTCACGTCATGGCTCTATTGCACGATCTAAGACGAGAAAGAAGGGTCAATCATTCCTAAATGCCCCGCAGCCTCCTATTTATAAGTGTGGCGTGCTTCACACCCATAAACAAGACTCTATTGGACACGACTCGTAGACACACCTTAGGATGAACTGCTCTGATACCACTTTTGTTACGACCCAACCGGAGGCCCATGACGGGCACCCGGAGCTAACCTACCGAGTAACTCTCTAGTACATCTCACCACAAGGATAACTCATGAAAATCATAACCTTTTCCCATATGTACAAACCAACAAGGCTGCTAAAAACAAATATACAAAAATATGAACTGAGGAGGTCATGGGATATCTAGCTATGTACATCTGTCTATGAGCCTCTACATGGAGCACGTAATATCATAAAGATGTGACTGGAACCCACCATGCCCTTGTATGTACACAAAAGGATAGTACTAACTGGCTGCTGCTCCGGATAAATTGGAGCCCCTATATGCAATCGCTAATGAAGCAGCCTAAGGGTCTGGTCTGTATCCCTATCTACCTGCGGGCATAAATGCAGCGTCCACAAACAAAAAGGATGTCAGTAAGAATAATGTACTAAGTATGTAAGGCATGAATAACAGCCTAATGAAATAATGTGAATAACACGAAATGAAGAGTTCAAATTACACCTTTGAGGGTGGTTGTCTTGCATACTTAATCTTTCTCTAAAGAAAATATTATCATACATACATAACAGTACCGTACCCAGCCATATAGGCTCAGTGTCCCTCGTACCAAGCTATAACAAGGCACGATGTTCCCCCATACCTTGCCATAACAAGGCTCAGTGTTATCCGTACCCAACGCCAGTGGTGTGCAAATCTACGTGCCGTACCCGGCCGATTATAGCACGGCTCGGTGTGAGAAAATACATACATATATATAAAGCATGAATGAGAGTCCAAAGGACACATTACAATTCCATCGAAGTGACACAAGGTCGGTGAACCTCTGATTACCCTTATGGAATCATCGTTATCACTATATTTTCTCATTAGGTGTCAACTGTCATAAGATAAGATCAACAATGAAGAACAAAATCAATAATGTCATAAGAGTATCAAGAACTATAGCTTTAGCACTTCTAGGAGTGTAGTCATCATGGAAGACATTATGAATATCATGTATAAGTTCACGATAATGGAATCATGCCTTAAGAAAGAAAGGGTTAGCATTAACATACCTTTACGTCTCCTTAATTACTTAACATTATCCTCCCAAGCCTGAAAATCTACATTCAAGAGGATTTATACTAAGGTTAAGTCTTGAAAACATTCTTAAGTTCAAACTAGAGTAATTGGCAAGCAGACGGAATTTGGGCAGCACTTCCCCTATTTTATTGACTTCCACCAAATTACCAAACAACTCTCCAACATCCATAATAATATCCACAATAACATAATCATGGAATTATAATCAATTTAATCTGAAATTAGTCCAAAATCCCCTTTCAAATTCACCTTATAACCATCAACTTCAATTCAACACTTCCTGACTTTTCTTTTATGATTCTTTCCTTTCCAAAACTTGCTAAACCTTTAAATAAACTTAATAATATAAATAGAATGAAGAACATACCTTATAATGGAATAAATTCACCTTACTCAACCCCTTTCAAGATCAAGTTCATCACTCCCTTGGGGAGAAACAAGAACAATCACCTTCCATGGATTATCTTGAGGTTTTAATGTTTGATCTTCTCTCTTGATAGTATGGAAGGTTTTGGAATATTGTGGAACCTTCAAGAACTCTCAAGAACCCTCTAATAATGTGGGGAAATAAGTGTGGGAGGTGGATATTAAAATGGGATCTTTTGGGACTTAAAAAGGTGTTAAGTTTGCCCCCCCCCTATGCGGCCACATCTCCCCTCTTGACCTTAGGGAGGAGGTGGGGTAGTGAGGCCAGCCTTTTTGGTGAGTTTGCAGACCAGTTTGCTGCAGAGCAAACTGGCCCACAACTCTGATTTTTGGCGAAAATTCTTCTTTTCGATTCGTTTGACCTCCAATCCTTATGGAACCTTCTTGGCACTTGTATAAAACTTCATTAACCATATAAGGGGCCCTATATCTCCCCCTCAAGCTGATGCTAAGAAATGTATAACTCAAATGATACGAAGTCTTCCCAAAACATCACTCAAATTCCAATTTCTTCAACGAACTTACTTTCGTCGATTCATATGACTCCAAAACCTTAAGGAAATATTGCCTCAACTATGCTCTAGAACGGGTTTGAACCTGGTCGAGGCTTGGGAAAGGATTTACGTGGCATCACAAAGCTAATCCCTCTTCCCCAGAATAATTTCCACTTCGGGTTGGGGTATGCTCCAACTGATGACGCGGTCTCAATAGCCACTAGAAAGAAGAAAGGCACTGTAAAGCTACACAAGCCTATTCCTGACTTGTTCCAGTCTTTCCCAAATAGAATGCCCATACAAGGTGATAGAAACGCGGAAGAAGGGTTAGGGATGCTATTTTTAGATGAAGATTGCCTGGTGATATTGGAGGAATGCATAGAAGCACCCACCATCCAAAACTAGCAAAAACCGAATATGGATGAAATATAAGCCGTCAATTTAGGAGATGAAGAGAATATCAAGGAAACTAGGATAAGTGCACCCCTAGAGGCACCCCAAAATGAAGAATTTATAAGTCTACTGAAAGAATATGTGGACATTTTTGTATCATAATATGCTGACATGCCAGGATGGAGCACCAGTGTAGTGTCCCACAGATTGCCCATTAACATTGGTTTTAACCTTGTGAAGCAGAAAATCAGGTAGTTCAAGCCGGATCTCAGTATTCGTATCAAGGACGAGGTAGAAAAACATATCAAATCAGGGGTGGGGGAAGTAACCTCATATCCCACATGGCTGGCTAACATAGTGCTGGTGCCTATGAAGGATGGGAAAATAAGGATATGTGTGGATTATCGGGACCTCAACCGAGCTAGTCCCAAAGACAATTTTTCACTCCCGAACATCCACATACTCATAGACAACTGTACCAAACATGAGTTACAATCATTTGTGGATTTCATTATTGGATACCATTAAATGCTGATAGACAAAGAGGATACAGAGAAAACAGCTTTCATCACTCTATGGGGAGTGTATCACTACAGGGTAATGCCGTTCAGTCTTAAAAATACCAGCACCACTTACATGATGGCTATGACTATCATCTTTGATGACATGATCCACGGGGAAATTGAAGTGTACGTGGATGATGTCATCATTAATTTGAGAGAAAGCTCAGAGCATACCACACACTTGTGAAAGTTACAGACTCCAGAAGTTCAATCTGAAGTTGAATCCAGCCAATTGCGCATTCAGAGTTCCCGCCGAAAAATTACTGGGATTCATAGTCAGCCGAAGGGGCATAGAACTAGATCCAACGAAGATTAAAGCAATCTAAGAGTTACCCATCCAACAACTAAAAAAGAGGTCATGAGTTTCTTGGGAAAATTGAATTACATTGGATGGTTCATAGCACAGTCCACCATCATTGTGGAGCCTGTTATAACCCATATTTTCATACATTGGGATGTTTTAAAATAAACGCGTCAAGTTAAAGACAAGACTATATCAAGATACGAAGTAGAGACTTTAACTTCCGGGTTCGTTTCAAGTCACAAATTACCTACAAATTTCGTTTGACATGGAAGTATTAATGGAAAATTAGGATTAAATTAACCATGATTAGATTATTAGTGGGATTGGGAAAAACAAAAATCAGACCATTTAAAATGGGCATTGTTGGCCGTGTAGTTTAAGTGGGATGGTCAATGGTTATTGACACAAAATAGTGTGGGACACATGTCCAAATCATGGAGTGAATATATAAGGCAAAAATCTGATTATTCATCAACTCACTACATCATTTCAACATTACAAAGTGTAGAAAAATATAGTGTTAGAGAGAGAAGCTCTCGGCCTAGAGCTAGCCGAGAGTGGTGAGGTGAAATTGCTCCAAAATATTCAGGTTTCTTAAGCAATTCAACTCCATTGAAGGTATATTAACGTGTAGCATCCATTGATATAGCAAGAACAAGTGTTAAAATTCAAGAAGAGAGTTTGAGGGGCTAGCCGATTGAAGAAGTTAGTTAAAAGGTAAGAATGATCATTTTTCTTGTGTTGTATGATAATTTGAAGGTACAATTCGTGCATGTAGTTGTTGGATTGTTGTTGTGGTTGAAGTAGGGGGTGAGCCGTGAGTTTGGTGAAGCCGTGGTTGGTTTCATTTTGCATGTATTGTTGATGAATTGAACGTGTGTCAACATATGTAAATGAACAAAGATTGTAGAAGTTGGTTTATGATGTTGCATGTTGGTATTGGACTGTTTTTCTTAAAATTTAAATGAGCCGTGTGTTGTAGGCTTTAATGGAATCATGTTTAATCTTCTTGTACATGTATTGGAAGTGGATTGAATGTGTTGTAGTATGGATAAATAGATGAAAATCATGAAGTTGTTGGAATGGTGCTGAAGCCGTGTAAGGGGACTGTTTTAGGGGGATTGTGGACTGTTTTGTGCCAAGTTTTGATTGTTGTTGTTATGGACATTGTGGTGTATTGTATGCATATTGAATGTGTGAATTCAGGTGTTAAAGAAACGAATCATGTTGAAGTATACAAGCAGTCCAAAACCGTGGACTGTTTTAAAGTTAGAAGTGAATTAGTGTATGTTGAATGTTGAATGTTGTTATGAACATATAGTGAAAGTGAAGTGCAATGATTCGCGTTGAAATTGAAATGATTTGTGGGCTGTTGTAAGAATAAAAATGATGCTAAAACAGTTCCAAGAATCGTGAAAGTAATTTTATTAAACGTGTTGTTGTCGTTGTAAGTTAAAACTGGAAAATTGCTAAGTGAAAATGGTATTGTGGTATGTGCTGTTTGGCCGTGAGTTTGGGACTGATTTGAATGATGTGCAAGCTGTCCAAAGTCCCCTAAGTCATGTTAAACAAGTTTGGATTGATATATGAAAGAATGATTAGTAATGTTAGCTTGTAGCACTAGTTGGTTTGAATGCGAACGAAACGTCGTTTAAATGCTAGAAAGGGATTGTGAGCATCCAAATATGTACTAAATTCCTTTGTAGACTAATTGTAGCTCTTGATATCTTGATATAGGATAAGTGTTTTTGGGCAGTAAGTACAAGTTATAATACGACAAAACGCTAAAGGTATGTAAATCCTGTTCGTTCTTTCTTTTGGCATGTCCTAGACGTAAGTATGAAATGATATGAACCTTGGGGTAAATTCTATTCTCTAGCTCCATGCATGACTTATGATTCTATATTTCCTTAATGCTATTGTCACGAGCCTACTACATGATTGACTAATGAATGATGTATAGAAGTTCTTACTCTTAAAAGAATGGCATGAACAGAAGCATACTTGACTTTCAAAAACTACATCATGGAAATTGATACATGTACATGAAAGCTGAAACGTTCCTTGCTATAACTTATAATGAGAGTTGAAACGAATTGAATATGATTATTATCCCAATACTTTAGAGCTGGTTAGTTGCTTATCTATTGAGTCTCAAAAGATGAATTGCATATATGTGGTTGCTTATTATTCTGCTCGTGCTTACCGCTATATCTTTCACTGAGTCCCGGGCCAGGACACGTTCTCGTGCGCCTATTTACTATATTAATCACCAAGTCCCTCACTAGAGGGCCGCGACACGTTATATATATATATACATATGATGATATGATGATGTGATGATATGATGACATGATGATATGGAGATGGTGGCCAGGAGGGCATATTCCCTATTACCGAGTCCCTCACTAGAGGGCCGGGACACGTATTTGTTTATGTTTATGATGCTATGATTTTAATTACCGAGTCCCTTACTAAAGGGCCGGGACACGTTATATATGTTATATACAGAATGATTATGCAGCTTTGATTACAACACTGTACATTGATATTGAAATGAGAATGATACAGATGAAATATGTTCAAAGGCAAATTTTATGAAATTCTGTTTGTTGCATTGGGTCCTATACACCTTGTCTCAGTATGAGTCCATTACTATATTGCATGCTTTACATACTCAGTACATATTCCGTACTGACCCCCTTTCTTCGGGGGGCTGCGTTCATGCCCGCAGGTACAGACGCTCGTTTTGGAGATCTGCCAGCTTAGGATACTTATTCAGCTACTTTGAAGTGCTCCTTTGTCCCGGAGCCTAGCTTGTGGTATAACTCCCTTTTGTCGTATATGTATGTGTTTATTCGGGGTACGGCGGGGCCCTGTCCCGTCATATGATACTATCACTACTCTTAGAGGTCTGTGGACATTTGTGTGGGTCTGTGTATAGTTGATGTTGCGTTGTATGAACATGACTTATGTTTGGGGCGTACCCATTCGTGATTGCAGCCTTGTCGGCTTGCATATGTATGTATGTTTGGAATGTTGCGTGTAGTGGCAGCCTTGTCGGCTTGCGTATATATAAATATATGTTGTTGTTGAAAATGGTAACTCCTCAGGAGACAGGTGCTTATGACATACAGAATCGTGACAGCTTTAAAATAACGCCCTGCATTTTTATACAAATAAGTTCATGACATGCTAGTTATAAATGATTACAGTTAACAGGCAATATGAGTGTCCAATTCGGGCACTAGTCACGGCCTACGGGGTTGGGTCGTGACAAAAGTGGTATCAGAGCGGTTAAATCCTCGGAGTGTCTACAGATCGTGTCTAGTAGAGTCTTGTTTATCGATGTGTTGTGCACCACATTTATAAACAGGAAGCTACAGGACATTTAGGATGTCATCTTTCCTTCTCATTCTAGATCGTGCGATAGAGCTGTATTATCAGGATAATCTTTCCCTAACAGATTGTTATGTTTACAGCGATGCCTCCAAAGAAGGCAACAGCCGCCCAGAAGGGCAAAGCGGTAGTTGGAGAGACCAGTGGGACCCGGAGGGTCACTAGAGCTTATTCCCAATATGTGCCTGAGATTAGGCTTCAGTCAGCGAGCTCCGCTACACCATCATTATCAGAGGAGCATAGGGCAGCAGCTGCAGATCAGGAGACAGATTTACCACCAGCTCCTGAGGCTCCAGCACCCGAGCCTCCAGTTCCCCAGCCTGGGGAGGAGGATAGGGCTATGCATGACGCAGTACAGTTATTGACCAGGTTGGTAGCGGGGCAGGCTCGCAGACGCGGGTTAGGAGGTGATTATGCGGATAGACACGATAGTTTGAGGGTCCGTGATTTTCTGACTTGTAACCCCCCAGAGTTTTATGGGTCAATGCCCGCAGAGGATCCACAGGAGTTTATTCGACAGATGTTGCGTACGTTGCGGGTGACTAAATCTTCAGAGACTGAGTCGGTCGAATTGGCTTCATATCGGTTGCGGGATGTGGAAGTTAATTGGTATGAGTCCTGGGAGTTGTCCAGGGGTGAGGATGCTCCACCAGCAGTATGGGAAGAGTTCGTAGAGGCTTTTCTGGGTCATTTCCTGCCTCCGAAGATGAGGCGAGCCAGAGTTGACAGATTTCTACACCTGAGGCAGAATGGCAGAAGTGTTCGAGATTATAGCCTCGAGTTTGATTCACTGGCTAGGTATGCGCCCACTATTGTAGCTGACATGGCAAACAGGGTGCATCGTTACGTAATGGGGCTGGATAATTACTTAATTGATGGTTGTATGGCAATGGCTACTCAGCCCGGCATAGATATCGCTCGAGTGCAGGCATATGCACAGGGGGTTGAGGAACGACAGAAAGGGCGTCGATTTGATAGGGAGCAGGACAGGGGTCAGCATAAGAGATATAGATCAGCGGGGTACTCTTCTGGTGACTTTCGGGGCAGGCAGCCCCAACAGCAGTATAGCAGATACCCTTCCCAACCGGCACGGAGTGCACCTTCACGATTTACTGGCAGGAGGTTTGATAACACGGGGTATTCGGGAGCTGGTCAAAGCTCCATGACTTCAGGTTATCAGATGCACAGGAATTCAGGCCAGATGAGACCACCTATACCTCCATGTCCTCGATGTGGCATACACCATCCAGGGGAATGCGGTCTTGTTAATGGTGCTTGTTTCTTTTGTGACCGTCAGGGCCATACTCTGAGGGAGTGTCGATTTGGGGGTGGTGCAGGTGGCCCAACTCAGCCTACGGGATCAGTTGCGGGTTCTTTTTCTTCGGTGGCTATGCGCCCTATGAGACAGGGTATTCCGACACCAGCAGGCCGTGGCAGAGGCCGTGGGGGGGGCTTCCAGTTCTGGCGGTCCTTCAAACCGCATATATGCTTTAGCCAGCAGACAGGATCAGGAGGCGTCTCCAAATATGGTCACAGGTATACTATCGATTTTGTCACGACCCCGTATAATTGCCCGCCTTGGCGGTGACTGCCCGACCAACTAGGCACGGTGTGAAATGCTCATGTCATGCTTATCATAAAATGCTTATAATAATAATATACTCATCATAAAATACTTATCTCATTGTAGTACATGCATAAGGCTCAAGATCAACATTACTCTATCGGGGTGACGTAAGGTTGTGATCCCCCGATTCCATTATGGAACAACTATTGATACTCTGCCTCACCTTGAAGGAACTAGTACATAAGGTGAGTGTAAGCGATAAATTAACATCATCATTATACTAGCATCATCATATCGTATTCCTCATCTTATATAGACATTAAGGAGTTTGACTCTTAGCCTTTCGGACTATAAGAACTCATGAAGAGAATAGGAATTTCGTGCAACAAGATTCATGCCATCAGAAAGAAGGGACTACCCTCACATACCTTGGTCGTTTAGCTAAGATATCGCTCACTCGTTCTCCTTCAATATTGCGTCGTTACCTTCATAAAGAATTCATATCAACATTAGCATACTAACTACAAGAACGCGTCGCTAATTCTAGGAGAAGTCGGACAGCGCTTCTCTTGTTTATACTATTTTTCCCATGTTTTATATTAACTCCCAACATTCATAGCATTACTCACAATATCGAAATCAACAATCGTCGTTTACGTACATTTAGCAAAATCCACCATTTTCCTCCAATTTCCCTTATAATTAGCCTTATGACTCGTCCTTGAATTTTCATGCGTTTAACGCTTGTTTCATGATATAAACATCATTTATAACGTATTTGTACTCACAACACTCCAATATTCGTAGTTCAATTCCACTATCATTCATTCATGTCACTATTCACTTAATAATGACCCATTTCTATGTTCTTCTACATTTCAAGTGTCTAAGCCTTTCAATGCCTTGAACAACATGAATATATCATGGAACTTACCTTGGATGTTGGTTGAACAAGTCTTGAGTTGCAATACTTCACTTTGGACAAAACCCTAGTTTCACCTTCTTTGGAATTACTTGACTTAGATGATCCCTTGATGTGTTCTTGCCCTTGATTTCATAGGTTTTGTGTTGTTGAGCTTTAGCTTTCCCTTGATTCTCTTGGATTCTTATGGAGGAAGTATTTGGAGAGTTCTAGAGTGTTCTTGAGTTGTATGAATGAAGAATGGAATAAAATGAGGCCTAAGTTCCTTTTAATAACTCAAAATCTGATGTTTAATGAATTTTTGTCGGGATGAACAATGGTCGTAAACTGCAGTTTACAGACCGTATTTTTATTTACGGGTCGTCCACTGTGGTCGTATTTAAGCATTCCAAAAGCAGAGAGTTTGGCCGGTGGCCATGGCAGTTTACGACCTGGTTTACGGTCCGTAAACCAGTTTACGGGCCGTAAACTGGGTCGTATTTAACCATATTCAACATTTACAGAAAGTCTTGGCTGAGGGACCTGGTGGTTTACGACCTGGTTTACGGTCAGTAAACCAGTTTACGGGCCGTATTTTGGGTCGTTTTTAACCATTTCAACACTTAACAGAAACTTGAGATTTTTAACGAAATGAAAGACGATTGCACTATACGGTCCGTAAATCATTTTACGGGCCGTATAGTGCCATATACGACCACTGGGTGAATTTGTTTTTTTCTGCAACTTTATTATTTCCAAAAATGCAAAATTAGCCATTCCCGAGGTGTAACATTCTTCCCCCCTTTTGGAACATTCGTCCTCGAATGTTCGACACTCGGGGATTCTAGAAAATTTTTGCCAGAGTTCCCTTTGTAATTTGGCACTACCAATTTACCACAATGACCCATAATATCATCGCCTCACAGGGCTATATCACAATATCAGCATTTTTATGGCCACACACGACCAAAAACATAAAACTAAAACATTCATACCTCATATCGTCGACGTCTCATCTTGAGTATCTTCTGGGGATTGGAACAAATGGGGGTACATAGATTTCATCTTTTCTTCCGCTTCCCAAGTCATTTCTTCCTGATTATTGTTCCGCCATAGCACTTTGACTGAAGCAACCTTTTATTCCGAAGCCTTCGCACTTGTCTATCCAAAATAGCAATGGGCACTTCTTCGTATGTCAACTTCTCTGTCACTTGTACATCATCAATCGGAACAATCCTCGTGGGGTCTCCAATACACTTGCGGAGCATCGAAACATGGAATACTGGGTGTACAGATTCGAGTTCTGAAGGCAAGTCCAATTCACAGGCTACTCTACCCACCTTGCGGATGATTCGATAAGGTCCAATGTATCTTGGACTCAGTTTCGCCTTTTTGCCGAACCTCATTACTCCCTTCATTGGCGAGACTTTCAAGAATACCCAATCATTAGCTTGAAATTCTAAATCCCGTCGGCGGTTGTCCGCATAAGACTTTTGGCGACTTTGAGCTATTAACAGTCGGTCTCGAATCACTTTAACCTTTTCAACTGCTTGTTGGACCAAGTCGGGGCCTATCAATTGTCCTTCTCCGATTTCAAACCATCCAATTGGAGATCTGCATTTTCTTCCATATAAGGCTTCATACGGAGCCATTTGGATACTGGAATGATAGCTGTTATTATAGGCAAATTCAATAAGAGGCAAATGCTCATCCCAACTACCACCGAAGTCCAGCACACACGTAGCATATCTTCTAATGTCTGAATAGTGCTCTCGGCTTGCCCGTCGGTCTGTGGGTGGAACGCCGTGCTGAGCTTAACTTGAGTACCTAGACCTTCTTGAAAGGACTTCCAGAACTTGGCTGTGAACTGCGCCCCTCTATCCGTGATAATGGCCAAAGGAATACCATGAAGTACTTCAATCTCCTTGAGATACAATTTAGCATAGTCTTCCGCTGAATACGTAGTCCTGGCGGGGAGAAAATGAGCTGCTTTTGTGAGCCTGTCCACGATCGCCCATATAGAATCATACTTCCCTCGCGTACGGGGTAATCCTACCACAAAATCCATATTAATTTCTTCCCATTTCCATGTAGGAATTTCCATTGCTTGCAATAAACCTCCTGGCTTTTGATGTTCGGCTTTCACTTGCTGACAATTTGGACATTGGGCTACAAACCGTGCTATGTCTCGCTTCATGCCATCCCACCAATATAGCAACTTAAGGTCGTGGTACATCTTGGTTGCACCTGGATGAATAGAATACCGGGAATAATGTGCTTCCTTTAAAATTCGTTGGCGTAAGTTTGCCACATCCGGTACACATAACCTGCCCCGATATGTAAGGACCCCTTCTATGGAAACTTCAAATGGAGACTTTTCTTTTTCGTGAGCTAGATCTCGATAATGGCTTAGCTGGGAATCCTCATATTGCCGTTCCTTCACTTCTAGATTCAATGATGAAACTGTGGGTTCATTGATGCTAATACTTGCGTCTCCTGAATCAGTCGCACGTACGCCGAGACTTGCTAGTTGATGGAGCTCACGAACCATTTCCTGCTTTTCCGAAGGAACTCCACATAAACTACCCATCGATCGACGGCTAAGTGCATCTGCCACTACATTCGCCTTCCCTGGATGATATAGAAAGTTCACATCGTAATCCTTTAGTAATTCTAACCATCGCCTTTGCTGCAGGTTCAACTCCTTCTGTTTGAAAATATATTGGAGGCTTTTGTGGTCCGTATAGATGTCAACACGTACACCATACAAGTAGTGCCTCCATATTTTTACCGCGGCCAATTCGAGATCATGAGTCAAATAATTCTGTTCATGCCTTCGCAACTGTCTCGAGGCATATGCAATGACTCTCCCATGCTACATCAATACGCATCCTATTCCCACACCGGAGGCATCAGAATATACGACATAGCCATCGGACCCTTCTGGAAGTGTTAGCACTGGCGCTGAGGTCAACCTGTTTTTCAACTTTTGGAAACTACGCTCACAGGCATCATCCCACTGGAATTTAGCTAACTTCTGAGTTAACTTCGTCAATGGGGCTGAAATAGATGAGAAGCCCTCTACAAATCTCCTGTAATATCCTGCTAACCCAAGAAAACTACGAACTTCCGTAGGTGTCGTAGGCCTTGGCCAAGTCTTCACAGCTTCTATTTTCTGAGTGTCGACTCGGATACCATCATCTGAAATAACATGACCTAGAAATGCCACGGATTTTAGCCAAAACCCGCACTTCGAAAACTTTGCATACAATTCCCGATCTCGAAGAACGCCAAGAACAATTCTTAGATGATCTGCATGTTCTGACTCTGTGCGAGAATATACCAGGATATCGTCGATAAACACTATCACAAAAAGATCCAAGAACGGCCTGAACACATTATTCATTAAATTCATGAACACCGACGGGGCGTTTGTCAACCCAAACGACATCACTCGGAACTCATAATGGTCGTACCTCGTTCTGAAGGCTATCTTGGGAATGTCTTCTTCTCTGATCCTCTCTTGATGATAACCCGATCTTAGGTCTATCTTAGAAAACCACTTAGCACCTTGTAATTGGTCGAACAAGTCGTCGATTCTAGGAAGGGGATATCTGTTCTTCACAGTCACCCTGTTCAACTGTCTATAATCGATACACATTCGTAGCGACCCATCTTTCTTTCGCACGAACAAGACCGGTGCTCCCCATGGTGATGAACTGGGTCTAATAAAACCCTTCTCGAGTATGTCTTTCAGCTGTGCCTTTAGCTCTTTCAACTCTGCTGGAGCCATTCGATAGAGAGGAATAGAAATAGGCTCGGTGTTGGGTACTACATCAACAGAAAAATCGATTTTCCTTTCTGGAGGAAGGCCTGGTAACTCGTCGGGAAACACATCTGGGAATTCATTCACTACCGGGACAGACTGGAAAGTTGGCACTTCCGCTTCCGTGTCATGAACCCGAATTATATGACAAATATAACCTTTGGCTATCATCTTTCTCGCCTTAAGGTAGGAAATAAACCTACCCTTTGGGGAAACTGTATTACCCTTCCACTCGAGTATGGGCTCTCCCAGAAATTTGAATCGAACTACCTTTGTTCGGCAACAAACATTAGCATAGCATGACACCAACCAGTCCATACCCATAATTACGTCAAAATCTATCATCTCAAGTTCAATCAAATCAGCCTTTGTCTGACGATCACGTATACTGACTACACAGTTCCTATATACTTGCCTCACTATTACAGGATCACCAACCGGAGTGAATACTACGAAAGGTTTATTTGGCTCAGGTCTCACCCCAACACAATCAGCGATATACGGAGTAATATATGAGAAGGTAGAACCTGGATCAATCAGAGCATATACGTCACGGTAAAATTTAGTCAGGGTACCTGTGACAACATCTGGGGAAGATTCGAGATCCTGTCACCCAGCTAAAGCATACACACGGGGCTGAATAGCACCTGAAGTAGATGCTCCCCCTCTACCTCTACCTCTACGTGCTGTAGTCTGAGGAGTCTGTGTTGTCGGGCGTGCTGAAGATGAACCCGCTGCTGAACCTGTAGGCTGAGTCCCAGCTCTATCTCTCGCTGAGGGGCAATCTCTCATCATATGACCAACTTGCCCGCAAGCATAGCAAGCATCCGAACCCTGACGACACCGTCCGGAATGTAATTTTCCACACTGGCTACACCGTGGTACTGGAGGTCTCCTCTGACTAAAATCTCGCTGATACTGAGAACTTGGGGCCCTCGAACTCTGACCCTGCCCTGACTGGAAAGAGCGATCGAACCTTCTGTCTGAGATTCTGGGAGGCGCACTAGTCGCGGACTGACCTGAGTGCCTGGGATGTGTCTGTCTCGGTCCTCTCTATACTCACTGCTCTCTCCCATAGATCTAGCCCTCTTACCTTGTCTTCTGTCACCATCACGATCACTTCTTTGCTGTCGTTGTCGTTCCTCGAGATTCTGAGCATGGGCCTGTATCCGGGAAATATCCATCCCGTCTTGCAAGGAGGCCGTCAAACAATCTCTGTACAAATGTGGCCCCAGACCACTCACAAATCTATAGATTCTGTCTCCCATGTCGGCCACCATAGTCGGAGCATATCGGGCCAAGGAGTTGAATTGCATGCTATACTCTCGGGCACTCATACCCCTTTGCTTTAAATTCAGGAACTTGTCCGGTCTAGCTCGGCGGACTTCGGGTGGCAAGTAGTGACGAATAAAGGCATCTACAAACTCCTGCCACACGGGAGGTGGAACATTTTCTCCTCTTGTTATCACCCAATTCTTATACCATAACACCGCCACATCGCGGAGTCTATAAGAAGCCAACTCCACGCATTCGGTCTCGGAAGCATGGATAATCTCTAAAGTCCTCAACATCTCATCAATAAAGCTTTGCGGATCTTCATCTGGCTTTGACCCAAAGAATTCCGGAGGATTTAAGGCCATAAATTCATGGGCTGTCGTACTAGGTGAACGATCCCTTGGACCTGCATCCTGTCGTTGTGCCTGAGCGGCAACCAATTGTGTCAATAAATGGATGGCCTCGGACACTTGTTGACCCGAAGCACTCGGTGGAGGAATCGGAGCTGAGGCTCCTCCCTGCTCTTCTACATTGGGCGCGGCCTCACTTTGCGATTCGCTTTCCTCTAGGTAGCTTTTCCTTTTGGCGGCATTTTCTGAAACCATAACGCACTTTTAGGAATAACATAATCCTAAGCATGGCTCTATCGCACGATTTCATGAGAAGAAGGATGGTCATTTTCCTAAATGTCCTGTGGCCTCTTGTTTATTAGCGTGGCGCGCAACACACCATAAACAAGACTCTACTAGACACGGCTCGTAGACACTTCCTAGGACGAACTGCTTTGATACCACTTCTGTCATGACCAAGCTAGGGGTTGCGACGGGTACCCGGAGCTAGTTACCGAGCACCGCTCACTCTACTACTTATCTTGATCAT
Organism: Lycium barbarum; assembly: GCF_019175385.1. Taxonomy (NCBI): domain Eukaryota; kingdom Viridiplantae; phylum Streptophyta; class Magnoliopsida; order Solanales; family Solanaceae; genus Lycium; species Lycium barbarum. The sequence goes on along the minus strand of NC_083342.1, from coordinate 56,456,104 downwards.
TTAATATTCTTTTATCAATTTACATACCAGTTGTAGGAAAATCATAATTAAACAAACATAAATACTTTATATACAATAGCCTTTCGGCCATCAAAATAATATACACGCATATGAAAACGTCTTGTGAGACCATCTAACCCACACTGCGTATCTACGAGCCTCTACTAACATACTGTATATACATGGACGGAACAAGACTCCGTCGTGCCCAAAATATGCATATATATATACCAAAAGGATAATCCTAAGCACCTCCGGACGATGGAGTGCTTTCAACCAGCTGACTGCTACTGAGGTTCTGAGCCAAGCTCTCCTCTCTGTCTACCTGTGGGCATGAACACAGCGTCCGAAGAAAGGACGTCAGTACGAATGTTGTACCGAGTATGAGAAGCATAAACAATGAAAGAAAACATCAACAATATAGTGATAACATCAACATGAAATATCTGGATCTGTCTGATAATCATAAAGGGAATCATGCGTGCCATCTTACTCATACTCATCCTCATAACCTATATGCATCATATGCAAGCTGCCCGTCCATGTCGGAACGGTGTGATAATCAATAATATTAGCCCGCGTCCAGGCCTCCCGCGTCCGGGGTACCATCTCATGCCGCCCACTAGTGGTGTCTGCCCATGCCCGAAGGTCATGGTGTATCCGTATAGTTGCCCGCCTTGGCGGTGACTACCCGGCCAACTAGGCACGGTGTGAAATGCTCATGTCATGCTTATCATAAAATGCTTATAATAATAATATACTCATCATAAAATACTTATCTCATTGTAGTACATGCATAAGGCTCAAGATCAACTTTACTCTATCGGGGTGACGTAAGGATGTGATCCCCCGATTCCATTATGGAACAACTATTGATACTCTGCCTCACCTTGAAGGAACTAGTACATAAGGTGAGTGTAAGCGATAAATTAACATCATCATTATACTAGCATCATCATATCGTATTCCTCATCTTATATAGACATTAAGGAGTTAGACTCTTAGCCTTTCGGACTATAAGAACTCATGAAGAGAATAGGAATTTCGTGCTACAAGAATCATGCCATCAGAAAGAAGGGACTAGCCTCACATACCTTGGTCGTTTAGTTAAGATATCGATCACTCGTTCTCCTTCAATATCGCGTCGTTACCTTCATAAAGAATTCATATCAACATTAGCATACTAACTACAAGAACGCGTCGCTAATTCTAGGAGAAGTCGGACAGCGCTTCTCTTGTTTATACTATTTTTCCCATGTTTTATATTGACTCCCAACATTCATAGCATTACTTACAATATCGAAATCAACAATCGTCGTTTACGTACATTTAGCAAAATCCACCATTTTGCTCCAATTTCCCTCATAATTAGCCTTATGACTCGTCCTTGCATTTTCATGCGTTTAACGCTTGTTTCATGATATAAACATCATTTATAACGTATTTGTACTCACAACACTCCAATATTCGTAGTTCAATTCCACTATCATTCATTCATGTCACTATTCACTTAATAATGACCCATTTCTATGTTCTTCTACATTTCAAGTGTCTAAGCCTTTCAATGCCTTGAACAACATGAATATATCATGGAACTTACCTTGGATGTTGGTTGAACAAGTCTTGAGTTGCAATACTTCACTTTGGACAAAACCCTAGTTTCACCTTCTTTGGAATTACTTGACTTAGATGATACCTTGATGTGTTCTTGCACTTGATTTCATAGGTTTTGTGTTGTTGAGCTTTAGCTTTCCCTTGATTCTCTTGGATTCTTATGGAGGAAGTATTTGGAGAGTTCTAGAGTGTTCTTGAGTTGTATGAATGAAGAATGGAATAAAATGAGGCCTAAGTTCCTTTTAATAACTCAAAACCTGATGTTTAATGAATTTTTGTCGGGATGAACAGTGGTCGTAAACTGCATTTTACGGACCGTATTTTGATTTACGGGTCGTCCACTGTGGTCGTATTTAAGCATTCCAAAAACAGAGAGTTTGGCCGGTGGCCATGGCAGTTTACGACCTGGTTTACGGTCCGTAAACCAGTTTACGGGCCGTAAACTGGGTCGTATTTGACCATATTCAACATTTACAGAAAGTCTTGGCTGAGGGACCTGGTGGTTTACGACCTGGTTTACGGTCAGTAAACCAGTTTACGGGCCCGTATTCTGGGTCGTTTTTAACCATTTCAACACTTAACAGAAACTTGAGATTTTTAACGAAATGAAAGACGATTGCACTATACGGTCCGTAAATCACTTTACGGGCCGTATAGTGCCATATACGACCACTGGGTGAATTTTTTTTTTCTGCAACTTTATTATTTCCAAAAATGCAAAATTAGCCATTCCCGAGGTGTAACATTCTTCCCCCCTTTTGGAACATTCGTCGTCGAATGTTCGACACTCGGGGATTCTAGAAAATTTTTGCCAGAGTTCCCTTTGTAATTTGGCATTACCAATTTACCACAACGACCCATAATATCATCGCCTCACAGGGCTATATCACAATATCAACATTTTTATGGCCACACACGACCAAAAACATAAAACTAAAACATTCATACCTCATATCGTCGACGTCTCATCTTGAGTATCTTCTGGGGATTGGAACAAATGGGGGTACATAGATTTCATCTTTTCTTCCGCTTCCCAAGTCATTTCTTCCCGATTATTGTTCCGCCATAGCACTTTGACTGAAGCAACCTTTTTATTCCGAAGCCTTCGCACTTGTCTATCCAAAATAGCAATGGGCACTTCTTCGTATGTCAACTTCTCTGTCACTTGTACATCATCAATCGGAACAATCCTCGTGTGGTCTCCAATACACTTGCGGAGCATCGAAACATGGAATACTGGGTTTACAGATTCGAGCTCTGAAGGCAAGTCCAATTCATAGGCTACTCTACCCACCTTGCGGATGATTCGATAAGGTCCAATGTATCTTGCACTCAGTTTCCCATTTTTGCCGAACCTCATTACTCCCTTCATTGGCGAGACTTTCAAGAATACCCAATCATTAGCTTGAAATTATAATCCCGTCGGCGGTTGTCCGCATAAGACTTTTGGCGACTTTGAGCTGTTAACAGTCGGTCTCGAATCACTTTAACCTTTTCAACTGCTTGTTGGACCAAGTCGGGGCCTATCAATTGTCCTTCTCCGGTTTCAAACCATCCAATTGGAGATCTGCATTTTCTTCCATATAAGGCTTCATACGGAGCCATTTGGATACTGGAATGATAGCTGTTATTATAGGCAAATTCAATAAGAGGAAAATGCTCATCCCAACAACCACCGAAGTCCAGCACACATGCTCGTAGCATATTTTCTAAGGTCTGAATAGTGCTCTCGGCTTGCCCGTCGGTCTGTGGGTGGAACGCCGTGCTGAGCTTAACTTGAGTACCTAGACCTTCTTGAAAGGACTTCCAGAACTTGGCTGTGAACTGCGCCCCTCTATCCGTGATAATGGCCAAAGGAATACCATGAAGTAGTACAATCTCCTTGAGATACAATTTAGCATAGTCTTCCGCTGAATACGTAGTCCTGGCGGGGAGAAAATGAGCTGCTTTTGTGAGCCTGTCCACGATCGCCCATATAGAATCATACTTCCCTCGCATACGGGGTAATCCTACCAAAAAATCCATATTAATTTCTTCCCATTTCCATGTAGGAATTTCCATTGCTTGCAATAAACCTCCTGGCTTTTGATGTTCGACTTTCACTTGCTGACAATTTGGACATTGGGCTACAAACCCTGCTATGTCTCGCTTCATGCCATCCCACCAATATAGCAACTTAAGGTCGTGGTACATCTTGGTTGCACCTGGATGAATAGAATACCGGGAATAATGTGCTTCCTCTAAAATTCGTTGGCGTAAGTTTGCCACATCCGGTACACATAACCTGCCCCGATATCTAAGGACCCCTTTTATGGAAACTTCGAATGGAGACTTTTCTTTTTCGTGAGCTAGATCTCGATAATGGCTTAGCTGGGAATCCTCATATTGTCGTTCCTTCACTTTTAGATTCAATGATGAAACTGTGGGGTCATTGATGCTAATACTTGCGTCTCCTGAATCAGTTGCACGTACGCCGAGACTTGCTAGTTGATGGAGCTCACGAACCATTTCCTGCTTTTCCGAAGGAACTCCGCATAAACTACCCATCGATCGGCGGCTTAGTGCATCTGCCACTACATTCGCCTTCCCTGGATGATATAGAAAGTTCACCTCGTAATCCTTTAGTAATTTTAACCATCGCCTTTGCTGCAGGTTCAACTCCTTCTGTTTGAAAATATATTGGAGGCTTTTGTGGTCCGTATAGATGTCAACACGTACACCATACAAGTAGTGCCTCCATATTTTTACCGCGGCCAATTCGAGATCATGAGTTAAATAATTCTGTTCATGCCTTCGCAACTGTCTCGAGGCATATGCAATGACTCTCCCAATAAAGCCAACTCCACGCATTCGGTCTCGGAAGCATGGATAATCTCTAAAGTCCTCAACATCTCATCAATAAAGCTTTGCGGATCTTCATCTGGCTTTGACCCAAAGAATTCCGGAGGATTTAAGGCCATAAAGTCACGGGCTCTCGTACTAGGTGAACGATCCCTTGGACCCCCATCCTGTCGTTGTGCCTGAGCGGCAACCAATTGTGTCAATAAATGGATGGCCTCAGACACTTGTTGACCCGAAGCACCCGGTGGAGGAATCGGAGCTGAGGCTCCTCCCTGCTCTTCTACATTGGGCGCGGCCTCACATTGCGATTCGCTTTCCTCTACATTTGCCGGAGGCTCTCTTTCCGCCTGCCTCTTTGACGTAGCTTTACCCTTCTGGGCAGCTGTAGCTTTTCCTTTTGGCGGCATTTTCTGGAACCATAACGCACTTTTAGGAATAACATAATCCTAAGCATGGCTCTATCGCACGATTTCATGAGAAGAAGGATGGTCATTTTCCTAAATGCCCCGTAGCCTCTTGTTTATTAGCGTGGCGCGCAACACACCATAAATAAGATTCTACTCGACACGGCTCGTAGACACTTCCTAGGACAAACTGCTCTGATACCACTTCTGTCACGACCCAGCTAGGGGCCGCGACGGGTACCCGGAGCTAGTTACCAAGCACCGCTCACTCTACTATTTATCTTGCTCATTTAATATTCTTTTATCAATTTACGTACCAGTTGTAGGAAAATCATAATTAAACAAACATAAATACTTTATATACAATTGCCTTTCGGCCATCAAAATAATATACACGCATATGAAAACGTCTTGTGAGACCATCTAACCCACACTGCGTTTCTACGAGCCTCTACTAACATACTGTATATACATGGACGGAACAAGACTCCGTCGTGCCCAAAATATGCATATATATATACCAAAAGGATAATCCTAAGCACCTCCGGACGATGGAGTGCTTTCAACCAGCTGACTGCTACTGAGGATCTGGGCCAAGCTCTCCTCTCTGTCTACCTGTGGGCATGAACACAGCGTCCGAAGAAAGGACGTCAGTACGACTGTTGTACCGAGTATGAGAAACATAAACAATGAAAGAAAACATCAACAATATAGTGATAACATCAACATGAAATATCTGGATCTGTCTGATAATCATAAAGGGAATCATGCGTGCCATCTTACTCATACTCATCCTCATAACCTATATGCATCATATGCAAGCTGGTACCATCTCATGCCGCCCACTAGTGGTGTCTGCCCATGCCCGAAGGTCATGGTGTATCCGTATAGCTGCCCGCCTTGGCGGTGACTGCCCGGCCAGGAGACAGATTTACCACCAGCTCCTGAGGCTCCAGCACCCGAGCCTCCAGCTCCCCAGCCTGGGGCGGAGGATAGGGTTATGCGTGACGTAGTACAGTTATTGACCAGGTTGGTAGCGGGGCAGGCTCGCAGACGCGGGTTAGGAGGTGATTATGCGGATAGACACGATAGTTTGAGGGTCCGTGATTTTCTGACTTGTAACCCCCCAGTGTTTTATGGGTCAAAGCCCGCAGAGGATCCACAGGAGTTTATTTGACTGATGTTGCGTACGTTACGGGTGACTAAATCTTCCGAGACATAGTCGGTCGAATTGGCTTCATATCGGTAGCGGGATGTGGCAGTTAATTGGTGTGAGTCCTGGGAGTTGTCCAGGGGTGAGGATGCTCCACCAGCAGTATGGGACGAGTTCGTAGACGCTTTTCTGGGTCATTTCCTGCCTCCGGATATGAGGCGAGCCAGAGTTAACAAATTTCTACACCTGAGGCAGAATGGCAGAAATGTTCGAGATTATAGCCTCGAGTTTGATTCACTGGAAAGGTATGCGCCCACTATTGTAGCTGACATGGCAGACAGGGTGCATCGTTACGTAATGGGGCTGGATAATTACTTGATTGATGGTTGTATGGCAATGGCTTCTCAGCCCGGCATAGATATCGCTCGAGTGCAGGAATATGCACAGGGGGTTGAGGAACGACAGAGAGGGCGTCGATTTGATAGGGAGCAGGACAGGGGTCAGCATAAGAGAGCTAGATCAGCGGAGTACTCTTCTGGTGACTTTCGGGGCAGGCAGCCCCAACAGCAGTATAGCAGATACCCTTCCCAATCGGCACGGAGTGCACCTTCACGATTTACTGGCAGGAGGTTTGATAACACGGGGTATTCGGGAGCTGGTCAAAGCTCCATGACTTCAGGTTATCAGATGCACAGGAATTCAGGCCAGATGAGACCACCTATACCTCCATGTCCTCGATGTGGCAGACGCCATCCAGGGGAATGCCGTCTTATTACTGGTGCTTGTTTCTCTTGCGGCCGTCAGGGCCATACTATGAGGGAGTGTCGATTTGGGGGTGGTGCAGGTGGCCCATCTCAGCCTACGGGATCAGTTGCGGGTTCTTCTTCTTCGGTGGCTATGCTCCCTATGGGGCAGGGTATTCCGACACCAGCAGGCCGTGGCAGAGTCCGTGGGGGGGCTTCCAGTTCCGGCGGTCCTTCAAACCGCATATATGCTTTAGCCAGCAGACAGGATCAGGAGGCGTCTCCAAATATGGTCACATGTATACTATCGATTTTCTCCCAAGACGTATTGCATTGATAGACCCAGCCTCCACATTATCATATATTTCCCCTTTTGTTTCTAGTAAAATTGGGATAAAATCTGAATCTATAGAACCATTTGAGGTAGCTACACCAGTAGGGGATTTTGTTTTAGCCAGATTAGTGTATAAGGATTGTTCGGTGGTCATATGTAATCGCTGCACCAAGGCAGATTTGATAGAACTACACATGACTGAGTTCGATGTTATTATGGGTATGGACTGGTTAGCTTCTTGTTATGCTAACGTTGATTGCAGAGGCAAAGTAGTTCGGTTTCAGTTCCCAGGGGAACCAATTATAGAATGGAAGGGGAATATAGCATCGCCGAGGGGTAAGTTTATTTCATACCTCAAGGCAAGGAAGATGGTTAGAAACGGCTGTATTTATCATCTGGTTCGTGTGCATGACTTGAAAGCAGAGGCACCGACTCTTCAATCTGTCCCAGTAGTTAACGAATTTCCAGATGTATTCCCAGATGAACTTCCAGGCCTTCCCCCTGAGCGTGAGATAGAGTTCACTATAGATGTACTGCCAGACACTCAGCCCATATCTATTCCTCCTTACAGAATGGCACCTGCAGAATGGAAAGAATTGAAGGAGCAACAGAGAGATTTGTTAGAAAAGGGCTTTATTAGACCCAGTACATCACCTTGGGGCGCACCGGTATTATTTGTACGAAAGAAGGATGGGTCGCTGCGGATGTGCATTGATTATAGGCAGCTGAACAAAGTCACAATAAAGAACAGATATCCCCTCCCCAGGATTGATGATCTATTTGATCAGTTGCAGGGTGCTAGATGTTTTTCAAAGATCGACTTGCGGTCAGGTTATCACCAAGTGCGGGTAAGGGAAGCAGACATTCCGAAGACTACATTCAGGACCCGATACGGGCATTACGAGTTTAAAGTGATGTCTTTTGGGTTGACTAATGCTCCAGCAGTATTTATGGACTTGATGAACGGGGTGTTTAAGCCATTCCTCGACTTGTTCGTGATTGTATTTATTGATGATATCCTGGTCTATTCACGATCGGAAGAAGAGCATGCAGATCACTTGAGGACAGTACTTAAGGTCCTCCAGCACCAGAAGTTATATGCTAAGTTTTCTAAATGTGAATTCTGGTTGACTTCTGTAGCATTTCTGGGGCATATTGTTGGAGCAGACGGTATTCAGGTAGACTCGCAGAAGATTGAGGCAGTCAAGACGTGGCCTAGACCTACGACGCCTACTGAGGTACGTAGCTTTCTGGGGCTGGCAGGGTATTACAGGAGATTTGTGGAAAAGTTTGCTTCTATTTCAGCGCCTTTAACAAGGCTAACACAGAAAGCAGCTAAATTCCAGTGGACCGATGCCTGTGAATGGAGTTTCCAATTATTGAAAGATAAGTTGACTATAGCTCCGGTTCTAACTCTTTCTGAAGGGCCAGATGGCTATGTTATTTATTGTGACGCTTCCGGTGTTGGTTTGGGTTGCGTGTTGATGCAGCACGGCAGAGTTATAGCCTATGCCTCCCGACAGCTCAGGAACATGAAAGAAATTATCCCACACATGACCTTGAGCTGGCAGCGGTGATACATGCTTTGAAGATATGGAGACATTATCTATATGGTGTGTATGTGGATATTTATACAGATCATAAAAGTCTCCAGTATATCTTTAAGCAGAAGGAGCTGAATTTGCGACAAAGGAGATGGCTAGAGTTGCTGAAAGATTATGATGTCGATATTCTATATCACCCAGGAAAGGATAACGTTGCGGCAGATGCACTCAGCCGTAAATCTAGGGCTTGTTTGGCAGGCGTGCAGCCAGGAAAGAAAGAGATAGTCCGTGAGATTCATCAGCTAGCTAGTCTTGGAGTTCGTTTGGCTGATTCTGATGATGGTAGGATTTTGGTGCGAGGTGTTGCTGAATCCTCTATTGTGGAAGAGGTGAAGAAGCGTCAATATGAGGATCTTGTCTTTGTACATTACAGAGACACAGCACTTCAGTAGGAGGAGACCCCATTCAAGATGTCATCTGATGGAGTACTATGATACAGAGACAGATTATGTGTACCTGAGGTTGCAGGATTACGGCAGCAGGTAATGGGGGAAGCACACTATGCTCCTTATTCTGTTCACCCAGGATCGACAAAAATGTATCATGACCTTAGGTGTTTGTATTGGTGGGATGGTATGAAAAAGGACATAGCAGAATTTGTGGCCCAGTGTCCGAATTGCCAGCAGGTCAAGATAGAGCACCAGAAGCCTGGAGGGCTATTGCAGGAGATGAAAATTCCAACCTGGAAATGGGAGGTAATTAATATGGATTTCGTCACTGTTACGTCCCGTATTTTTATACATTGGGACAACCCGGATTAACTATGACAAGTAAGGGCCAAGACTATTCGGGGATTTGAAGTCGGGACTTTTGACCTTTGATTTTATTTTGAGACATAAGTTATATATGAAATTGTGGGCATTGAACACTTAGGAAAAATTGGGACCACAATTCATAAAATTGGAATTAAAAATGTGGTACAAAAATCCCATTGTGGCCGTGTAGACCCTTAAATGGCCCACACAAATTTTGTGGTCAATTTTAATTAGTCCACCACTTGTGTGGGCCATGATCACTTGTACAATACATGTGGACTTAAAAGATGACCAAGAGTTCATCTTTCTCTCATTCACCACTCAAAGAAATATCAAGACTTTGGAGAGCAATACTCCCTCCAACCTCACGGCTAGAGCCATGGAAAACCAAGTCCCATTTTTGTGTCTCTAAAAATTATTTCTTTGATACAAACCCACTATATTGATGTCCCTAAGTAACGTGGAAGCATCGTTTGGGTCATCCAACCATTAGTTGTGCCTATTTGCAAACCCTAGCCTATTGGTGGAAGTGAAGAACAAAGGTAAGTTTTGCTCTTGTTTATGTGTTGTGGACGTTTAATTCATGTTGTAGTATGTTAAAATGGATAAAAATCATGAAATATGGAATGTTGAAGTTGGGTCTTGTGTTGGGTGTGTTGACCGTGTGAAGTATATGTGTGTGGTGTGGTATTGGGTTGATGAATTAATTGTTTGTAGCATATTTGATTGTCGTAGAGTGGAGAAGAAAAAAACAATCATCAATATATGTATATATGTGGGTAATGTAGCCGTGTATAGCCCACATGTTAGGCAAGGAATGAATTAATGTCGCTTAGCGTTTGAATGGTTGTTGCGATGACTTTTATGTTGGAAAGGAGAGTTTAAGGTCCCGAATTGATATAGTAAGCGTTGCGGACTGATTTGGAGAACTTGGTGCACTTAATGCAATCCTTATATATAAGAATCATTAACATATGTATATGTGTAGTGTGGACGAATGTGAGTCCTATAATATGTCGAAGATCGTGTTACTATCGTTTAGTATTTTAGTTATCGTCGATATGAATTATAGTTGGAAATAAGTGTTTAATGACTCAAGAATGATGTTGAGATGGTTGGGGATGTTTTGAGGCTTATTGTGCGTTGATGTAATTTGTATATTTTATGAGAATGACATCGATATATTGTGGATCGTGATACAAAACATGACTTGAAAATGAGGAAAGAAAATAGGGGGCTGCTCTCGGCTAAGGGGACTGTTTTCGGCCACTTGGAGAAAAAAAATATATTTGATTGTTGGAAAAATTATGTGAATTGTTTAGAATGTTCTTGAATGTTGTTAGTATGGATTTGGGTTAATAATCGAATGTACGAACGATATTGTGGCTTGAAAGTAAGTCATTGAATTGAATAATTGGAAATTTGTCGAATGATGAAAAAGAGAGCTATTAATGTTATTTTGCCTTCCGAATTGATTATCGATGTTGCTAGGTTGGTTATTGTGGTTATTGTTGTTGATTTTGAGCGAGTTAAATTCTCGGGATGGCCTATTTACAGGGGAAATGCTGCCGAATTTTCTGTAGAATTTAATGATTAGTTGGAATGAATGGCTTAAGTGCCTATGTTTAATATTGGATATTCGTTGGTATATTTGTAGACCTTGGGGAGCCCGAGGCGTATATTGTAATTTACTTTATATTGGCCATCTTGGAGTGCGTACGAGGTATGTAAGGCAACTTCCTTTCTTTTTGGCATGTCTTAGTTTTACATAGGCTAAATTAGAGCCTTAAGGAAATTCCAAATCCGAAATCCGAGCATGTTATGATCCGTATATGTTCTTTGGCACTCTTATGTATGATTTGATGAAATATGAACCCTTATGTCTTTGAAATAATCGTTTTCCGAATTTTGCATAAAAAGGGTTCACTTTAAAGAAGTTCGTAATTTTTGGAATGCCATATCTTTCACAAACATGCTCGGATTACTCTAATATTTTTGTAGAAGTCTATATGACATATGATATGTATGTTTTCCATAGGCGGGCCCGACTCGGGTAAATACCCACCCGTGGGTCTCGCGACTTTCCTTTATGAAATCCGGAGAATCTTTGAAAGAATTTAGTATGACTATTATTTCGATTTTCAAATATGATCATTTTGCTTATGTTTGAATTTATGATAATGATTTTATGCATATGACTACTCACGACTCTATTCGTGCATTCTGTTATTCCTTTCGCCGAGTCCCGGGCCGGTTCTGTTATCGTGCGCGTTTTGATACACTCCGGAGTTATGCTGTGTTTATGGTTCACCGAGCTACTCGCAAAAGAGGGTCGGGTTCCACTTATATTTGGTGTTATGCTGTGTATGGCGTTATGCGGTGAAGTTATATGTGACGGGGATACGGAGATTTGAAACTTTCTGGTGTTATGCTGTGTTATGGCGCCATCGACGGGCGGGCGACCATATTCTTCTGTACCCTATGCATGACTTACATGTTTGAAACTAAACATTTTGATATGATTGGATTTGCACTTATGTTCGGCACTTCTGTTTCTTTTATGTCTCAGGTTTGTTTTCTGTATATTCTGCTTTGCATACTCAGTACATATCTCGTACTGACCCCCCTTTCTTCGGGGGGGGGGGGGGGGGGCTGCGTTTCATGCCCGCAGGTACAGATGCGCAGTTTGGTGATCCACCAGTTTAGGACATCCTCCTTTGCTGTTCGGAGTGCTCTTCTCACTTCAGAGCATATGTTTTGGTATACAGTTTCGTTCGTTGTGTATGTATTTGTTCAGGGGTACGGCCGGGCCCTGTCCCGCCATATGATTCGGTTGGTCTGTTTAGAGGTCTGTAGACGTATTTGTGGGTATGTGTGCCTACTTCTGTTCCGATGTGTTTGTATGATTCTATTCGTTATGGCAGCCTTGTCGGCATGCATTTGTATCTGTGTTTTGGGCCGTTGTGCCATTTGACAGCCTTGTCGGCTTTTGACATATTTGACAGCCTTGTCAGCTTTTTGGACATATTTGATAGCCTTGCCGGCTTTTCGATATATGTATATGCTTATGTTTGTGTCAGATACAGTTGGATACAGTTTGAGACGGCATATAGCAGTTATAGCCATATATGCTATTTGTATGTGATTCGATATGGATAGGTACGTTTGGGTGCCCAACTAGGGCGCCAGTCGCGGCCCACGGGGCTGGGTCGTGACAGAAGTGGTATCAGAGCGGTTTGTCTTTGGGATGTCTACAGACCGTGTCTCGTAGGGTCTTGTTTATCGGTGTGTTGTGCACCACACCTATAAACAGGAGGCTACAGGACATTTAGGGTGTTTTCTTTCTTTGAATCTTAGATCGTGCGATAGAGCCAGCTGTAGGAAATGGATTCCTTTTTGCTAACTTTTAATTTCAGCTGGAGGACGGTGTCGACGTAAGAAAGTGACTGATGAAATGGAAAGCTGCATAGTACTCAGGTAAGAAATGGTATGAAAAATGTATGTCGGGGAAGCTATTTGAAGTATGATGGAAATATAAAGTTGAAGATTAAAAAGAAGAGTAAACAGGAAAATGTCACCAGTGCTGTTTGAGTTAGGCATGTGAGGTAAATCTCGAAATTTCATACTTTTTATTGAAATTGTTAGCCCTGTGTGGCTATGATACGATGTGATATGATGATATATATACGTATATGTGTTGGCCCTGTGAGGCATGGTTGGTATTTCCTGTGTACAGGTTTTGGGATAGTAAGAAATACAGAGGAACCTCTGCCCAAATTTTTCCAGAAATATAAAAAGGAGATCGAGATATGAGTTCTTAGTATGTCTTGAAAATTGATACCGATAGGGTAATCTATTATGTTGGATTAAAGTTAAGAGGTACCCTCCATGCCATTCGTAAGAAACATTATCCTTGATTGGGAAATTTTATTTCGAGAAGGCATATAAGAGTAGGAAATTCATAATTTATTTAAACGGACCAGAATATGTTCCAACCACATGTTGCTTCAGAAAAGCTTATGTGAAAGGCAAAAATGTCCAACGATTAAGTTCGGTTCATTTGAAGAGTACTAAATGTATAACAGACAGTTGGGGATTAAATGGTTCGTTTATGACTCAAAAGAAGTATATATATATATATATATATATATATATATATATATATATATATGTATAAATATGGAGAATGCTGTACAGTATTATTTTATCAGTCTTCGTCGACTAATTGGAGATGGAATTTGTGGAATAAACACTTAAAGCTGTGGGCTGTTTAAAATTATATATGTATATGCATGAGAAGAAAAATATTGAGGATTTATACGGGGCGACACGGTGACAATATAGTCCGAAAAGTAAAAGAATTCTCTCTAGATCGGGGTGGGACCCGCTACGAGAACGTTTTGAAAATATGTAAGACCCCGATTTGCCTTAAATTACGAGATAAAGGTTGTGCGGGGAAATTGATGCAATTATACCGACCTTAACGCGTCTAAAAACATTAAGGTTGTAAGGTTAAGCGTGTCAGGGCCAGAGTAATTCTGGGATGGGTGACCCCCTGGGAGATGTACAAAGATTTTCGCAAATATGGATATAAGAGACAAATAGGAAATTTGGAGTATCCTAAAAGGAAATTAAGGTACGTGGAATGATTAGAAACTTTATAAAGGTCGCGTGGGCTGAGACGGATTAGATTAGAAAAAGAAAAAAAAAAAAGAGCAACGCAACTCTAGAATTAGAGTGAGTTTGAACAAATGATTGCAGATGTCTTGTGAAAGAAATGACAGTGATATATGTATGTATGTATAGGACTCCCCATTTATGACTATGTCGACCGCTTGGTGAACCTTAATAGCCAGCGTTATAATATATGGGAGACATTAACAGAATAGAATTTGTGAGACAAAGTGAGAGGTATGGTACAGATGTTACGAAATGAACTGATATTTATTTTGCTACTGGTTGAGATATTTTATCCATAGGTTCTCAGAATTCATAAAGAAAGACAGAATGACTAAACTCAAATTATTACGAATATGTCTTTCTCATGATAAATAAGTATGGACTCATTCGCTCTTAGAAAATGGGATCAACTCCCCCATTGCGTATTGGTACTTATCGAGTATAGAATATGAAAGATTCTAGTACGACGATATTTTGGAAGGAAAAGAGAGTGATTGAGTATAAGATAAGGAGAACAAAATGCCAGAAAATTGAAAAGTAAGAAACCTATTTAAGCAGAGCCCCAAAAAGGGTCGACAGGCAAAATACGAAATTATTTGCGAAAACGAACTTAACTGTAATAGTTCAGGGCAAAGGAAAACCTATGGCATGGAATGATGAATCATGCGATTATTAAATAATTTGACTATCGAGAAAATAGAACGACGGATAAGGAACGGGTATGAAGGAAGGATATGATTTTTAAAGGATAAATTGCTATATTAATTAAATTATTTGAGTGCCAGCTATCAGACAAGATTTTGTACTATATGATTGAGAACTTCATCACTTCGTAATTCTGTTAAGATCTTGTACGAAGGTAATCAAGTTATGGATTATAAAGGAAAAATATAGATACGGTATAAGCACAACCCCAAAAGAGGGGGAATGGATGAAAGTGAAGTAAAGTAAGTAGAAATAGAAACAATTGACACACAGAAGATTAAAACGATAAAAAGTTGACCTAGGTCTTCGACATAGACCGAGATACGCAGTTTTGGGGATTAGCCAGGTATTACAGAAAATTTGTGAAGGACTTTGCTCCTACTACGACATTATTTACGAAGGTAACTTAGAAGGCCGTGGAATTTCAGTGAACCGGTACGTGTGAATGCAGTTTCCAGTACTGGAGGAAAAAAAAAATTATTTCGGCTCCAGTCTATCTCTTCCCGAGGGCCAGTCGGGTATGTTACTTATTATGGTGCTTTTGGTATTGGAATAGGTTATGAATTAGTGCAGCACAGTTAAGTTATGGCCTAGGCTGCCCGGCAGTTTAAATCGCACGAGATAAATTATCCCATACATAATCTGGAATTAGCCGCGGCGATTCATGTTTTGAGAATGTGAAGGCATTACTTACATGGGGTCCACGCTGATATTATACGGACCATGAGAGCCCCAGTATATTTTTAAGCAAAAGGGAGCTAAATATGCGGCATGAATGGCTTAAGTTATTGAAAGATTATAATGTCGATATTCTGTGTCATCCTGGAAAAGCCAATGTGGTAGCTAATGCACTTAGCCGTAAGTCTATGGAAAATTTGACTGATGTACATTTTGATGAGAAAGAATTGGTTCGTGGAAATTTATCAGTTAGCTAGCCTTGGAGTCAGTTTGGTCAATTCTGAAGACATTGGGATTTTGTTCGAGGAGTCGCCGAATCGTCGATTATGGAAGGGGTAAAACAGCATCAGTTTGAGGATCCTATCCTTGTACAGTACAAAGATACGACCTTTGATAAAGAAAAGACTTAGTTGAAATTTCGTCTGAAAGGGGTATTATTATTCGGAGGCAGACTATGTGTGCCTGACGTTGCAGGGCTGTGATGATCAATTTTGGGCGAAGCACATACTGTTCGACATTCTGAATCCACAAAAATGTATCACGATCTTAAATATTTATGTTGATGGGATGGTATGAAAAAGGGACACTGCAGAGTCCGTTGGCTAATGCCCAAATCGTCAGTAAGTCAAGATCGTGTATCAAAGGCCCGACAGATTGCTTCAGGAACTAGAAATTTCAGTTTGGGAACGAGGAACGATTCGCATGAACTTCATTATAGGCTTACCGCGGATACGATTCTATTCAGAGTATTGTTGACAGACTAATGAAATCAGCCCATTTTATTCCAGTCAGGACTACTTATTCGGCTGAAAGTTATGACAGAGTGTATATTAATGAGATAATAAGACTTCACGGGATTCCTATATCTATTATAATCGACTGAGGTGCTCAGTTTACGGCTAACTTCTGAAGTTCGTCCCAGGAAGGACTGGAGATTCAGATGAGTCATAGCACAATATTTCATCCTCAGTCCGACGGACAGGCCGAGTGTGCTATTCAGACACCGGAAGATATGCTATGGGCCTGTGATATTGATTTCAGAGGTTGTTGGGGCGATCATTGTCGCTAATTGAATTTGTTTATAATAAAAATTGTTATCACTCCAGTATTCAGATGGCACCATATGAGACTTTGTATGGCAGGAAGTGCAGATCTCCGATTGGTTGGTTTGACGTGGGTGAGATTCAGTAATTGGTCCAGATGTGGTCCAGCAGGCAGTAGATAAAGTGAAACTGATTCGAGAGCGACTATTAGTGGCCCAGAGTCGATAGAAATCTTATGTTGATAAACGACGTCGACCGTTAGAGTTTCAGATTGGCGATTAGGTATTTCTGAAAGTGTCACCTATGAAAGGTGTTATGCGATTTGGTAAGAAAGGAAAGCCCAGTCCGAGATATATTGGGCCTTATCTGATTATTCGTAAAATAGGCAAAGTGGCCTATGAATTGGATCTGCCAGCTGATTTACGAGCGGTTCACCCAGTATTCCATGTTTCTACGCTTCGTAAGTGTATTGGTGACCCTTCCAGAATTTTCCCTACAGAAGATATACGGGTCACAGAGGAGCTGTCTTATAAAGAGCAGCCTATAGCCATATTGGATCGTCAGGTAAGAAAGTTGCGGAATAAAGATGTGGCTTCGGTTAAGGTACTGTGGCGGAATAATAACCGCAAGGAAATGACCTGGGAAGCTGAGGAGCTGATGAAGTAAAAGTATCCTCACCTATTTCCGGCACCTTCAGGTAATCCAAATTCTTTGTTTGCCTATGTTGATCTGTGAATGATTTGTATATGTTGGCTATAAAGGAAACTCCCCCAAATTTGAGTAAGATCCGTAGAATTAATCCAACATTCGAGGACGAATGTTCTTAAGGGGGGGAGGATGTTACGTCCCGTATTTTTATACATTGGGACAACCCGGATTAACTATGACAAGTAAGGGCCAAGACTATTCCGGGATTTGAAGTCAGGACTTTTGACCTTTGATTTTATTTTGAGACATAAGTTATATATGAAATTGTGGGCATTGAACACTTAGGAAAAATTGGGACCACAATTCAAAAAATTGGAATTAAAAATGTGGTACAAAAATCCCATTGTGGCCGTGTAGACCCTTAAATGGCCCACACAAATTTTGTGGTCAATTTTAATTAGTCCACCACTTGTGTGGGCCATGATCACTTGTACAATACATGTGGACTTAAAAAATGACCAAGAGTTCATCTTTCTCTCATTCACCACTCAAAGAAATATCAAGACTTTGGAGAGCAATACTCCCTCCAACCTCACGGCTAGAGCCATGGAAAACCAAGTCCCATTTTTGCCTCTCTAAAAATTATTTCTTTGATACAAACCCACTATATTGAAGTCCCTAAGTAACGTGGAAGCATCGTTTGGGTCATCCAACCATTAGTTGTTCCTATTTGCAAACCCTAGCCTATTGGTGGAAGTGAAGAACAAAGGTAAGTTTTGCTCTTGTTTATGTGTTGTGGACGTTTAATTCATGTTGTAGTATGTTAAAATGGATAAAAATCATGAAATATGGAATGTTGAAGTTGGGTCTTGTGTTGGGTGTGTTGACCGTGTGAAGTATATGTGTGTGGTGTGGTATTGGGTTGATGAATTAATTGTTTGTAGCATATTTGATTGTCGTAGAGTGGAGAAGAAAAAACAATCATCAATATATGTATATATGTGGGTAATGTAGCCGTGTATAGCCCACATGTTAGGCAAGGAATGAATTAATGTCGCTTAGCGTTTGAATGGTTGTTGCGATGACTTTTATGTTGGAAAGGAGAGTTTAAGGTCCCGAATTGATATAGTAAGCGTTGCGGACTGATTTGGAGAACTTGGTGCACTTAATGCAATCCTTATATATAAGAATCATTACCATATGTATATGTGTAGTGTGGACGAATGTGAGTCCTATAATATGTCGAAGATCGTGTTACTATCGTTTAGTATTTTAGTTATCGTCGATATGAATTATAGTTGGAAATAAGTGTTTAATGACTCAAGAATGATGTTGAGATGGTTGGGGCTGTTTTGAGGCTTATTGTGCGTTGATGTAATTTGTATATTTTATGAGAATGACATCGATATATTGTGGATCGTGATACAAAACATGACTTGAAAATGAGGAAAGAAAATAGGGGGCTGCTCTCGGCTAAGGGGACTGTTTTCGGCCACTTGGAGAAAAACAAATATTTGATTGTTGGAAAAATTATGTGAATTGTTTAGAATGTTCTTGAATGTTGTTAGTATGGATTTGGGTTAATATTCGAATGTACGAACGATATTGTGGCTTGAAAGTAAGCCATTGAATTGAATAATTGGAAATTTGTCGAATGATGAAAAAGAGAGCTATTAATGTTATTTTGCCTTCCGAATTGATTATCGATGTTGCTAGGTTGGTTATTGTGGTTGTTGTTGTTGATTTTGAGCGAGTTAAATTCTCGGGATGGCCTATTTACAGGGGAAATGCTGCCGAATTTTCTGTAGAATTTAATGATTAGTTGGAATGAATGGCTTAAGTGCCTATGTTTAATATTGGATATTCGTTGGTATATTTGTAGACCTTGGGGAGCCCGAGGCGTATATTGGAATTTACTTTAGATTGGCCATCTTGGAGTGCGTACGAGGTACGTAAGGCAACTACCTTTCTTTTTGGCATGTCTTAGTTTTACATAGGCTAAATTGGAGCCTTAAGGAAATTCCAAATCCGAAATCCTAGCATGTTATGATCCGTATATGTTCTTTGGCACTCTTATGTATGATTTGATGAAATATGAACCCTTATGTCTTTGAAATAATCGTTTTCCGAATTTTGCATAAAAAGGGTTCACTTTAAAGAAGTTCGTAATTTTTGGAATGCCATGTCTTTCACAAACATGCTCGGATTACTCTAATATTTTTGTAGAAGTCTATATGACATATGATATGTATGTTTTCCATAGGCGGGCCCGACTCGGGTAAATACCCACCCGTGGGTCCCGCGACTTTCCTTTATGAAATCCGGAGAATCTTTGAAAGAATTTAGTATGACTATTATTTCGATTTTCAAATATGATCATTTTGCTTATGTTTGAATTTATGATAATGATTTTATGCATATGACTACTCACGACTCTATTCGTGCATTCTGTTATTCCTTTCGCCGAGTCCCGGGCCGGTTCTGTTATCGTGCGTGTTTTGATACACTCCGGAGTTATGCTGTGTTTATGGTTCACCGAGCTACTCGCAAAAGAGGGTCGGGTTCCACTTATATTTGGTGTTATGCTGTGTATGGCGTTATGCGGTGATGTGATATGTGACGAGGATACGGAGATTTGAAACTTTCTGGTGTTATGCTGTGTTATGGCGCCATCGACGGGCGGGCGACCATATTCTTCTGTACCCTATGCATGACTTACATGTTTGAAACTAAACATTTTGATATGATTGGATTTGCACTTATGTTCGGCACTTCTGTTTCTTTTATGTCTCAGGTTTGTTTTCTGTATATTCTGCTTTGCATACTCAGTACATATCTCGTACTGACCCCTCTTTCTTCGGGGGGGCTGCGTTTCATGCCCGCAGGTACAGATGCGCAGTTTGGTGATCCATCAGTTTAGGACATCCTCCTATGCTGTTCGGAGTGCTCTTCTCACTTCAGACCATATGTTTTGGTATACAGTTTCGTTCGTTGTGTATGTATTTGTTCATGGGTACGGCGGGGCCCTGTCCCGCCATATGATTCGGTTGGTCTGTTTAGAGGTCTGTAGACGTATTTGTGGGTGTGTGTGCCTACTTCTGTTCCGATGTGTTTGTATGATTCTATTCGTTATGGCAGCCTTGTCGGCGTGCATTTGTATCTGTGTTTTGGGCCGTTGTGCCATTTGACAGCCTTGTCGGCTTTTGACATATTTGACAGCCTTGTCGGCTTTTTGGACATATTTGATAGCCTTGCCGGCTTTTCGATATATGTATATGCTTATGTTTGTGTCAGATACAGTTGGATACAGTTTGAGACGGCATATAGCAGTTATAGCCATATATGTTATTTGTATGTGATTCGATATGGATAGGTACGTTTGGGTGCCCAACTAGGGCGCCAGTCGCGGCCCACGGGGCTGGGTCGTGACAGTCACAGGTTTCCCATGCACCCCACGGAAGTATGACTCTGTCTGCGTTATTATTGATAGACTGACAAAATCATCCCACTTTCTTCCTGTCAGGACTACGTATTCAGCTGAGGATTATGCCAGATTGTATCTTAAGGAGATAGTGAGACTTCATGGAGTTCCCACAGCTATTATCTCGGATAGAGAGGCCCAGTTTACAACTATTTTCTGGAGATCCTTCCAGGAAGGATTGGGGACACAGGTGAGTCTCAGCACAGCATTTCATCCTCAGACTGACGGACAGGCCGAGCGTACCATTCAGACGCTACAAGATATGTTACGGGCCTGTGTCATTGATTTCGGGGGCAGCTGGGATGATCACTTGCCACTTATCGAGTTTTCTTATAATAACAACTACCATTCTAGCATTCAGATGGCACCGTACGAAGCTCTATATGGCAGGAAGTGCAGATCACCTATAGGCTGGTTTGAAGTCGGTGAGACTAAGCTAATAGGCCCAGATATGGTTCAGCAGGCTGTGGATAAGGTGAAGCTTGTTCAGGAAAGATTACTGGCAGCCCAGAGTCGACAGAAGTCATATGCAGATAATCGACGTCGACATTTGGAGTTTCAGGTTGGCGACTGGGTGTTCTTGAAGGTGTCACCCATGAAGGGTGTTATGAGATTCGGCAAGAATGGGAAGTTGAGCCCGAGATACATTGGACCTTATCAGGTTATCCGTAAGGTAGGCCAAGTTGCCTACGAGCTAGAATTACCAGCGGATTTAGAAGCAGTACATCCGGTCTTCCATGTGTCAATGCTTCGGAAGTATATAGGCGATCCTTCCAGGGTGTTTCCGGCTGATGATGTCTGGGTAACAGAGGAGCTATCATACGAAGAGCATCCTATAGCTATACTTGATCGACAAATCATAAGGCTACGAACTAAAGACGTGGCTTCGGTTAAAGTGTTGTGGCGGAACAATAATAGGGAGGAGATGACTTGGGAGGCCGAAGAGGAGATGAAAAAGAAATATCCACACTTGTTTTCTACGCCTACAGGTAATTTAAACTCCCTTACTTGATTGTGTTAATTGTCTGCTCAATTTATATGTTAGCAATAAGGAAAACCCTTCCCAAGACTCTTATAGAACCCGACGGGATAAAATCGACATTCGGGGACGAATGTTCAAAAGGAGGGGGGGAGGGGGGGGAGGATGTTATAACCCATATTTTTATACATTGGGATGTTTTTAAATAAACGCGACAAGTTAAAGACAAGACTATCCAAAGATACGAAGTAGAGACTTTAACTTTCGGGTTCGTTTCAAGTCACAAATTACCTACAAATTTCGTTTGACATGGAAGTATTAATGGAAAATTGGGATTAAATTAACCATGATTAGATTATTAGTGGGATTGGGAAAAACAAAAATCAGTCCATTTAAAATGGACATTGTTGGCCGTGTAGTTTAAGTGGGATGGTTAATGGTTATTGACCCAAAATAGTGTGGGACACATGTCGAAATCATGGAGTGAATATATATGGCAAAAATCTGATTATTCATCAACTCACTACATCATTTCAACATTACAAAGTGTAGAAAAATATAGTGTTAGAGAGAGCAGCTCTCGGCCTAGAGCTAGCCGAGAGTGGTGAGGTGAAATGGCTCCAAAAAATTCAGTTTTCTTAAGCAATTCAACTCCATTGAAGGTATATTAATGTGTAGCATCCATTGATATAGCAAGAACAAGTGTTAAAATTCAAGAAGAGAGTTTGAGGGGCTAGCCGATTGAAGAAGTTAGTTACAAGGTAAGAATGATCATTTTTCTTGTGTTGTATGATAATTTTAAGGTACAATTCGTGCATGTTGTTGTTGGATTGTTGTTGTGGTTGAAGTAGGGGGTGAGTCGTGAGCTTGGTGAAACAATGGTTGGTTTCATTTTGCATGTATTGTTGATGAATTGAATGTGTGTCAACATATGTAAATGAACAAAGATTGTAGAAGTTGGTTTATGATGTTGCATGTTGGTATTGGACTGTTTTTCTTAAAATTTAAATGAGCCGTGTGTTGTATGATTTAATGGAATCATGTTTAATCTTCTTGTACATGTATTGGAAGTGGATTGAATGTGTTGTAGTATGGATAAATGGATGAAAATCATGAAGTTGTTGGAATGGTGCGGAAGCCGTGTAAGGGGATTGTGGACTGTTTTGTGCCAAGTTTTGATTGTTGTTGTTATGGACATTGTGGTGTATTGTATGCATATTGAATGTGTGAATTGAGGTGTTAAAGAAACGAATCATGTTGAAGTATACAAGCAGTCCAAAACCGTGGACTGTTTTAAAGTTAGAAGTGAATTAGTGTATGTTGAATGTTGAATGTTGTTATGAACATATAGTGAAAGTGAAGTGCAATGATTCAAGTTGAAATTGAAATGATTTTTGGGATGTTGTAAGAATAAAAATGATGCTAAAACAGTTCCAAGAATCGTGAAAGTAATGTTATTAAACGTGTTGTTGTCGTTGTAAGTTAAAACTGGAAAATTGCTACGTGAAAATGGTAATGTGGTATGTGCTGTTTGGCCGTGAGTTTGGGACTGATTTGAATGATGTGCAAGCTGTCCAAAGTCCCCTAAGTCATGTTAAACAAGTTTGGATTGATATATGAAAGAATGATTAGCAATGTTAGCTTGTAGCACTAGTTGGTTTGAATGCGAACGAAACGTCGTTTAAATGCTAGAAAGGGATTGTGAGCGTCAAAATACGTACTAAATTCCTTTGTAGACTAATTGTAGCTCTTGATATCTTGATATAGGATCAGTGTTTTTGGGCAGCAAGTACAAGTTATAATACGAATAAACGCTAAAGGTATGTAAAGCCTATTTTTTCTTTCTTTTGGCATGTCCTAGACGTAAATATGAAATGATATGAACCTTGGGGTAAATTCTATTCTCTAGCTCCATGCATGACTTATGATTCTATATTTCCTTAATGCTATTGTCACGAGCCTACTACATGATTGACTAATGAATGATGTATAGAAGTTCTTACTCTTAAAAGAATGGCATGAACAGAAGCATACTTGACTTTCAAAAACTACATCACGGAAATTGATACATGTACATGAAAGCTGAAACGTTCCTTGCTATAACTTATAATGAGAGTTGAAAAGAATTGAATATGATTATTATCCCAATACTTTAGAGCTGGTTAGTTGCTTATCTATTGAGTCTCAAAAGATGAATTGCATATATGTGGTTGCTTATTATTCTGCTCGTGCTTACCGCTATGTCCTTCACTGAGTCCCGGGCCAGGACACGTTCTCGTGCGCATATTTACTATATTAATCACCGAGTCCCTCACTAGAGGGCCGGGACACGTTATATATATACATATGATGATATGATGATGTGATGATATGATGATATGGAGATGGTGGCCAGGAGGGCATATTCCCTATTACCGAGTCCCTCACTAGAGGGCTGGGACACGTATTTGTTTATGTTTATGATGCTATGATTTTAATTACCGAGTCCCTTACTAATGGGCCGGAACACGTTATATATGTTATATACAGAATGATTATGCAGCTTTGATTACAACACTCTACATTGATATTGAAATGAGAATGATACAGATGAAATATGTTCAAAGGCAAATTTTATGAAATTCTATTTGTTGCATTGGGTCCTATACACCTTGTCTCAGTATGAGTCCATTACTATATTTCATGTTTTACATACTCAGTACATATTCCGTACTGACCCCCTATCTTCGGGGGGCTGCGTTCATGCCCGCAGGTACAGACGCTCGTTTTGGAGATCCGCCAGCTTAGGATACTTATTCAGCTACTTTGAAGTGCTCCTTTGTCCTGGAGCCTAGCTTGTGGTATAACTCCCTTTTGTCGTATATGTATGTGTTTATTCGGGGTACGGCGGGGCCCTGTCCCGTCATATGATACTATCACTACTCGTAGAGGTCTGTGGACATCTGTGTGGGTCTTTGTATAGTTGATGTTGCGTTGTATGAACATGACTTATGTTTGGGGCGTACCCATTCGTGATGGAAGCCTTGTCGGCTTGCATATGTATGTATGTTTGGAATGTTGCGTGTAGTGGCAGCCTTGTCGGCTTGCGTATATATAAATATATGTTGTTGTTGAAAATGGTAACTCCTCAGGAGACAGGTGCTTATGACATACAGAATCGTGACAGCTTTAAAATAACGCCCTACCTTTTTATACAAATAAGTTCATGACATGCTAGTTATAAATGATTACAGTTAACAAGCAATATGAGTGTCCAATTCGGGCACTAGTCACGGCCTACGGGGTTGGGTCATGACAAAAGTTGTATCAGAGCGGTTAAATCCTCGGAGTGCCTACAGACCGTGTCTAGTAGAGTCTTGTTTATCGATGTGTTGTGCACCACATTTATAAACAGGAAGCTACAGGACATTTAGGATGTCATCTTTCCTTCTCATTCTAGATCGTGCGATAGAGCTGTATTATCAGGATAATCTTTCCCTAACAGATAGTTATGTTTACAGCGATGCCTCCAAAGAAGGCAACAGCCGCCCAGAAGGGCAAAGCGGTAGTTGGAGAGACCAGTAGGACCCGTAGGGTCACTAGAGCTTATTCCCAATATGTTCCTGAGATTAGGCTTCAGTCAGCGAGCTCCGCTACACCATCATTATCAGAGGAGCCTAGGGCAACAACAGCTGCAGATCAGGAGACAAATTTACCACCAGCTCCTGAGGCTCCAGTACCCGAGCCTCCAGCTCCCCAGCCTGGGGCGGAGGATAGGGCTATGCGTGACGTAGTACAGTTATTGACCAGGTTGGTAGCGGGGCAGGCTCGCAGACGCGGGTTAGGAGGTGATTATGCGGATAGACACGATAGTTTGAGGGTCCGTGATTTTCTGACTTGTAACCCCCCAGTGTTTTATGGGTCAAAGCCCGCAGAGGATCCACAGGAGTTTATTCGACAGATGTTGCGTACGTTACGGGTGACTAAATCTTCCGAGACTGAGTCGGTCGAATTGGCTTCATATCGGTTGCAGGATGTGGCAGTTAATTGGTATGAGTCCTGGGAGTTGTCCAGGGGTGAGGATGCTCCACCAGCAGTATGGGATGAGTTCGTAGAGGCTTTTCTGGGTCATTTCCTGCCTCCGGAGATGAGGCGAGCTAGAGTTGACAGATTTCTACACCTTAGGCAGAAAGGCAGAAGTGTTCAAGATTATAGCCTCGAGTTTGATTCACTGGTAAGGTATGCGCCCACTATTGTAGCTGACATGGCAGACAGGTTGCATCGTTACGTAATGGGGCTGGATAATTACTTGATTGATGGCTGTATGTCAATGGCTTCTCAGCCCGGCATAGATATCGCTCGAGTGCAGGAATATGCACAGGGGGTTGAGGAACGACAGAGAGGGCGTCGATTTGATAGGGAGCAGGACAGGGGTCAGCATAAAAGAGCTAGATCAGCGGGGTACTCTTCTGGTGACTTTCGGGGCAGGCAGCCCCAACAGCAGTATAGCAGATACCCTTCCCAACCAGCACGGAGTGCACCTTCATGATTTACTGGCAGGAGGTTTGATAACACGGGGTATTCGGGAGCAGGTCAAAGCTCCATGACTTCAGGTTATCAGATGCACAGGAATTCAGTCCAGATGAGACCACCTATACCTCCATGTCCCCGATGTGGCAGACGCCATCCAGGGGAATGCCGTCTTATTACTGGTGCTTGTTTCTCTTGCGGCCGTCAGGGCCATACTATGAGGGAGTGTCGATTTGGGGGTGGTGCAGGTGGCCCAGCTCAGCCTACGGGATCAGTTGCGGGTTCTTCTTCTTCGGTGGCTATGCGCCCTATGAGGCAGGGTGTTCCGACACCAGCAGGCCGTGGGGGGGCTTCCAGTTCTGGCGGTCCTTCAAACCGCATATATGCTTTAGCCAGCAGACAGGATCAGGAGGCGTCTCCAAATGTGGTCACAGGTATACTATCGATTTTCTCTCGAGACGTATATGCATTGATAGACCCAGGCTCCACATTATCGTATATTTCCCCTTTTGTTGCTAGTAAAATTGGGATAAAATCTGAATCTATAGAACCATTTGAGGTAGCTACACCAGTAGGGGATTTTGTTTTAGCCAGATTAGTGTATAAGGATTGTTCGGTGGTCATATGTAATCGCTGCACCAAGGCAGATTTGATAGAACTAGACATGACTGAGTTCGATGTTATTATGGGGATGGACTGGTTAGCTTCTTGTTATGCTAACGTTGATTGCAGAGGCAAAGTAGTTCGGTTTCAATTCCCAGGGGAACCAATTATAGAATGGAGGGGGAATATAGCATCGCCGAGGGGTAAGTTTATTTCATACCTCAAGGCAAGGAAGATGGTTAGAAAGGGCTGTATTTATCATCTGGTTCGTGTGCATGACTTGAAAGCAGAGGCACCGACTCTTCAATCTTTCCCGGTAGTTAATGAATTTTCAGATGTATTCCCAGATGAACTTCCAGGCCTTCCCCCTGAGCGTGAGATAGAGTTCACTATAGATGTACTGCCAGACACTCAGGCCATATCTATTCCTCCTTACAGAATGGCACCTGCAGAATTGAAAGAATTGAAGGAGCAACAGAGAGATTTGTTAGAAAAGGGCTTTATTAGACCCAGTACATCACCTTGGGGAGCACCGGTATTATTTGTACGAAAGAAGGATGGGTCGCTGCGGATGTGCATTGATTATAGGCAGCTGAACAAAGTCACAATAAAGAACAGATATCCCCTCCCCAGGATTGATGATTTATTTGATCAGTTGCAGGGTGCTAGATGTTTTTCAAAGATAGACTTGCGGTCAGGTTATCACCAAGTGCGGGTAAGGGAAGCAGACATTCCGAAGACTGCATTCAGGACCCGATACGGGCATTACGAGTTTAAAGTGATGTCTTTTGGGTTGACTAATGATCCAACAATATTTATGAACTTTATGAACAGGGTGTTTAAGCCATTCCTCGACTTGTTCGTGATTGTATTTATTGATGATATCTTGGTCTATTCACGATCGGAAGAAGAGCATGCAGATCACTTGAGGACAGTACTTAAGGTCCTCCAGCACCAGAAGTTATATGCTAAGTTTTCTAAATGTGAATTCTGGTTGACTTCTGTAGCATTTCTGGGGCATATTGTTGGAGCAGACGGTATTCGGGTAGACTCGCAGAAGATTGAGGCAGTCAAGACGTGGCCTAGACCTACGACGCCTACTGAGGTACGTAGCTTTCTGGGGCTGACAGGGTATTACAAGAGATTTGTGGAAAAGTTTGCTTCTATTTCAGCGCCTTTAACAAGGATAACACATAAAGCAGCTAAATTCCAGTGGACCGATGCCTGTGAATGGTGTGTTTCCAATTATTGAAAGATAAGTTGACTACAGCTCCGGTTCTAACTCTTCCTGAAGGGCCAGATGGCTATGTTATTTATTGTGACGCTTCCGGTGTTGGGTTGGGTTGCGTGTTGATGCAGCACGGCAGAGTTAAAGCCTATTCCTCCCGACAGCTCAGGAAGCATGAAAGAAATTATCCTACACATGACCTGGAGCTGGCAGCGGTGATACATGCTTTGAAGATATGGAGACATTATCTATATGGCGTGCATGTGGATATTTATACGGATCATAAAAGTCTCCAGTATATCTTTAAGCAGAAGGAGCTGAATTTGCAATAAAGGAGATGGCTAGAGTTGCTGAAAGATTATGATGTCGATATTCTATATCACCCAGGAAAGGCTAACGTTGCGGCAGATGCACTCAGCCGTAAATCTAGGGCTTGTTTGGCAGGCGTGCAGCTAGGAAAGAAAGAGATAGTCCGTGAGATTCATCAGCTAGCTAGTATTGGAGTTCGTTTGGCTGATTCTGATGATGTTAGGATTTTGGTACGAGGTGTTGCTGAATCCTCTATTGTGGAAGAGGTGAAGAAGCGTCAATATGAGGATCTTGTCTTTGTACATTACAGAGACGCAGCACTTCAGAAGGACGAGACCCCATTCGAGATGTCATCTGATGGAGTACTACGATACAGAGACACATTATGTGTACCTGAGGTTACAGGATTACGGCAGCAGGTAATGGGGGAAGCACGCTATGCTCGTTATTCTGTTCACCCAGGATCGACAAAAATGTATCATGACCTTAGGTGTTTGTATTGGTGGGATGGTATGAAAAAGGATATAGCAGAATTTGTGGCCAGTGTCCGAATTGCCAGCAGGTCATGATAGAGCACCAGAAGCCTGGATGGCTATTGCAGGAGATGGAAATTCCAACCTGGAAATGGGAGGTAATTAATATGGATTTCATCACAGGTTTCCCACGCACCCCCACGGAAGTATGACTGTGTCTGGGTTATTGTTGATAGACTGACAAAATCAGCCCACTTTCTTCCAGTCAGGACTACGTATTCAGCTGAGGATTATGCCAGATTGTATCTTAAGGAGATAGTGAGACTTCATGGAGTTCCCACAGCTATTATCTCGGATAGAGAGGCCCAGTTTACAACTAATTTCTGGAGATCCTTCCAGGAAGGATTGGGGACACATGTGAGTCTCAGCACAGCATTTCATCATCAGACTGACGGACAGGCCGATCGTACCATTCAGACGCTACAAGATATGTTACGGGTCTATGTCATTGATTTCAGGGGCAGCTGGGATGATCACTTGCCACTTATCGAGTTTGCTTATAATAACAGCTACCATTCTAGCATTCAGATGGCACCGTACAAAACTCTATATGGCAGGAAGTGCAGATCACCTATAGGCTGGTTTGAGGTCGGTGAGACTAAGCTTATAGGCCCAGATATGGTTCAGCAGGCTGTGGATAAGGTGAATCTTATTCAGGAAAGATTACTGGCAGCCCAGAGTCGATAGAAGTCATATGCAGATAATCGACGTCGACATTTGGAGTTTCAGGTTGGCGACTGGGTGTTCTTGAAGGTGTCACCCATGAAGGGTGTTATGAGATTCGGCAAGAAAGGGAAGTTGAGCCCGAGATACATTGGACCTTATCAGGTTATCCGTAAGGTAGGCCAAGTTACCTACGAGCTATAATTACCAGCGGATTTAGAAGCAGTACATCCGGTCTTCCATGTGTCAATGCTTTGGAAGTATATAGGCGATCCTTCCAGGGTGTTTCCGGCAGATGATGTCCAGGTAACAGAGGAGCTATCATACGAAGAGCAGCCTATAGCTATACTTGATCGACAAATCAGAAGGCTGCGAACTAAAGACGTGGCTTCGGTTAAAGTGTTGTGGCGGAACAATAATAGGGAGGAGATGACTTGGGAGGCCGAAGTGGAGATGAAAAAGAAATATCCTCACTTGTTTTCCATGCCTACAGGTAATTTAAACTCCCTTACTTGATTGTGTTAATTGTCTACTCAATTTGTATGTTAGCAATAAGGAAAACCCTTCCCAAGACTCTTATAGAACCCGACGGGATAAAATCGACATTCGAGGACGAATGTTCAAAAGGGGGGGGGGGGGGGGGGGGGGGAGGATGGTATAACCCATATTTTCATACATTGGGACGTTTTAAAGTAAACACGACAAGTTAAAGACAAGACTATCTCAAGATACGAAGTAGAGACTTTAACTTCCGGGTTCGTTTCAAGTCACAAATTACCTACAAATTTCGTTTGACATGGAAGTATTAATGGAAAATTGGGATTAAATTAACCATGATTAGATTATTAGTGGGATTGGGAAAAACAAAAATCAGTCCATTTAAAATGGACAATGTTGGCCGTGTAGTTTAAGTGGGATGGTCAATGGTTATTGACCCAAAATAGTGTGGGACACACGTCGAAATCATGGAGTGAATATATAAGGCAAACATCTGATTATTCATCAACTCACTACATCAGTTCAACATTACAAAGTGTAGAAAATATATTGTTAGAGAGAGAAGCTCTCGGCCTAGAGCTAGCCGAGAGTGGTGAGGTGAAATTGCTCCAAATAATTTAGTTTTCTTAAGCAATTTAACTCCATTGAAGGTATATTAACGTGTAGCATCCATTGATATAGTAAGAACAAGTGTTAAAATTCAAGAAGAGAGTTTGAGGGGCTAGCCGATTGAAGAAGTTAGTTACAAGGTAAGAATGATCATTTTTCTTGTGTTGTATGATAATTTGAAGGTACAATTCGTGCATGTTGTTGTTGGATTGTTGTTGTGGTTGAAGTACGGGGTGCGCCGTGAGCTTGGTGAAGCCATGGTTGGTTTCATTTTGCATGTATTGTAGATGAATTGAATGTGTGTCAACATATGTAAATGAACAAAGATTGTAAAAGTTGGTTTATGATGTTGCATGTTGGTATTGGACTGTTTTTCTTAAAATTTAAATGAGCCGTGTGTTGTAGGCTTTAATAGAATCATGTTTAATCTTCTTGTACATGCATTGGAAGTGGATTGAATGTGTTGTAGTATGGATAAATGGATGAAAATCATGAAGTTGTTGGAATGGTGCTGAAGCCGTGTAAGGGGACTGTTTTAGGGGGATTGTGGACTGTTTTGTGCCAAGTTTTGATTGTTGTTGTTATGGACATTGTGGTGTATTGTATGCATATTGAATGTGTGTATTGAGGTGTTAAAGAAACGAATCATGTTGAAGTATACAAGCAGTCCAAAACCGTGGACTGTTTTAAAGTTGGAAGTGATTTAGTGTATGTTGAATGTTGAATGTTGTTATGAACATATAGTGAAAGTGAAGTGCAATGATTCAAGTTGAAATTGAAATGATTTGTGGGCTGTTGTAAGAATAAAAATGATGCTAAAATAGTTCCAAGAATCGTGAAAGTAATGTTATTAAACGTGTTGTTTTCGTTGTAAGTTAAAACTGGAAAATTGCTAAGTGAAAATGGTATTGTGGTATGTGCTGTTTGGCCGTGAGTTTGGGACTGATTTGAATGATGTGCAAGCTGTCCAAAGTCCCCTAAGTCATGTTAAACAAGTTTGGATTGATATACGAAAGAATGATTAGCAATGTTAGCTTGTAGCACTAGTTGGTTTGAATGCGAACGAAACGTCGTTTAAATGCTAGAAAGGGATTGTGAGCGTCAAAATACGTACTAAATTCCTTTGTAGACTAATTGTAGCTCTTGATATCTTGATATAGGATAAGTGTTTTTGGGCAGCAAGTACAAGTTATAATACGAATAAACGCTAAAGGTTTTTAAAGCCTATTTTTTCTTTCTTTTGGCATGTCCTAGACGTAAGTATGAAATGATATGAACCTTGGGGTAAATTCTATTCTCTAGCTCCATGCATGACTTATGATTCAATATTTCCTTAATGCTATTGTCACGAGCCTACTACATGATTGACTAATGAATGATGTATAGAAGTTCTTACTCTTAAAAGAATGGCATGAACATAAGCAAACTTGACTTTCAAAAACTACATCATGGAAATTGATACATGTACATGAAAGCTGAAACGTTCCTTGCTATAACTTATAATGAGAGTTGAAAAGAATTGAATATGATTATTATCCCAATACTTTAGAGCAGGTTAGTTGCTTATCTATTGAGTCTCAAAAGATGAATTGCATATATGTGGTTGCTTGCTATTCTGCTCGTGCTTACCGCTATATCCTTCACTGAGTCCCGGGCCAGGACACGTTCTCATGCGCATATTTACTATATTAATCACCAAGTCCCTCACTAGAGGGCCGGGACACGTTATATATATATACATATGATGATATGATGATATGATGATGTGATGATATGATGATATGGAGATGGTGGCCAGGAGGGCATATTCCCTATTACCGAGTCCCTCACTAGAAAGCCGGGACACGTATTTGTTTATGTTTATGATGCTATGATTTTAATTACCGACTCCCTTACTAAAGGGCCGGGAGACGTTATATGTGTTATATACAGAATGATTATGCAGCTTTGATTACAACACTCTACATTGATATTGAAATTAGAATGATACAGATGAAATATGTTCAAAGGAAAATTTTATGAAATTATGTTTGTTGCATTGGGTCCTATATTTCATGCTTTACATACTCATTACATATTCAGTACTATATTTCATGCTTTACATGCTTTACATTACTATATTTCATGCTTTACATACTCATTACATATTCAGTACTGACCCCCTTTCTTCGGGGGGCTGCGTTCATGCCCGCAGGTACAGACGCTCGTTTTGGAGATCCGCCAGCTTAGGATACTTATTCAGCTACTTTGAAGTGCTCCTTTGTCCCGGAGCCTAGCTTGTGGTATAACTCCCTTTTGTCGTATATGTATGTGTTTATTCGGTGTACGGCGGGGCCCTGTCCCGTCATATGATACTATCACTACTCTTAGAGGTCTGTGGACATCTGTATGGGTCTGTGTATAGTTGATGTTGCGTTGTATGAACATGACTTATGTTTGGGGCGTACCCATTCGTGATGGCAGCCTTGTCGGCTTGCATATGTATGTATGTTTGGAATGTTGCGTGTAGTGGCAGCCTTGTCGGCTTGCGTATATATAAATATATGTTGTTGTTGAAAATGGTAACTCCTCAGGAGATAGATGCTTATGACATACAGAATCGTGACAGCTTTAAAATAACGCCCTGCCTTTTTATACAAATAAGTTCATGACATGCTAGTTATAAATGATTACAGTTAACAGGCAATATGAGTGTCCAATTCGGGCACTAGTCACGGCCTACGGGGTTGGGTCGTGACAGAGTCCATACTCAAGCTCCTAAAGAAATACGTGCCCACAAAATGGACTGACGAGTGTCAGAAAGCCTTCAACACCATCAAAAAGTATTTGTTCAATCCACCGGTCTTGGTATCTCCCAGACTCGGAAGCCCACTTTTGCTATACTTATCAGTCTCATAAAATGCCTTTGGATGTGTGTTAAGATAACACGATGAGACAGGCAAAAAGGAGCATGCAATTTACTATCTAAGCAAGAAATTCACTGCCTGCGAGGCAAATAACATACTGGTGGAAAAGACATGCTTCTCTTTAATCTAGGTGGCCCAGATACTGAGACATTATTTGTCCACGTATACCACTCACCTCATTTCCAAGATGGATCCATTAAGATATATCTTTCGCCAGCCCATGCCCATTGGGAAGTTGGCCAGTGGCAAACACAGTTACGTGAATTCAACATTATGTACATAGTGCAAAAGGCTGTCAAAGGACAAGCATTAGCTGACCTGTTAGATAAAGGTCCTGTGGATGAGGATCTTGAACCACTTTCAACTCATTTCTCAGATGAAGGAATACTAACTATAGAAGAAGAAGTAGTCGAGCCCTACTCATGAAGGAGGTTATTCTTCGATGAGGCCATTAATTACAAAGGTTCCGAAAACGGGGCACTTTTAATATCAGAGAACGCGCAACGTTATCCGATGGCCGCAAAGCTCAAATTCCGATGTACCAACAATATGGCAGAGTATAAGGCTTGCATCTTAGGCCTCAGGATAGCATTAGACATGGATATTAGTGAGTTATTGGTCATAGAAGATTCCAATATGTTGATCCACCAAGTACAGAACGAATAGGCTACAACGAATAAAAAGATCTTACAATACGTAAACCTAGCCCAGAGGTTGTGAAAAAGGTTCAAAAAGATCAAATTCAAGCATACGCCTATGGCTCATAATAAGTGTGTTGATGCTTTGGCCACCACAGCGTCAATGATTCAACATCCTGAAAGCAACCACATAGACCCTTTGGAAATAAGTCTGAGAGAGGAGCACACCTACTGTTCCCATGTAGAAGCAAAACCAGATGGTAAACCATGGTACAACGACATCAAGTTGTATTTAGAGAAAGGAGAATACCCCGAGGTACCACAAGTAATCAAAGGAAAACCGTCCGAAGAATGGCCAATGTTTTCTTCCTCAAAAGGGAAATACTTTACAAACAGACACTAGATCTAGGTTTGCTCCGATGTGTGGACGTTGCTGAAGCCTAAATTTTCCTGGAGGAAATACATGCTGGGACATGTGGGCCCTATATGAATGGTTTCGTGCTGGCCAAGAAAATCCTCCGAGTAGGATATTCTTGGATGACAATGGAAGGTGACTGCTACAAATTTGTGCAAAGATGTCATCAGTGTCAGATTCATGGAGATCTAATTAGGGTCCCACAAAGTGAACTCAACACCATGAGCTCACCCTGGCTGTTTTTCGCCTGGAGCATGGACATCATTGCACCTATCGAGCCTATTCCCTCAAATGGACATCGATTCATTTTGGTTGCCATAGACTACTTCACCAAATGGGTAGAAGTAACATCGCACAAATCAGTAACAAAGAAAGTAGTAGCTGCTTTCGTGCGAAACAACATCATATGCCGCTTCGGCATACCTAAGTCCATTATAATAGACAATGGAGCGAATCTGAACTATAACCTAATGAAGGATATCTGTGAACAATTCTGAATCACATATCGGAATTCAACTGGCTACCGGCCTAAAATGAATGGAGCTGTAGAAGCGGCCAACAAGAATATCAAGAGAATACTAAGGAAGATGACAGACAATTACAAGTGATGGCACGAACAATTTCCATATGCCTTATTTGGATAACATACAACAGCCCGAACTTCAACAGGGTCAACTCCATACTTGCTTGTTTATGGTACTGAAGCGGTCATACTTGTCGAGGTTGAAATACCATCATTAAGAATCATTCAAGAAGAGGAAATGTCACGACCCGACTCGGGGCCGCGACGAGCACCCGGTGCTAGCCCACCCGAGCACCCTCTTAGCTTACTCTTATACTTACATCTAGGTGAGCCACATAATTATACATACATTTCCATTCATTCGTCAACGAGTCCCAATTAGACAACAGTACATTTATATCACCATAGGCATCTATGCCACATCAATGTACATGGGCCAACATGGCCAACAAAATGATACACAAAACATAGGCCGACAAGGCCGGACATGTCTAACCATATACACATGACTACGAGCCTCTAGGAAGAGTATAACACATCACATGAGCGGGATAGGACCCCACTATGGCCGTAATTATATACACAAAAGAATAAGTACCCAAAAGCTATGGCTCCGAAGGAAATGGAGCTCCGCTATGTAATCTCTGAATAAGCAGCTATGGATCAAGTATGTCTCCCTGTGCACCTGCGGGCATGACGCAACATCCACAAACAAAAGCACGTCAGTACGAAGAATGTACTGAGTATGTAAAGCATCATTAACATCAATATAGAAGCATCATAGACAATATATGAAGTGGCATAGGAAGGAAGACAATAGTATCGTCGTCATGGCACTTACCTGCCTTTCATATGAACTTTCCATTTCTCATGCGTATTTCATAATAGTGCTCGTATTCGTATACATGCCCCTATTCGCATTCATATACATAGTCTTTCCACATTCATATTAATATTATATACATAGCCATACACTTATATACATACATAGCGTACCCGACTATAAGGTTCGGTGTTTCATACATACTTGGCCAACCAAGGCTCAATGTTATTTCTACCTGGCCCTACCAAGGCTTCAGGGTTATCCGTAGCATCTGCAGATGTGTGCGCGCGTTACGTAATCATATACATACATACATATATATATACATCCATATACATATATTCTACCCGGCATTATAAGATCGGGGTGTCATTATGGCCCTTCATAGGCACATGTGAATATAATAGCCCGTAGGCACCTTTAGCATCATTACTATTATCATCGTCATCACTATCATCATCGTTTTCGCTACATCTCTATCTTATGCTTACTCGTCAATGGGGTGCGTAGTACATTCGTAGCACGTATCAAGGGTCGTGAGCTTATGAGCTTGGAGTGTCAATCACTTGAATACAACATACTCATATAGAGGATTTAAGAGTTTGGCCAAGGAACCATGCCTTATGAAAGAAGGGTTAGCCTTACCTACCTTTTTGTCGGACTATTCTACACTAGCACGCTTCCTTCCAATGCTAGCGTCTATACTGTCACGACCCAACCCCGTAGGCCGTGACTAGTGCCCGATCTGGGCACCCGAACGCATCTATCAAATGCTATCTCAAATTGTATCAAACGCATTCTAGTATATAGCAGAAGCCGACAAGGCTTTATTTCAAATTTAGTTAATTTCCAGAAAAATTTCGGCAGAGTTTCCTTTGTTTTACGGACTATCCAATATACCCTGCACGCAGAAAATACCAACAAAGGCCACACAGGGCCGACAAAAGCAGCATTTAACATATGCGGACCGGCCGCCGTGGCGAATGGAATCGCCCAAACACGACATATACATACATCTGTACAGAAAGACCCCAACCCACAAACATGTCCACCCGGTTTCTGATGTTCAATTTTGACCTGCTGACAATTGGGACACTGGGCGACGAACTCTGCGATATCCCGTTTCATGCCATCCCAACAATATAGGCATCTAAGATCATGGTACATCTTCGTAGACCCAGGATGAACAGAATAGCGAGCATAATGTGCCCCGCCCATAACCTGCTGTCGAAGCCCTGCAATATCAGGTACACACAACATGCCTCTGTATAGTAAGGTTCCGTCTGGTGTAAACTCGAACGGAGTCTTCTCCTTTTCATGGGCAGTGTCTCTGTATCGAGCTAAAACAGGATCTTCATATTGATGCCGTTTGATATCTTCCTTAATAGATGATTCAGAAACCCCTCGGACAGAAATCCGTGTACCTCCAGAATCGGCCAGACGAACCCCAAGATTAGCCAACTGATGAATGTTACGTACTATCTCTCTCCTGTCTGGCTGTAAATCTGCCAAGCTGCCCATAGATTTCCGGCTGAGCGCATCTGCAACAACATTAGCCTTGCCCGGATGATACAGAATATCCACATCATAGTCTTTCAGGAGCTCTAGCCACCTCCGCTGCCGCAAATTAAGCTCCTTCTTCTTAAAAATATACTGGAGACTCTTATGATCTGTATAGATATTAACATGAACGCCATATAAATAATGTCTCCATATTTTCAGAGCATGGATCACCGCTGCAAGCTCCAGATCGTGGGTAGGATAATTCCTTTCATGCTTTTTCAGCTGCCGCGAAGCATAAGCTATAACTCTGCCGTGCTGCATCAATACACAGCCCAATCCCATGCCAGAAGCGTCACAATAAATAACATATCCATCGGGTCCCTCTGGAAGAGTCAGAACTGAGGCCGTAGTCAGCTTCTCTTTCAGCAACTGGAAGCTTCGTTCACAAGCATCAGTCCACTGGAACTTAGCTCCCTTCTGAGTTAGTCTTGTCAAAGGCGCTGAAATCGAAGCAAACGTTTCCACAAATCTTCTGTAATAGCCTGCTAACCCCAGAAAACTACGTACCTCTGTGGGCTTCTGTCACGACCCAGCCCCGTGGGCCGCGACTGGTGTCCTTCTGGGACACCCCAACGAACTCACACCCAGACCATCGTAATCAGGCTCGTCCAAACTCCACGTACGTTATTCGAACTCATCATCGTAATCAGACATCTACCGAACACTTATCCTAAGCAGTCGCCCGTACAGATCAGACAAATCACAAATCAGAAGGAAGGCGGAATGTACATCGCCAAATTTCACACACACACATCAGAAGGGTGGCGGAATGCACATCGCCCCCAAGTACATACACATACATACAAACTCAGAGGCCGACTTGGCCATAGCAGCGTACGGGCCGCTTAAGATCGCAAAACAGACTCACATGCAAACACACCGGACCCACGACCCACAAATCTGACTACAGGCCTCTAGACAAAACAGAACATAAGAACATAGGACGGGACAGGGCCCCGCCGTACCCACTCATCCAAATATACAGAATACAGACACAACAAAAGATATGTACCAAAAGTAGGCTCCGGATCAAGGGGAGCTTTCCAACACAGCAGAATGAGTAGCCTAAACTGGAGGACCACCCAAACGAGCTTCTGTACCTGCGGGCATGAAACACAGCCCCCGAAGAAACGGGGGTCAGTACGGGAGAAGTACTGAGTATGTAAAGCAGAAGGTACAGAAATCACAAACACAGCTGGAGTCAGAAAGAACAAACACACCAACATCGCAAACAAAGCAAACCTGTGCGGGAGGCGAACGTACAAATGCAAATCAAATCATGTATAGGGTTTAGGAACGTGGTCACCCCCCCGACGCTGGTGCCACAACACATCATAACTCCAGAAGTTTTCAAATCTCCGTACAGTCTCCAGACACATCATATCACACACACATCATATCATCAGAACATATCAAATGCCATATCACATCATAACTCCATAAACGGTAACCGGCCCTATGGCGAGGCCTCGGAAACCGTAACACATCATAACTCCCGAATA
Source organism: Lycium barbarum (assembly GCF_019175385.1). NCBI lineage: Eukaryota > Viridiplantae > Streptophyta > Magnoliopsida > Solanales > Solanaceae > Lycium > Lycium barbarum. Next base: position 56,417,120 of record NC_083342.1, on the reverse strand, counting down.
TATTATAGCGCGCACGATCACAAAGTCGGCCCGGGTACCGACGAACGAAGTCATAGCAGACAGCACGAACAGAGTAGTGCCGAAACCATATGCATATTAAAAATAATTTGTCGGACTCAACATATCGTTTACATATAGGCAGATACTGACGCCAGAAGGCTCGGAGTAGGAATCGAATTGATAAAAGTAGGCATATAAAGGTTACGAAGTTCCAAACTGTCAAATTCGTAAGAAAACTGTTCATAAGTCATTTTTCCGGAATTCTCACATCATCCCAGAGTACAGAACATGCATTAGTGGCATAGGAAGTTTCAAACACATCCTTGAGTCATAAACAGAAGATTGCGAATCATAACAGACACAAGCGAATCAAACAAACCGAATAAGGGGAGCCTCGGGGCTCGCGGGCCCACCTCGGGTCAAATTGAGGCGGCGGACACAAATCACAGACTTTCGGCTCCATAGAGCCATCTACAAAAGTTTCGAAGAGTTTCGGACACAACAGCACAAGTTATGGAGGTACGAACATTCTTTTAACCAAATGTGACAAAGAGGGTTCAATCGCGCTGAGTGAATAGTGCTCGAACTTGAACCTCGATTTCCAAGAGTAGGATTATTCCCGAGGGGCCGATCTTAACCTAGTATGTCTAGGACATGCCAAAAGAATGATAGGTAGGCTTTACATACCTGGTTGGCGCCTTACGCTCGTCAAATCGCGATTCCCGTTTCGTCCAGAAACTGCAAATGGTCACTTTTACCAGTTACTATTCATGAGAGTTAGCATTTTCATCTTTGGGGCTATACTTGGCTACCGAAATTTCGGCAGCATTTCCCCTATAAACCTAACATCCCCGAGACTTGGCTCGGCTCAAAATACAACAACAACAACAACCCAAACATCATTACACAATACTAACCACAATCAAACCACACTAGCTTCAAAATTTCACCTTAATACATAAGTTGGTAATCCTATATTCAAACTTCACAATTCTAACTCATGTTCACATTATTGTATTCATTCATTCAAGATTATTCCTCCACATAACATACAAGTTCCAAACCATATACAAAGTTTCTCAAAATCCATTTCTTTCCCTATTTCATTTCAACCACCAAAAGTTACGACGAATATTCTAACTTGCGTCGTTTCATTCCAAATTCATCAACATCAACTATAAATCATATTTAAAGTCCTTAGTATCATAAATATACTATGATATATACAAATATACCAAAGGTATACACTTTCCGATAACGTCCGAAATTATTTTCTAGCACAAACTCAATTCTTTAATCGATCCTTTACGACATAAAGATCACAACAACACATTATTCAAGCTAAACAAGATAAAATTCTTATGCCTTGCACTACATGGGACTCACGGCCAAACACACCCTTCTATATACACACACACCATGCACAAACACAACCTCATCCCACAATCTTCACACTAATCCAATCACTAACACATATATATCCATTTCATAACATTAAAACATAAAAATCTTACCTTTTTCTTGAATTTCCGACTTGTCGCAAACGCCGCCCTTTCGTCAAACTAATTGTATCACAACGAAGAGCACCTCGAACTCATCAATCATTACAAAAGAAACTAGGTGTTTGGATTAGAAACAAGGCCAAGGAATTCTTTTTTTTTTTTCTCCTTGTTCGGCCGAAACCCCCTTTCTCTTTGATCTTGTATTTTTTTTTTTTGATTAACTTCTTGATAATTACCAAGTGCTTGATATATATCCACTCATAGGTCATGTGCATAGAACATGACCTTAATGAAATGGACTTGGGCTTGCCCCCCCCCCCCTTGGCCGGCCACTTAACTCAATTGGGCCTCAATTTTTGTATTCCATTTTCTTAGCCCAATGCATAAAATGTCCCGTTTTGTAATTCCCGGAACTAATTTCTAAAATTCCAAATTTACCCTCGGCCTTCCCCGAGGTCTTGACATCAATGATTCCATAATCAACATGAGCATAGCAACTTGAATCAAATTATTTCCTCAACACACACAAGTCTTATTTATTTTCTTGATTTCCCGTTATACGAAAATACGGGACATAACAGCTTCGTGGGTCTGGGCCAATTATTCACGGCCTCAATCTTCTGTGTATCCACCCGGACACCATCAGCTGCAATAATATGCCCCAGGAATGCCACTGAAGCTAGCCAGAATTCACATTTAGAAAATTTTGCATATAATTTCTGATGCCGAAGTACCCCAAGTACCGCTCTCAGATGATCTGCGTGCTCTGCCGCGGACCGAGAATAAACCAGGATATCATCGATAAATACAATTATGAACATGTCTAAGAATGGCCTGAATACCCGGTTCATTAAATCCATGAATACCGCAGGAGCATTAGTCAGCCCAAAAGACATAACTCTGAATTCATAATGCCCATATCTGGTCCGGAATGCTGTCTTAGGAATATCAGCCTCTCGTACCCGTACCTGATGATAGCCTGACCGAAGGTCTATCTTCGAAAAATATTTTGGCGCCCTGCAACTGATCAAACAAATCGTCAATTCTGGGGAGGGGGTATTTATTCTTTATGGTTACCTTATTCAGCTGCCGATAATCAATACACATACGCAGCGACCCGTCTTTCTTACGCACAAATAATACCGGGGCTCCCCAAGGCGAAGTACTGGGTCTAATGAAGCTTTTTTCTAACAGATCCTTCAACTGCTCTTTCAGTTCTTTCAATTCTGCCGGTGCCATTCTGTACGGGGGAATAGATATAGGCTGAGTATCTGGAAGCAAATCAATAGTAAAATCTATCTCCCGCTCTGGAGAAAGGCATGGAAGCTCATCTGGGAACACATCTGGAAATTCATTAACCACGGGAACTGACTGAAGGGTCAGCGTTTCTGCTGTCAAGTCTTGTACCCGAACCAGATGATAAAAATAACCCTTTCCGATCATTTTCTTCGCCTTAAGGTATGAAATAAACTTACCTTTCGGCGATGCTGTATTACCGGCCCACTCTATAACTTGCTCCCCAGGAAACTGGAAACGAACTACCTTATTTTGGCAGTCAACATTGGCATAACAGGAGGCTAGCCAGTCCATTCCCATAATAACATCAAATTCAATCATATCTAATTCCACCAGATCTGCCTTAGTGCCACGGCCACATACAATTACAGAACAGTCTTTATATACCTGTTTTGCTACAATAAAGTCCCCAATCGGTGTGGCTACCTCAAATGGCTCTATAGGTTCAGGCGTTATAGCAATTTTACTAGCAACTAGAGGCGAAATATATGACAAAGTCGAACCTGGATCAATCAATGCATACACAGACCGAGAGAAGACCAATAATGTACCTGTGACGACATTAGGCGACGCCTCCTGGTCCTGGCGGCTGGACAAAGCATAAATGCGGTTCGAAGGACCGCCAGTACCAGAAGCTCCACCACGGCCTCTGCCGCGACCCGCCGGTGCTGATGTACCCGGCCCTGTAGGGCGCATAGCCACTGACGAAGATGATGACCCGGCGGCTGATCCGGTAGGCTGCGCTGCACCACCCGAACTACCCTTATACGAGCAATCTCTCACAGAATGGCCCTGACGGCCACAAGAAAAGCATGCACCGGTGGCTCTGTAGCACTCTCCAGGGTGGTATCTGCCGCAATAAGAACACTGAGGCCTAGGTGGCCTCATCTGACCAGAACCCCTATCTGTCCTCGAACCTGAAGCCCTGGAGCTCTGGCCTGCTCCTGAATAACCTGGGCTATCAAATCTACGACCTGTAGGATGTGGAGGTGCGCTCTGTGCTGGCTGAGATGGATATCTGCTAGGCTGCTGCGGCTGCTGAGGCTGTCTGCCCCGGAAATCTCCAGAATACCCGGATGATCTGGCCCTCTTAGGCTGTCTCCGATCCTGACTCCTATCGGGCTGATGGCCCTTGTGCCGGTCCTCCATGCCCTGGGCGTGCGCCTGAATCCGGGCAATATCCATATCGGGCTGAGCGGCCAATACCAAGCAACTGTTGACAAAATACCGATCCAGCCCCATAATATACCTGTGCATCCTGTCAGCCATAGTAGCTACCACAGCAGGTGCGTATCGGGCCAATGAGTCGAACTCCATACTGTACTCTTGAACACTGCGACCCCTCTGTCTCAGCAATAAGAATTAGTCAGCCTTGGCCCGCCATAACTCCGGAGGCAGAAAATGGCTAAGAAAAGCCTGAGAAAAATCATCCCAAACTGCTGGGGGAGCACCGTCACCTCTGGATAACTCCCATGACTCGTACCAATTAGCCGCTACATCATACAACCGGTACGAAGCCAACGTGACTGACTCTATCGCGGAAGCATTAATCAACTGTAAGGTGCGCCGCATCTTCTTGATAAACTCCTCAGGATCCTCCTCGGGCTTTGTCCCGAAGAACTCTAGAGGGCCACAAGTCAAGAACTCACGAGCTCTCGAACTGTCACGCCTATATGCTTGGTCACCTCCCAATCCGTGCCCCTGAACCTGTCCCGCCACAAGTCTGGTCAATAGCTGGACTGCCTCTCTCATAGTCTGATCCTCAGTCCCTGGCCGTGGAGCTGGAGGCTCAGGTGCTGGAATCTCGGGAGCTGGCGGTGGAGCCGCCCCTCGACCTGCAGCCGCTGCTGCTCCAATCTCCTCTACGTGTGGCGGTGTGGAAGAGCCCTCTGCCAGGGGCAAAATATCAGGAGCAATATGTGCATGGGCCCTGGTAACCCTCTGGGCCCGACTAGTCTCTCCCACCGCTGCTGCCTTGGCCTTTTGGGCCGCTGTCGCCTTTTTTGGAGGCATAACTGCAAATGTAACAATTCGTTAGGGAGGAGTCATCCTGATAACACAGCTCTATCGCACGATCTAAGACAGAAAGAAGGGTAGTATCCTAAATGCCCTGTAGCCTCCTGTTTATAGGTGTGGTGCACAACACACCGATAAACAAGACTCTACTAGACACGGTCTGTAGACATTCCGAGGACGAACCGCTCTGATACCACTTTTGTCACGACCCAACCCCGTAGGCCGTGACTAGTGCCCGATCTGGGCACCCGAACGCATCTATCAAATGCTATCTCAAATTGTATCAAACGCATTCTAGTATATAGCAGAAGCCGACAAGGCTTTATTTCAAATTTAGTTAATTTCCAGAAAAATTTCGGCAGAGTTTCCTTTGTTTTACGGACTATCCAATATACCCTGCACGCAGAAAATACCAACTAAGGCCACACAGAGCCGACAAAAGTAGCATTTAACATATGCGGACCGGCCGCCGCGGCGAATGGAATCGCCCAAACACGACTTATACATACATCTGTACAGAAAGACCCCAACCCACAAACATGTCCACAGACCTCTAAACTGACCGACAGAATCATATGACGGGACAGGGCCCCGCCTGTCACGACCCAAACCCCGTGGGCCGCGACTGGTACCCTACCTGGGTACCCATACGTACCTACCTGATCGAATTCGAACCATACAGATTTTTTTTTTTTCAAAACAGAAGTACAGAGGTAGGCCGATACAAATACGGCACGCGCGTAACATACGTATATATACATATATACCTGAACATACAGACATTTACAAGTAAGCCGGCAAGGCTAACATACAGACGAAACCCGTAACCCACACATCTATCTACAGGCCTCTACAGACATACAGAATCATATGACGGGACAGGGCCCCGCCGTACCCAGAATATACAGACATACGGAGTACACAAAGACAGAAGGTATATACCAAAGATATATGCTCCGAGTCAAAGGAGCTCTTCAAGTAGCAGAGTCGGAACCCTACGCGGGCGGCGTATCACCTGGTGCGTCTGTACCTGCGGGCATGTAGCGCAGCCCCCGAAGAACGGGGGTCAGTACGAAAAATGTACCGAGTATGTAAAGCAGAAACATAACAGATATAACATAGTCCGAACCGGAGTCACAGAAATATAACGGACAGAACCATAAATCAGACTGACGGACAGAATTGTGATCCAGACAGACATACAGAATCGTGTTCCATACAAATAAACAGAATTATAGTTCGGACAGACAGACGGAATCATAATATAGACAGACGAGCAGAATCTGAATCCATACGGACATATAGAATCAGAAGCCATACGGACAGACAGCAATAGTCATAGCACAGACGGACAGACAGTAGTGTGTCGGACAGAATTATGCATGCAGAGTAGCACAGAGTCATACAAAATCATACAGAGGCGTGTGATTTACCAATACAGATAGCACACGCATATATTTTCATACAGATCCCAGCCCTGTCTGGGGGCGCGGTAACAGAACCCGGCCCTCATAGTACGGGACGCGGTGGACAGACAGAATCAAATCAGATCATATGCCATCCTGGCCGCCATCCCCATACACAGATCATACAGACATACAGATCCCGGCCCGTACGCCGAGGGACGCGGTGAACAATGCAGAGAAAATATGCACGATAACAGAACCTGGCCCGGGTCGCAGTGAAAGAATGCATTGAGACAAACACGAATCGATAAATGAGAAACCACCTACCTACAGACTCAACATACAGACTCGATCAATCAGAAGGGTGCCAAACGGCGAGCCAAAATCAGAATATCCAGATAGTATGCATAGCACGCGCTCATACCCTAGTTAGGAAGGCACGACAGATTATCAGAATGGGATGCTCGGATTTTCAGAAATCATAATATATAAATTACACAAAATTATCCATAACATTCACAAAATAATAGTTCAGAAGTTTTTAGAGAAAATCGGACCCAAAACAGAAGTATTTAAAACCGTACCGGACGTATCGGGCCTTGTGGGCCCACCTCGGACCAACCCGAGGCTACATACGTAAATTATCGATGATTGACCTTATGTGGTCGCCCATACTCATTCGGAAGTGTTCCGACTCCGTTTGGGGAAGTTTTGCACAAAAATCTTACTTTAAGGGCAATTTGCAAGAAAAAGGGTTCAATTGAATTGAAGGAATTGGAGCGGTTTTCCGTCTCGAATTCCGGAAAACGGAGTCGGACCTAAGGCTCGCGGCCAAGCCTATCACATCCAGAACATGCCTAGGAACGCAAAGAAATGCTTCACATACCTCGATGGCTCCTTATGCTCGCTTGGCGTCACTCCAAATTTCGTCCAAAATCTGGAAATGGTCAAGTTTACCATTTGGTTAGTTTCATTCTTTCAATACTCCAAACTTAAACATACTTGCCTACCGAAATTTCGGCAGCATTTCCTCTGTATATATGACATCCCCAAAAGTTATAACACAGCCAAACAACCAACACAACCCAAAAACAATAGTCATAACAACAACAAGTAGTTCGAAACACATAATAGGGCACAATTTGCCAACTTTCCTTATAACTTAACACCTTTCATTCCGACCTCATATTTCCAAACCAAACTTATTATTTTCGTATTCATTACCTACCAAAGTCATTCCAACATACGTCGGAGGCATATCTTATCATTTTCACACGATATACAAACTTTCCATTACAGCCACTACTTATCCAATTTTTTTCCGACCTTCAACATACAAGTTCATCAACACATTTTTACATTGCAAATTCATTATCCTTGATTATACTTTCAAGAAATCACGCTAACGCGACATACATTCCGACGACAACCTAACCAACAGCTTCTTTGTTTTCCCTTAACCATTATCCTTTAATCTACTTCACAAAGCCGTAACACAATTAGCATACACACAAAGATCAAATTCATGGCCATACTTAATACCATACCACACGGCCTACATACTACATTTTCCAATTCTCTCTAATTCATCCCACTTTCCTTTCTAATACAATTTCCACCATACTACAACTAACTTACACCAGAATTCAAACCATTCAAGACATGCAATACATATATATGCATTCGGCCACACCCACATTTCTCAACATACAAAATTTTCCATGTTTTTCCTTCATTCACACATACTACAACACACATATATCATTTTAAACATAACCAAAGCATGGAATCCTTACCTTTCTTCAAGTTCTTCACTTGGGGTTGAAGTTGTTTTCTTGCCAAAATATTTATATCAACTTGTAGATAATCTTGTGCTTAGCAATAATCTCTCAAGAGAGGAACTTTTTAAACCCAAGAATTGGCTCCAAAAATTTTTTCTTTCTTTTCCTTTTCCTTCTCTCTTCCACCCGAATTGGCTCTCTCTCTCTCTCTTTCTATTTCTTTGTTCTTGCTAAATGTTTCTTGAACCTTCTCAATAATTATCCAATGCATATATAATTTCCCATGGAATTTAATTATTCCATGGGCTTGGACTTAGGGTGGCCGGTTGGGCCCCTTAAGTTGGGCCTTTTGCTTCATTTTTTTTTTTGAGCCCAATGGCTAAATTTTTTTTTTTTTTTCTTTTTTGTAATTCATGGAACAAGTTTCAAAAATTCCAATTGTTGCCCTTGGCCACCTTTCGTAATTCCACACCATTGTGTTCATACCCTACACATCCATACCAAGAAATGTCCAATTGTGGCCTTATTCATCACAAGTCCATTTATCTTGAATTTTTCGAATAAACAAAAATGTCGGATGTAACATTCTCCCCCCCTTTAGAACATTCGTCCTCGAATGTTAAATTGACCTTGTGGGGCGCTATACTACTCCGGGAGGGTTCTCTTTATAGTCGTCCTTTGCTGACTTTCCGACATGGCTTGTTTACCAATATTATGAGGTAACTTTTCACATCACAGATTCAGATGCCTTCATAATATATCTTCTCGTGCCCCACGCAATCGTCGAACCATAAGCTATATTCTTGCAACTGACGAACGCTTTCCAGACGTCATAGTCCGTATCATTTCTTGTTACACTCTGGAGATTTCTACCACATCGATATAATCCCACTTCATTCCAGACACTTCTTACCAACAGATTCAGGACCGGAACCGAACGCGTAGAAGCATATCGGACGGATTCGTAGTCAAGGTCAGGGGCCCGGAAGTATGTCAGACAGACCTGAGATCGGAGTCAGACGTATAAAAAGGTATCGGACGGGTTTCGAAATCGGAATCAGGCTTACAGAAATGTATCATACAGAGTCGCACTTAGAATCAGACATGCGGAGATATATCAGACAGACATGCGATCGCAATTAGACGTACAGAGGCACACCAGACGGATTTATATCCAGAGTCAGACATACAGAGGTGTGTCAGACAGATTCGTAATCGGAGTTAATCGTACAGAGATACGTCAGACAGGCACATATTCAGAATCAATCATACAAATCGTCTTGGGTGTCGCTTATCGACTTTTTCAAGGATTCTGCTTATTTGCCCTTCTTATCTCTCTTCTTCCCTACTATCCATACACTCTTTCCTTTTACAACCATCGTCATACCAAACTAACTTATGAGGTCATTGGGCTTTCTCTATCCCCTGACAACATTCGGGTCGTTGCTGACTGTTACCCAGATTCGCTCAATTTCGAGCGGTATCGCCCCTTTTCTTTTTGCCCATTTAATCCGCGTCGGACTGTGTGGTTGTTGTAAAGGCACTAATTACCCCACACATTCTCCTTTACTTTATATTACCCCAAATTTTCATTTATGTCCACCACACCTACACTTGTGCAGAACTTTGCATTACTTCCCAGGGGGTTACCCATCTCAGAATTGCTCTGGCCTGAGCACGCTTAACTCTGAAACTTTCATGCATTTCGACACGTTAGGGCTAATATAATTTCGTCGATCGCCCCTCACGACCTTTGTCACGAAATTTTTGAGTAACTCTGGGTCTTCGCAGGTTTTCGGAAAAATTTTGGTAGCGGGTCCCACCCCCGGCTAAGTCATACCATTACCATATTGCTTTTCTGAATCTCGGTATCCACCAAATTAACACCTATCTTACTATTTCTAGTACCCAGAAGTATAAGATCACGTAATTCAGCAAAACACAAAATTATCCATACATACATTTCTCAAAAGGGATTTGCTGGCGTACCTGGGCGTGCACTCGAAGACGCTCCTGGGTCCTGCCGGCCGGTTAAAGCAAACACGCGGTTCGAAGGACCGCTGTAACCAGAAGCTGCACCTCGTCCTCTGCCACGACCCGCTGGCGCTGGTGCTGGTGCCGGTGCTCCTCGCCCCGCAGGGCGCATGGCTGCTGAAGGAGAAGATGAGCCTGCAACGGACCCAGCAGGCCGGGCTGAACCCGAACTGCCCTTAAGTGGGCACTCTCTGACTCGATGGTCTGGGCTCCCACAAAAATAACAAGCGCCCGTAGCGCGGTAGCACTCCCCCGGGTGGGATCTCCCACAGTAAGAACACGGGGGTATGGGTGGCCTCGACTGACCGGTGCCTCTAGAGCTCTGTCCTGCGAACTGTGGGGGCGTACTGTAGGCTGGCTGGGACGAGTACCTGTTACCCTGCCGCTGGGAAGGCTCGACCTGGAACCCCTCTGAATACCCAGCCGATCTGGCCCTCTTAGGCCGGCCCCTGTCGTAACTCCTATCAGGCCGACGTTCCCTACGTCGGTCCTCCATGCCCTGGGCGTGTGCCTGCACCCGGGCTACATGCATCCCTGGCTGAGCAGCCACAGCCAAACAACCATCAATCAGATAAGAGTCCAGTCCCATCACATACCTGTGCACCCTGTCGGCCATCTCAGCTACTATGGTGGGTGCATACCTAGCCAGTGAATCAAACTCTAGGCTGTACTCGCGAACACTTCTACCATTCTGCCTCAAATTCAAGAACCGATCAACCCTAGCTCTTCGTAGCTCTGGTGGTAGAAAATGGTCAAGAAAGGCCTTAGCAAATTCGGCCCATACTACTGGGGGCGCATCGTCGCCCCTGGAGAGCTGCCAAGACTCATACCAATTTGCTGCCACCTCATACAATCGATACGAAGCCAACTCCACAGACTCAGTCGGCGATGGCTTAATCAATCGCAGTGTGCTCTCCATCTTTCTGATGAACTCCTGGGGGTCCTCCTCAGATTTTGTCCCGGAGAATTCTGGAGGACTACATGTCAAAAACTCGCGAGCCCTGGAGCTCTCATACCTGTCCGCACGACCACCCCCTAATCCATGCCTACGAACCTGCTCCGCCATTAGTGTGGTCAATAACTGAACCGCATCTCGCATGGCCCTACTCTCCGCCCCTGCCGGTGGAGCTGGAGGCTCGGGCGCTGGAACCTCAGGAGCCTGCGGTGGAGCCGTCTCCCGATTAGCAGCTCCTGCTGCTCTGATATCCTCTCGCGAGGGGGGTGTAATAGACCCAGACGACGGGGGCACATCCTCGAGTGCAGGCTGACCACTGGCCCTGGTAACCCTCGGGGCCTGGCTAGTCTCTCCTGCTTCAATCCTCGCCTTGCCCTTCTGGGCGGCTGTTGCCTTCCTCGGAGGCATCGCTGAAACATGGCAGATCGTTAGGAGAGGATCATCCTATTAATACAGTTCTATTGCACGATCTAAGAATCCAAAGAAGGGTAACATCCTAAATGCCCTGTAGCTTCCTGTTTATAGATGTGGTGCACAACACATCGATAAACAAGACTCTACTAGACACGGCCTGTAGACATACCGAGGACTAACCGCTCTGATACCACTTTTGTCACGACCCAAACCCCGTGGGCCGCGACTGGTACCCTACCTGGGTACCCATACGTACCTACCTGATCGAATTCGAACCATACAGATTTTTTTTTTTCAAAACAGAAGTACAGAGGTAGGCCGATACAAATACGGCACGCGCGTAACATACGTATATATACATATATACCTGAACATACAGACATTTACAAGTAAGCCGGCAAGGCTAACATACAGACGAAACCCGTAACCCACACATCTATCTACAGGCCTCTACAGACATACAGAATCATATGACGGGACAGGGCCCCGCCGTACCCAGAATATACAGACATACGGAGTACACAAAGACAGAAGGTATATACCAAAGATATATGCTCCGAGTCAAAGGAGCTCTTCAAGTAGCAGAGTCGGAACCCTACGCGGGCGGCGTATCACCTGGTGCGTCTGTACCTGCGGGCATGTAGCGCAGCCCCCGAAGAACGGGGGTCAGTACGAAAAATGTACCGAGTATGTAAAGCAGAAACATAACAGATATAACATAGTCCGAACCGGAGTCACAGAAATATAACGGACAGAACCATAAATCAGACTGACGGACAGAATTGTGATCCAGACAGACATACAGAATCGTGTTCCATACAAATAAACAGAATTATAGTTCGGACAGACAGACGGAATCATAATATAGACAGACGAGCAGAATCTGAATCCATACGGACATACAGAATCAGAAGCCATACGGACAGACAGCAATAGTCATAGCACAGACGGACAGACAGTAGTGTGTCGGACAGAATTATGCATGCAGAGTAGCACAGAGTCATACAAAATCATACAGAGGCGTGTGATTTACCAATACAGATAGCACACGCATATATTTTCATACAGATCCCGGCCCTGTCTGGGGGCGCGGTAACAGAACCCGGCCCTCTTAGTACGGGACGCGGTGGACAGACAGAATCAAATCAGATCATATGCCATCCTGGCCGCCATCCCCATACACAGATCATACAGACATACAGATCCCGACCCGTACGCCGAGGGACGCGGTGAACAATGCAGAGAAAATATGCACGATAACAGAACCTGGCCCGGGTCGCAGTGAAAGAATGCATTGAGACAGACACGAATCGATAAATGAGAAACCACCTACCTACAGACTCAACATACAGACTCGATCAATCAGAAGGGTGCCAAACGGCGAGCCAAAATCAGAATATCCAGATAGTATGCATAGCACGCGCTCATACCCTAGTTAGGAAGGCACGACAGATTATCAGAATGGGATGCTCGGATGTTCAGAAATCATAATATATAAATTACACAAAATTATCCATAACATTCACAAAATAATAGTTCAGAAGTTTTTAGAGAAAATCGGACCCAAAACAGAAGTATTTAAAACCGTACCGGACGTATCGGGCCTTGTGGGCCCACCTCGGACCAACCCGAGGCTACATACGTAAATTATCGATGATTGACCTTATGTGGTCGCCCATACTCATTCGGAAGTGTTCCGACTCCGTTTGGGGAAGTTTTGCACAAAAATCTTACTTTAAGGGCAATTTGCAAGAAAAAGGGTTCAATTGAATTGAAGGAATTGGAGCGGTTTTCCGTCTCGAATTCCGGAAAACGGAGTCGGACCTAAGGCTCGCGGCCAAGCCTATCACATCCAGAACATGCCTAGGAACGCAAAGAAATGCTTCACATACCTCGATGGCTCCTTATGCTCGCTTGGCGTCACTCCAAATTTCGTCCAAAATCTGGAAATGGTCAAGTTTACCATTTGGTTAGTTTCATTCTTTCAATACTCCAAACTTAAACATACTTGCCTACCGAAATTTCGGCAGCATTTCCTCTGTATATATGACATCCCCAAAAGTTATAACACAGCCAAACAACCAACACAACCCAAAAACAATAGTCATAACAACAACAAGTAGTTCGAAACACATAATAGGGCACAATTTGCCAACTTTCCTTATAACTTAACACCTTTCATTCCGACCTCATATTTCCAAACCAAACTTATTATTTTCGTATTCATTACCTACCAAAGTCATTCCAACATACGTCGGAGGCATATCTTATCATTTTCACACGATATACAAACTTTCCATTACAGCCACTACTTATCCAATTTTTTTCCGACCTTCAACATACAAGTTCATCAACACATTTTTACATTCCAAATTCATTATCCTTGATTATACTTTCAAGAAATCACGCTAACGCGACATACATTCCGACGACAACCTAACCAACAGCTTCTTTGTTTTCCCTTAACCATTATCCTTTAATCTACTTCACAAAGCCGTAACACAATTAGCATACACACAAAGATCAAATTCATGGCCATACTTAATACCATACCACACGGCCTACATACTACATTTTCCAATTCTCTCTAATTCATCCCACTTTCCTTTCTAATACAATTTCCACCATACTACAACTAACTTACACCAGAATTCAAACCATTCAAGACATGCAATACATATATATGCATTCGGCCACACCCACATTTCTCAACATACAAAATTTTCCATGTTTTTTCTTCATTCACACATACTACAACACACATATATCATTTTAAACATAACCAAAGCATGGAATCCTTACCTTTCTTCAAGTTCTTCACTTGGGGTTGAAGTTGTTTTCTTGCCAAAATATTTATATCAACTTGTAGATAATCTTGTGCTTAGCAATAATCTCTCAAGAGAGGAACTTTTTAAACCCAAGAATTGGCTCCAAAAAATTTTTCTTTCTTTTCCTTTTCCTTCTCTCTTCCACCCGAATTGGCTCTCTCTCTCTCTTTCTATTTCTTTGTTCTTGCTAAATGTTTCTTGAACCTTCTCAATAATTATCCAATGCATATATAATTTCCCATGGAATTTAATTATTCCATGGGCTTGGACTTAGGGTGGCCGGTTGGGCCCCTTAAGTTGGGCCTTTTGCTTCATTTTTTTTTTGAGCCCAATGGCTAAATTTTTTTTTTTTTTTTTTTTTTTTTGTAATTCATGGAACAAGTTTCAAAAATTCCAATTGTTGCCCTTGGCCACCTTTCGTAATTCCACACCATTGTGTTCATACCCTACACATCCATACCAAGAAATGTCCAATTGTGGCCTTATTCATCACAAGTCCATTTATCTTGAATTTTTCGAATAAACAAAAATGTCGGATGTAACATTCTCCCCCCCTTTAGAACATTCGTCCTCGAATGTTAAATTGACCTTGTGGGGCGCTATACTACTCCGAGAGGGTTCTCTTTATAGTCGTCCTTTGCTGAATTTCCGACATGGCTTGTTTACCAATATTATGAGGTAACTTTTCACATCACAGATTCAGATGCCTTCATAATATATCTTCTCGTGCCCCACGCAATCGTCGAACCATAAGCTATATTCTTGCAACTGACGAACGCTTTCCAGACGTCATAGTCCGTATCATTTCTTGTTACACTCTGGAGATTTCTACCACATCGATATAATCCCACTTCATTCCAGACACTTCTTACCAACAGATTCAGGACCGGAACCGAACGCGTAGAAGCATATCGGACGGATTCGTAGTCAAGGTCAGGGGCCCGGAAGTATGTCAGACAGACCTGAGATCGGAGTCAGACGTATAAAAAGGTATCGGACGGGTTTCGAAATCGGAATCAGGCTTACAGAAATGTATCATACAGAGTCGCACTTAGAATCAGACATGCGGAGATATATCAGACAGACATGCGATCGCAATTAGACGTACAGAGGCACACCAGACGGATTTATATCCAGAGTCAGACATACAGAGGTGTGTCAGACAGATTCGTAATCGGAGTTAATCGTACAGAGATACGTCAGACAGGCACATATTCAGAATCAATCATACAAATCGTCTTGGGTGTCGCTTATCGACTTTTTCAAGGATTCTGCTTATTTGCCCTTCTTATCTCTCTTCTTCCCTACTATCCATACACTCTTTCCTTTTACAACCATCGTCATACCAAACTAACTTATGAGGTCATTGGGCTTTCTCTATCCCCTGACAACATTCGGGTCGTTGCTGACTGTTACCCAGATTCGCTCAATTTCGAGCGGTATCGCCCCTTTTCTTTTTGCCCATTTAATCCGCGTCGGACTGTGTGGTTGTTGTAAAGGCACTAATTACCCCACACATTCTCCTTTACTTTATATTACCCCAAATTTTCATTTATGTCCACCACACCTACACTTGTGCAGAACTTTGCATTACTTCCCAGGGGGTTACCCATCTCAGAATTGCTCTGGCCTGAGCACGCTTAACTCTGAAACTTTCATGCATTTCGACACGTTAGGGCTAATATAATTTCGTCGATCGCCCCTCACGACCTTTGTCACGAAATTTTTGAGTAACTCTGGGTCTTCGCAGGTTTTCGGAAAAATTTTGGTAGCGGGTCCCACCCCCGGCTAAGTCATACCATTACCATATTGCTTTTCTGAATCTCGGTATCCACCAAATTAACACCTATCTTACTATTTCTAGTACCCAGAAGTATAAGATCACGTAATTCAGCAAAACACAAAATTATCCATACATACATTTCTCAAAAGGGATTTGCTGGCGTACCTGGGCGTGCACTCGAAGACGCTCCTGGGTCCTGCCGGCCGGTTAAAGCAAACACGCGGTTCGAAGGACCGCTGTAACCAGAAGCTGCACCTCGTCCTCTGCCACGACCCGCTGGCGCTGGTGCTGGTGCCGGTGCTCCTCGCCCCGCAGGGCGCATGGCTGCTGAAGGAGAAGATGAGCCTGCAACGGACCCAGCAGGCCGGGCTGAACCCGAACTGCCCTTAAGTGGGCACTCTCTGACTCGATGGTCTGGGCTCCCACAAAAATAACAAGCGCCCGTAGCGCGGTAGCACTCCCCCGGGTGGGATCTCCCACAGTAAGAACACGGGGGTATGGGTGGCCTCGACTGACCGGTGCCTCTAGAGCTCTGTCCTGCGAACTGTGGGGGCGTACTGTAGGCTGGCTGGGACGAGTACCTGTTACCCTGCCGCTGGGAAGGCTCGACCTGGAACCCCTCTGAATACCCAGCCGATCTGGCCCTCTTAGGCCGGCCCCTGTCGTAACTCCTATCAGGCCGACGTTCCCTACGTCGGTCCTCCATGCCCTGGGCGTGTGCCTGCACCCGGGCTACATGCATCCCTGGCTGAGCAGCCACAGCCAAACAACCATCAATCAGATAAGAGTCCAGTCCCATCACATACCTGTGCACCCTGTCGGCCATCTCAGCTACTATGGTGGGTGCATACCTAGCCAGTGAATCAAACTCTAGGCTGTACTCGCGAACACTTCTACCATTCTGCCTCAAATTCAAGAACCGATCAACCCTAGCTCTTCGTAGCTCTGGTGGTAGAAAATGGTCAAGAAAGGCCTTAGCAAATTCGGCCCATACTACTGGGGGCGCATCGTCGCCCCTGGAGAGCTGCCAAGACTCATACCAATTTGCTGCCACCTCATACAATCGATACGAAGCCAACTCCACAGACTCAGTCGGCGATGGCTTAATCAATCGCAGTGTGCTCTCCATCTTTCTGATGAACTCCAGGGGGTCCTCCTCAGATTTTGTCCCGGAGAATTCTGGAGGACTACATGTCAAAAACTCGCGAGCCCTGGAGCTCTCATACCTGTCCGCACGACCACCCCCTAATCCATGCCTACGAACCTGCTCCGCCATTAGTGTGGTCAATAACTGAACCGCATCTCGCATGGCCCTACTCTCCGCCCCTGCCGGTGGAGCTGGAGGCTCGGGCGCTGGAACCTCAGGAGCCTGCGGTGGAGCCGTCTCCCGATTAGCAGCTCCTGCTGCTCTGATATCCTCTCGCGAGGGGGGTGTAATAGACCCAGACGACGGGGGCACATCCTCCAGTGCAGGCTGACCACTGGCCCTGGTAACCCTCGGGGCCTGGCTAGTCTCTCCTGCTTCAATCCTCGCCTTGCCCTTCTGGGCGGCTGTTGCCTTCCTCGGAGGCATCGCTGAAACATGGCAGATCGTTAGGAGAGGATCATCCTATTAATACAGTTCTATTGCACGATCTAAGAATCCAAAGAAGGGTAACATCCTAAATGCCCTGTAGCTTCCTGTTTATAGATGTGGTGCACAACACATCGATAAACAAGACTCTACTAGACACGGCCTGTAGACATACCGAGGACTAACCGCTCTGATACCACTTTTGTCACGACCCAAACCCCGTGGGCCGCGACTGGTACCCTACCTGGGTACCCATACGTACCTACCTGATCGAATTCGAACCATACAGATTTTTTTTTTTCAAAACAGAAGTACAGAGGTAGGCCGATACAAATACGGCACGCGCGTAACATACGTATATATACATATATACCTGAACATACAGACATTTACAAGTAAGCCGGCAAGGCTAACATACAGACGAAACCCGTAACCCACACATCTATCTACAGGCCTCTACAGACATACAGAATCATATGACGGGACAGGGCCCCGCCGTACCCAGAATATACAGACATACGGAGTACACAAAGACAGAAGGTATATACCAAAGATATATGCTCCGAGTCAAAGGAGCTCTTCAAGTAGCAGAGTCGGAACCCTACGCGGGCGGCGTATCACCTGGTGCGTCTGTACCTGCGGGCATGTAGCGCAGCCCCCGAAGAACGGGGGTCAGTACGAAAAATGTACCGAGTATGTAAAGCAGAAACATAACAGATATAACATAGTCCGAACCGGAGTCACAGAAATATAACGGACAGAACCATAAATCAGACTGACGGACAGAATTGTGATCCAGACAGACATACAGAATCGTGTTCCATACAAATAAACAGAATTATAGTTCGGACAGACAGACGGAATCATAATATAGACAGACGAGCAGAATCTGAATCCATACGGACATACAGAATCAGAAGCCATACGGACAGACAGCAATAGTCATAGCACAGACGGACAGACAGTAGTGTGTCGGACAGAATTATGCATGCAGAGTAGCACAGAGTCATACAAAATCATACAGAGGCGTGTGATTTACCAATACAGATAGCACACGCATATACTTTCATACAGATCCCGGCCCTGTCTGGGGGCGCGGTAACAGAACCCGGCCCTCTTAGTACGGGACGCGGTGGACAGACAGAATCAAATCAGATCATATGCCATCCTGGCCGCCATCCCCATACACAGATCATACAGACATACAGATCCCGGCCCGTACGCCGAGGGACGCGGTGAACAATGCAGAGAAAATATGCACGATAACAGAACCTGGCCCGGGTCGCAGTGAAAGAATGCATTGAGACAGACACGAATCGATAAATGAGAAACCACCTACCTACAGACTCAACATACAGACTCGATCAATCAGAAGGGTGCCAAACGGCGAGCCAAAATCAGAATATCCAGATAGTATGCATAGCACGCGCTCATACCCTAGTTAGGAAGGCACGACAGATTATCAGAATGGGATGCTCGGATGTTCAGAAATCATAATATATAAATTACACAAAATTATCCATAACATTCACAAAATAATAGTTCAGAAGTTTTTAGAGAAAATCGGACCCAAAACAGAAGTATTTAAAACCGTACCGGACGTATCGGGCCTTGTGGGCCCACCTCGGACCAACCCGAGGCTACATACGTAAATTATCGATGATTGACCTTATGTGGTCGCCCATACTCATTCGGAAGTGTTCCGACTCCGTTTGGGGAAGTTTTGCACAAAAATCTTACTTTAAGGGCAATTTGCAAGAAAAAGGGTTCAATTGAATTGAAGGAATTGGAGCGGTTTTCCGTCTCGAATTCCGGAAAACGGAGTCGGACCTAAGGCTCGCGGCCAAGCCTATCACATCCAGAACATGCCTAGGAACGCAAAGAAATGCTTCACATACCTCGATGGCTCCTTATGCTCGCTTGGCGTCACTCCAAATTTCGTCCAAAATCTGGAAATGGTCAAGTTTATCATTTGGTTAGTTTCATTCTTTCAATACTCCAAACTTAAACATACTTGCCTACCGAAATTTCGGCAGCATTTCCTCTGTATATATGACATCCCCAAAAGTTATAACACAGCCAAACAACCAACACAACCCAAAAACAGTAGTCATAACAACAACAAGTAGTTCGAAACACATAATAGGGCACAATTTGCCAACTTTCCTTATAACTTAACACCTTTCATTCCGACCTCATATTTCCAAACCAAACTTATTATTTTCGTATTCATTACCTACCAAAGTCATTCCAACATACGTCGGAGGCATATCTTATCATTTTCACACGATATACAAACTTTCCATTACAGCCACTACTTATCCAATTTTTTTCCGACCTTCAACATACAAGGTCATCAACACATTTTTACATTCCAAATTCATTATCCTTGATTATACTTTCAAGAAATCACGCTAACGCGACATACATTCCGACGACAACCTAACCAACAGCTTCTTTGTTTTCCCTTAACCATTATCCTTTAATCTACTTCACAAAGCCGTAACACAATTAGCATACACACAAAGATCAAATTCATGGCCATACTTAATACCATACCACACGGCCTACATACTACATTTTCCAATTCTCTCTAATTCATCCCACTTTCCTTTCTAATACAATTTCCACCATACTACAACTAACTTACACCAGAATTCAAACCATTCAAGACATGCAATACATATATATGCATTCGGCCACACCCACATTTCTCAACATACAAAATTTTCCATGTTTTTCCTTCATTCACACATACTACAACACACATATATCATTTTAAACATAACCAAAGCATGGAATCCTTACCTTTCTTCAAGTTCTTCACTTGGGGTTGAAGTTGTTTTCTTGCCAAAATATTTATATCAACTTGTAGATAATCTTGTGCTTAGCAATAATCTCTCAAGAGAGGAACTTTTTAAACCCAAGAATTGGCTCCAAAAATTTTTTCTTTCTTTTCCTTTTCCTTCTCTCTTCCACCCGAATTGGCTCTCTCTCTCTCTTTCTATTTCTTTGTTCTTGCTAAATGTTTCTTGAACCTTCTCAATAATTATCCAATGCATATATAATTTCCCATGGAATTTAATTATTCCATGGGCTTGGACTTAGGGTGGCCGGTTGGGCCCCTTAAGTTGGGCCTTTTGCTTCATTTTTTTTTGAGCCCAATGGCTAAATTTTTTTTTTTTTTTTTTTTTTTGTAATTCATGGAACAAGTTTCAAAAATTCCAATTGTTGCCCTTGGCCACCTTTCGTAATTCCACACCATTGTGTTCATACCCTACACATCCATACCAAGAAATGTCCAATTGTGGCCTTATTCATCACAAGTCCATTTATCTTGAATTTTTCGAATAAACAAAAATGTCGGATGTAACATTCTCCCCCCCTTTAGAACATTCGTCCTCGAATGTTAAATTGACCTTGTGGGGCGCTATACTACTCCGGGAGGGTTCTCTTTATAGTCGTCCTTTGCTGACTTTCCGACATGGCTTGTTTACCAATATTATGAGGTAACTTTTCACATCACAGATTCAGATGCCTTCATAATATATCTTCTCGTGCCCCACGCAATCGTCGAACCATAAGCTATATTCTTGCAACTGACGAACGCTTTCCAGACGTCATAGTCCGTATCATTTCTTGTTACACTCTGGAGATTTCTACCACATCGATATAATCCCACTTCATTCCAGACACTTCTTACCAACAGATTCAGGACCGGAACCGAACGCGTAGAAGCATATCGGACGGATTCGTAGTCAAGGTCAGGGGCCTGGAAGTATGTCAGACAGACCTGAGATCGGAGTCAGACGTATAAAAAGGTATCGGACGGGTTTCGAAATCGGAATCAGGCTTACAGAAATGTATCATACAGAGTCGCACTTAGAATCAGACATGCGGAGATATATCAGACAGACATGCGATCGAAATTAGACGTACAGAGGCACACCAGACGGATTTATATCCAGAGTCAGACATACAGAGGTGTGTCAGACAGATTCGTAATCGGAGTTAATCGTACAGAGATACGTCAGACAGGCACATATTCAGAATCAATCATACAAATCGTCTTGGGTGTCGCTTATCGACTTTTTCAAGGATTCTGCTTATTTGCCCTTCTTATCTCTCTTCTTCCCTACTATCCATACACTCTTTCCTTTTACAACCATCGTCATACCAAACTAACTTATGAGGTCATTGGGCTTTCTCTATCCCCTGACAACATTCGGGTCGTTGCTGACTGTTACCCAGATTCGCTCAATTTCGAGCGGTATCGCCCCTTTTCTTTTTGCCCATTTAATCCGCGTCGGACTGTGTGGTTGTTGTAAAGGCACTAATTACCCCACACATTCTCCTTTACTTTAGATTACCCCAAATTTTCATTTATGTCCACCACACCTACACTTGTGCAGAACTTTGCATTACTTCCCAGGGGGTTACCCATCTCAGAATTGCTCTGGCCTGAGCATGCTTAACTCTGAAACTTTCATGCATTTCGACACGTTAGGGCTAATATAATTTCGTCGATCGCCCCTCACGACCTTTGTCACGAAATTTTTGAGTAACTCTGGGTCTTCGCAGGTTTTCGGAAAAATTTTGGTAGCGGGTCCCACCCCCGGCTAAGTCATACCATTACCATATTGCTTTTCTGAATCTCGGTATCCACCAAATTAACACCTATCTTACTATTTCTAGTACCCAGAAGTATAAGATCACGTAATTCAGCAAAACACAAAATTATCCATACATACATTTCTCAAAAGGGATTTGCTGGCGTACCTGGGCGTGCACTCGAAGACGCTCCTGGGTCCTGCCGGCCGGTTAAAGCAAACACGCGGTTCGAAGGACCGCTGTAACCAGAAGCTGCACCTCGTCCTCTGCCACGACCCGCTGGCGCTGGTGCTGGTGCCGGTGCTCCTCGCCCCGCAGGGCGCATGGCTGCTGAAGGAGAAGATGAGCCTGCAACGGACCCAGCAGGCCGGGCTGAACCCGAACTGCCCTTAAGTGGGCACTCTCTGACTCGATGGTCTGGGCTCCCACAAAAATAACAAGCGCCCGTAGCGCGGTAGCACTCCCCCGGGTGGGATCTCCCACAGTAAGAACACGGGGGTATGGGTGGCCTCGACTGACCGGTGCCTCTAGAGCTCTGTCCTGCGAACTGTGGGGGCGTACTGTAGCCTGGCTGGGACGAGTACCTGTTACCCTGCCGCTGGGAAGGCTCGACCTGGAACCCCTCTGAATACCCAGCCGATCTGGCCCTCTTAGGCCGGCCCCTGTCGTAACTCCTATCAGGCCGACGTTCCCTACGTCGGTCCTCCATGCCCTGGGCGTGTGCCTGCACCCGGGCTACATGCATCCCTGGCTGAGCAGCCACAGCCAAACAACCATCAATCAGATAAGAGTCCAGTCCCATCGCATACCTGTGCACCCTGTCGGCCATCTCAGCTACTATGGTGGGTGCATACCTAGCCAGTGAATCAAACTCTAGGCTGTACTCGCGAACACTTCTACCATTCTGCCTCAAATTCAAGAACCGATCAACCCTAGCTCTTCGTAGCTCTGGTGGTAGAAAATGGTCAAGAAAGGCCTTAGCAAATTCGGCCCATACTACTGGGGGCGCATCGTCGCCCCTGGAGAGCTGCCAAGACTCATACCAATTTGCTGCCACCTCATACAATCGATACGAAGCCAACTCCACAGACTCAGTCGGCGATGCCTTAATCAATCGCAGTGTGCTCTCCATCTTTCTGATGAACTCCTGGGGGTCCTCCTCAGATTTTGTCCCGGAGAATTCTGGAGGACTACATGTCAAAAACTCGCGAGCCCTGGAGCTCTCATACCTGTCCGCACGACCACCCCCTAATCCATGCCTACGAACCTGCTCCGCCATTAGTGTGGTCAATAACTGAACCGCATCTCGCATGGCCCTACTCTCCGCCCCTGCCGGTGGAGCTGGAGGCTCGGGCGCTGGAACCTCAGGAGCCTGCGGTGGAGCCGTCTCCCGATTAGCAGCTCCTGCTGCTCTGATATCCTCTCGCGAGGGGGGTGTAATAGACCCAGACGACGGGGGCACATCCTCGAGTGCAGGCTGACCACTGGCCCTGGTAACCCTCGGGGCCTGGCTAGTCTCTCCTGCTTCAATCCTCGCCTTGCCCTTCTGGGCGGCTGTTGCCTTCCTCGGAGGCATCGCTGAAACATGGCAGATCGTTAGGAGAGGATCATCCTATTAATACAGTTCTATTGCACGATCTAAGAATCCAAGGAAGGGTAACATCCTAAATGCCCTGTAGCTTCCTGTTTATAGATGTGGTGCACAACACATCGATAAACAAGACTCTACTAGACACGGCCTGTAGACATACCGAGGACTAACCGCTCTGATACCACTTTTGTCACGACCCAAACCCCGTGGGCCGCGACTGGTACCCTACCTGGGTACCCATACGTACCTACCTGATCGAATTCGAACCATACAGATTTTTTTTTTTCAAAACAGAAGTACAGAGGTAGGCCGATACAAATACGGCACGCGCGTAACATACGTATATATACATATATACCTGAACATACAGACATTTACAAGTAAGCCGGCAAGGCTAACATACAGACGAAACCCGTAACCCACACATCTATCTACAGGCCTCTACAGACATACAGAATCATATGACGGGACAGGGCCCCGCCGTACCCAGAATATACAGACATACGGAGTACACAAAGACAGAAGGTATATACCAAAGATATATGCTCCGAGTCAAAGGAGCTCTTCAAGTAGCAGAGTCGGAACCCTACGCGGGCGGCGTATCACCTGGTGCGTCTGTACCTGCGGGCATGTAGCGCAGCCCCCGAAGAACGGGGGTCAGTACGAAAAATGTACCGAGTATGTAAAGCAGAAACATAACAGATATAACATAGTCCGAACCGGAGTCACAGAAATATAACGGACAGAACCATAAATCAGACTGACGGACAGAATTGTGATCCAGACAGACATACAGAATCGTGTTCCATACAAATAAACAGAATTATAGTTCGGACAGACAGACGGAATCATAATATAGACAGACGAGCAGAATCTGAATCCATACGGACATACAGAATCAGAAGCCATACGGACAGACAGCAATAGTCATAGCACAGACGGACAGACAGTAGTGTGTCGGACAGAATTATGCATGCAGAGTAGCACAGAGTCATACAAAATCATACAGAGGCGTGTGATTTACCAATACAGATAGCACACGCATATATTTTCATACAGATCCCGGCCCTGTCTGGGGGCGCGGTAACAGAACCTGGCCCTCTTAGTACGGGACGCGGTGGACAGACAGAATCAAATCAGATCATATGCCATCCTGGCCGCCATCCCCATACACAGATCATACAGACATACAGATCCCGGCCCGTACGCCGAGGGACGCGGTGAACAATGCAGAGAAAATATGCACGATAACAGAACCTGGCCCGGGTCGCAGTGAAAGAATGCATTGAGACAGACACGAATCGATAAATGAGAAACCACCTACCTACAGACTCAACATACAGACTCGATCAATCAGAAGGGTGCCAAACGGCGAGCCAAAATCAGAATATCCAGATAGTATGCATAGCACGCGCTCATACCCTAGTTAGGAAGGCACGACAGATTATCAGAATGGGATGCTCGGATGTTCAGAAATCATAATATATAAATTACACAAAATTATCCATAACATTCACAAAATAATAGTTCAGAAGTATTTAGAGAAAATCGGACCCAAAACAGAAGTATTTAAAACCGTACCGGACGTATCGGGCCTTGTGGGCCCACCTCGGACCAACCCGAGGCTACATACGTAAATTATCGATGATTGACCTTATGTGGTCGCCCATACTCATTCGGAAGTGTTCCGACTCCGTTTGGGGAAGTTTTGCACAAAAATCTTACTTTAAGGGCAATTTGCAAGAAAATGGGTTCAATTGAATTGAAGGAATTGGAGCGGTTTTCCGTCTCGAATTCCGGAAAACGGAGTCGGACCTAAGGCTCGCGGCCAAGCCTATCACATCCAGAACATGCCTAGGAACGCAAAGAAATGCTTCACATACCTCGATGGCTCCTTATGCTCGCTTGGCGTCACTCCAAATTTCGTCCAAAATCTGGAAATGGTCAAGTTTACCATTTGGTTAGTTTCATTCTTTCAATACTCCAAACTTAAACATACTTGCCTACAGAAATTTCGGCAGCATTTCCTCTGTATATATGACATCCCCAAAAGTTATAACACAGCCAAACAACCAACACAACCCAAAAACAATAGTCATAACAACAACAAGTAGTTCGAAACACATAATAGGGCACAATTTGCCAACTTTCCTTATAACTTAACACCTTTCATTCCGACCTCATATTTCCAAACCAAACTTATTATTTTCGTATTCATTACCTACCAAAGTCATTCCAACATACGTCGGAGGCATATCTTATCATTTTCACACGATATACAAACTTTCCATTACAGCCACTACTTATCCAATTTTTTTCCGACCTTCAACATACAAGTTCATCAACACATTTTTACATTCCAAATTCATTATCCTTGATTATACTTTCAAGAAATCACGCTAACGCGACATACATTCCGACGACAACCTAACCAACAGCTTCTTTGTTTTCCCTTAACCATTATCCTTTAATCTACTTCACAAAGCCGTAACACAATTAGCATACACACAAAGATCAAATTCATGGCCATACTTAATACCATACCACACGGCCTACATACTACATTTTCCAATTCTCTCTAATTCATCCCACTTTCCTTTCTAATACAATTTCCACCATACTACAACTAACTTACACCAGAATTCAAACCATTCAAGACATGCAATACATATATATGCATTCGGCCACACCCACATTTCTCAACATACAAAATTTTCCATGTTTTTCCTTCATTCACACATACTACAACACACATATATCATTTTAAACATAACCAAAGCATGGAATCCTTACCTTTCTTCAAGTTCTTCACTTGGGGTTGAAGTTGTTTTCTTGCCAAAATATTTATATCAACTTGTAGATAATCTTGTGCTTAGCAATAATCTCTCAAGAGAGGAACTTTTTAAACCCAAGAATTGGCTCCAAAAATTTTTTCTTTCTTTTCCTTTTCCTTCTCTCTTCCACCCGAATTGGCTCTCTCTCTCTCTTTCTATTTCTTTGTTCTTGCTAAATGTTTCTTGAACCTTCTCAATAATTATCCAATGCATATATAATTTCCCATGGAATTTAATTATTCCATGGGCTTGGACTTAGGGTGGCCGGTTGGGCCCCTTAAGTTGGGCCTTTTGCTTCATTTTTTTTTTTTGAGCCCAATGGCTAAATTTTTTTTTTATTTTTTTTTTTTTGTAATTCATGGAACAAGTTTCAAAAATTCCAATTGTTGCCCTTGGCCACCTTTCGTAATTCCACACCATTGTGTTCATACCCTACACATCCATACCAAGAAATGTCCAATTGTGGCCTTATTCATCACAAGTCCATTTATCTTGAATTTTTCGAATAAACAAAAATGTCGGATGTAACACCGCCGTACCCATGAACGAGAATATACATATATAGAAGTGACAGACTATACCAAAAGATGGCTCTGAATAAAAGAGCGCTCCAAAATAGCAGAATAAGATCCTAAGCGGACGGATCAGCAAACCTGTCGTCGGTACCTGCGCGGCATGAAAACGCAGCCCCCGAAGAAAGGGGGTCAGTACGAAATATGTACTGAATATGTAAAGCCTGAATTACAGAAACAAGATCATAACTGGTACAGAACGTACAGAAAGTGAGCAGAAAATCCAAAGTATCAAACACATATTTTCAAAACATGCAGAGTGTGTACAGAAACATATGTCATATCAAATCCGATCCCTGCCAAGGGACTCAGCAGACAGAACGTGGCCACCCTCCCGACGCTGGTGCCACAACACAGAAGAATCAGAATAGGGCATAACCCCGTAACATAATATATCATATCAGATGGCCATAGCAAATCATGTCAGAACATGTGTACATGACACAGCATACTCCACAAACCCATGTACACGTATACCTGCCCCCTCACATCGAGGCACGGCGAACAATGCAGGGGATTACGCTTGACAACATATCCTGGCCCGGGCTCAGTGTGGGAAACATTGGGGCATCCACGAATGGAGTAGTGAGAGACTAATGCAATTAAAATATTATGAATGATTCCATAGACTCGATGAGGCATATCAAAGACAAACCGATCCAATGAAGTCGGAAGGAATCATAGTAAATGAGTTTCGAGTATCAAAACAATTCATCAGACTTAATGGAATATTTAAAACAACGTTTGTTAGGTAATTAGAATGGTAGTCAAAACATTTCTTTCAAAGACCGCTCGAAAGCAAGACTTGAGTACAATAAGGGCAAAACCGGGAATAGTGGGCCCACCTCGGAACAAGCAAGGCGGTGGGCTCAAATTACATATTTTAAGCTTATGGGGTCACCTACAAAGGTTCTACGGACACTCTATAGCTTTCCAAGTAGTTTAGGGTAAGTTTGCATGATTATCAAGAATACAGACCAAAAGAGCTCAATCTTACTGAAGGAAAAAGCGAGATTTTCAATTGCGGATTCCGATGGGCAGAAAGTCTTTCGAGGCCCGAATCCGATTCTAATACACTTAGGCATGCCAAAAGAAGGATCGGGGTAGCTTCACATACTTTTTGGGCTTTTTAAGTCTATCCAAGCTCACTCCCCGTTTCGTCGAAAATCTGCAAATGGTCACATTTACCAAAGTCATAACTCGTTCAAAACTTCTAATCTTTGGCATACATATTCATAATATGTTTCTAGCTTCCAACTTCATCAATACTCATCAAAATTTGCAACTTAATAACTTCATTTTCATAATGTCGTAAAATCATTCTAAAAGGACATAAACTTCTACATTCCATTTCATAACAAACTTATATCATTTTATCTTCATTTACATTGCAAGCATCACAACAACACAACTAACACATTAAATAAAAATAATTCATTGGCATCTTACCAACACCATACCACACGGCCAAACTCCTACATTTCAACTTCAACCAAATTTATTCAACTTTCATTTCCAATGCACATTCCACCATAACCCCAACTGAAATACAACATAAAATTCAACACACTATAGGTATACACATACATATACACACGGCTACATGCATATATATATACCCACTTGGTAAACTTCCATATTTCCATACAATCAACTCATTCCCACATACCACAACACAAACAAGACTTCATAACACAATAATAAGGGATAAATTCTTACCTTTTTACTCAATCTTGTTCACTTGAATATATGATCACTTTGAGGTACCAAGTGCTCCTTCCTCCAAAAAAACTACACCAAGTTGAAAAGGGCACTCAACTTAGTAAGAATTCAACAAGAGAAAAAAATTTGAAGCAAGATTTTTGGTGGTCAATTTCTATGGCCAAACCCGAAACCCCTCCTTTTTTTTACTCTCTCTTTGTTTGTTCTTTCTCTTCTAATTTTCTTGAACCATCTAAGGGATAAGCACATGTATATACTCCCTTAATTAAATTGTCACATGCTTACCATGTGACTTGGGTTTGGGCCAAGTATATTGGTCGGCCACCCCCTTTGTGTTGGGCCCAAATTTTCTTCATTCATTTTGGGCCCAATGACGTATGGCTCACCTTTTGTAATTCCCGAAACTAATTTTCCGAAATACCAAATTTACCCTTAGCCTTATCCCACACTTTCACAACAATATTCTTTCATGCACAACACCTATGTCAAATAAAAATTAATTATGACCTTATTTCTTACAAGCCAAGAATATTTCCAAATTTTTCCAACGTGTTAAACCACGGGATATAACATGGACTGTTGCAGGAAATGGAAATTCCGACGTGGAAGTGGGAGATCATTAATATGGACTTCATTACAGGTTTGCCTCGCACTCTACGGAAGTATGATTCCATCTGGGTTATTGTTGATAGGCTGACAAAATCAGCCCATTTTCTTCCCGTCGGAACTACTTATTCCGCTGAGGATTATGCCAGGCTTTATATTAAAGAAATTGCGCGACTTCATGGAGTTCCTATATCTATTATCACTGATAGAGGTGCCCAGTTCACGGCGAACTTCTGGAGATCTTTTCAGGAGGGATTAGGGACTCAGGTGAGTCTGAGCACAGCATTCCATCCTCAGAGCGACGGACAGGCCGAGCGCACTATCCAGACACTTGAAGATATGTTGCGGGCCTGTGTTATTGATTTCAGAGGTAGCTGGGAAGATCACTTGCCATTGATTGAATTTGCTTATAATAACAGCTACCATTCCAACATCCAGATGGCTCCGTACGAAGCTTTGTATGGCAGGAAATGCAGGTCACCGATCGGCTGGTTTGATATTGGCGAGACAGAGTTAATCGGCCCAGATATGATCCAGCAGGCAGTTGATAAGGTGAAACTTATCCGGGAGCGGCTATTGGCAGCCCAGAGTCGACAGAAATCATACGCTGATAAACAACGTCGTCCTTTGGAATTCCAGGTTGGTGATTGGGTATTTCTGAAGGTATCGCCTATGAAAGGCGTAATGCGGTTCGGCAGAAAGGGTAAGCTTAGTCCGCGTTATATTGGGCCTTATCAGATTGTTAGAAAAATCGCAAATGTCGCCTATGAGTTAGAGCTGCCATCTGATTTGGAAGCGGTACATCCGGTATTCCATGTATCTATGCTCCGCAAATGCATTGGTGACCCCTCCAGAATATTTCCTGCATATGATATTCAGGTGACGGAGCAGTTATCTTATGAGGAGCAGCCCGTAGCTATTTTGGACCGCCAGGTAAAAAAGCTCCGGAACAAAGATGTAGCCTCTGTTAAGGTGCTGTGGCGGAATGATAATAGGGAGGAAATGACCTGGGAGGCCGAAGAGGAAATGAAGAAGAAATACCCTCATTTGTTCCCTATGCCCTCAGGTAATCCTGAATCCTTACTTAATTCTGTTTCAATAATGAATGTGCGTCATATGTGCTGTCTATAAACATAAACTCCCCCAAAGTATTCTCAGACCCTATAAGATTAATTTAACATTCGAGGACGAATGTTCTAAAGGGGGAGAGGATGCTATATCCCGTGTTTTAACACGTTGGAAAAATTTGGAAATATTTTTGGCTTGTAAGAAATAAGGTCATAATTAGTTTTTATTTGACATAGGAGTTGTGCATGAAAGAATATTGTTGTGAAAGTGTGGGATAAGGCTAAGGGTAAATTTGGAATTTTGTAAAATTAGTTTCGGGAATTACAAAAAGTGAGCCATACGTCATTGGGCCCAAAATGAATGAAGAAAATTTGGGCCCAACACAAAGGGGGTGGCCGGCCAATATACTTGGCCCAAACCCAAGTCACATGGTAAGCATGTGACAATTTAATTAAGGGAGTATATACATGTGCTTATCCCTTAGATGGTTCAAGAAAATTAGAAGAGAAAGAACAAACAAAGAGAGAGTAAAAAAAGGAGGGGTTTCGGGTTTGGCCATAGAAATTGACCACCAAAAATCTTGCTTCAAAATTTTTTCTCTTGTTGAATTCTTACTAAGTTGAGTGCCCTTTTCAACTTGGTGTAGTTGATTTGGAGGAAGGAGCACTTGGTACCTCAAAGTGATCATATACTCAAGTGAAGAAGATTGAGTAAAAAGGTAAGAATTTATCCCTTATTATTGTGTTATGAAGTCTTGTTTGTGTTGTGGTATGTGGGAATGAGTTGATTGTATGGAAATATGGAAGTTTACCAAGTGGGTATATATATATATGCATGTAGCCGTGTGTATATGTATGTGTATACCTATAGTGTGTTGAATTTTATGTTGTATTTTAGTTGGGGTTATGGTGGAATGTGCATTGGAAATGAAAGTTGAATAAATTTGGTTGAAGTTGAAATGTAGGAGTTTGGCCGTGTGGTATGGTGTTGGTAAGATGCCAATGAATTAATTTTGTTTAATGTGTTAGTTGTGTTGTTGTGATGCTTGCAATGTAAATGAAGATAAAATGATATAAGTTTGTTATGAAATGGAATGTAGAAGTTTATGTCGTTTTAGAATGATTTTACGACATTATGAAAATGAAGTTATTAAGTTGCAAATTTTGATGAGTATTGATGAAGTTGGAAGCTAGAAACATATTATGAATATGTATGCCAAAGATTAGAAGTTTTGAACGAGTTATGACTTTGGCGGAAAGTTCGTATATTATGTATATCGTGTGTATAATTGAAGAAACGATATGAAATGCTTCTAAACTATGTTGTGATGATCTAGTTTGATAACGAAAGTGAAATCATTGAAATTGGTTTGGAAATTGTAGTTGAAATGAAGGTTGTGGCATTATGTCGGCAAGTAGAACTAGTTGTGCCATATTGCGTTTCTAATGTTTGTTGTTGATGTTGATGTTGTTGTTTGGGTTGTTGTTGATGATTTTGAGCCGAGTTGAATTCTCGGGGGTGCTATATGTATAGGGGAAGTGCTGCCGAAATTTCGGTAGACAAATATAAGTTGAATTGAATTCGTAGCATCTATAACTTACAATTGGTAAATGTGACCATTTGCAGATTTTCGACGAAACGGGGAGTGAGCTTGGATAGACTTAAAAAGCTCAAAAGGTATGTGAAGCTACCTCGATCCTTCTTTTGGCATGCCTAAGTGTATTAGAATCGGATTCGGGCCTCGAAAGACTTTCTGCCCATCGGAATCCGCAATTGAAAATCTCGCTTTTTCCTTGAGTAAGATTGAGCTCTTTTGGTCTGTATTCTTGATAATCATGCATACTTCCCCTAAACTACTTGGAAAGCTATAGAGTGTCCGTAGAACCTTTGTAGGTGACCCCATAAGCTTAAAATATGTAATTTGAGCCCACCGCCTTGCTTGTTCCGAGGTGGGCCCACTATTCCCGGTTTTGCCCTTATTGTACTCAAGTCTTGCTTTCGAGCGGTCTTTGAAAGAAATGTTTTGACTACCATTCTAATTACCTAACAAACGTTGTTTTAAATATTCCATTAAGTCTGATGAATTGTTTTGATACTCGAAACTCATTTACTATGATTCCTTCCGACTTCATTGGATCGGTTTGTCTTTGATATGCCTCATCGAGTCTATGGAAACATTCATAATATTTTAATTGCATTAGTCTCTCACTACTCCATTCGTGGATGCCCCAATGTTTCCCACACTGAGCCCGGGCCAGGATATGTTGTCAACCTTAATCCCCTGCATTGTTCGCCGTGCCTCGATGTGAGGGGGCAGGTATACGTGTACATGGGTTTGTGGAGTATGCTGTGCCATGTACACATGTTCTGACATGATTTGCTATGGCCATTTGATATGATATATTATGTTATGGGGTTATGCCCTATTCTGATTCTTTTGTGTTGTGGCACCAGCGTCGGGAGGGTGGCCACGTTCTGTCTGCCGAGTCCCTTGGCAGGGACCGGATTTGATATGACATATGTTTCTGTACACACTCTGTATGTTTTGAAAATATGTGTTTGATACTTTGGATTTTCTGCTCACTTTCTGTACGTTCTGTACCAGTTATGATCTTGTTTCTGTAATTCAGGCTTTACATATTCAGTACATATTTCATACTGACCCCCTTTCTTCGGGGGCTGCGTTTTCATGTCGCGCAGGTACCGACGACATGTTTGCTGATCCTTCCGCTTAGGATCTTATTCTGCTATTTTGGAGCGCTCTTTTATTCAGAGCCATCTTTTGGTATAGTCTGTCACTTCTATATATGTATATTCGCGTTCATGGGTACGGCGGGGCCCTGTCCCGTCATATGATTATGTCGGTCTGTTTAGAGGTCTGTGGACATGTTTGTGGGTTGGGGTCTTTCTGTACAGATGTATGTATATGTCGTGTTTGGGCGATTCCATTCGCCGCGGCGGCCGGTCCGCATATGTTAAATGCTGCTTTTGTCGGCCCTGTGTGGCCTTTGTTGGTATTTTCTGCGTGCAGGGTATATTGGATAGTCCGTAAAACAAAGGAAACTCTGCCGAAATTTTTCTGGAAATTAACTAAATTTGAAATAAAACCTTGTCGGCTTCTGCTATATACTAGAATACGTTTGATACAATTTGAGATAGCATTTGATTGATGCGTTCGGGTGCCCAGATCGGGCACTAGTCACGGCCTACGGGGTTGGGTCGTGACATATACCTTCATTAATATCATAACAATGGCCATTAGTCATTCACGTTATCCACATTATTTAGATTACTTAATTTGCCTCTAATTCACCCATATTCATGGTCATAACATCCAACGTCGCCTATTCGTCTAAAGTGTCTAGTTCATGATCTTAGTACCATTTATAATGCATTCATATCACAACACAACAACATTCATGATTCAATTCAAACTATTCCTCAAAATGTCACTACTCATCATTCATGACCTACTTGACCATATTTTCTACAATCCATGTATTTCAACTCTTCAATACCTTAAACATCATGTAAAAATCATGAATCTTACCTTAGAAGTTATAGGAACAAGCTTTGGTTAATAATACTCCACTTTGAGCAAAACCCTAGTTTTTCTCCATTTGCATTTCTTGACTTGAATGGTATTTAATGGCTTGTTTACACTTGCTTCACTTGTTTATGTTGTTGGTGACTTATACTCCTTGAAAACTTATGAAATAAATGTAGAGAGATGATTCTAGAGAGAAGTGATGTAATGTAGAAATGAAACAAAACAAGTCTTGGTCCTCATATTTAATGAATTGAAATTCTGTGTTGAGGGGGTACAGTGGTCGTCCATGGAGGTTTACGGTCCGTATTCCAGTTTACGGACCGTCCCTCGTGGTCGTCTTTAACCTAAGCAGAACCAGAAACTTTGGCTGCATGCATGGTGATTTACGACCATGGTTTACGGGCCGTAAATCACTTTACAGTCCGTCCACCAGGTCGTATTTTACCACTTCTCAACTGGGCAGAAAGTTGAAACCTTGCATGGCAATTTACGACTGCCAGTTTACGGACCGTATTCCATTTTACGGTCCGTATTTTGCACTTTACGACCACTGGGCAGTTTTGCCAACTTTCAACTTTTCACATTTCTCGACTTTTCATTCTAATCATTCTCGTCCATATACGAACATTGCTCATGAAACATTATACACTCACACTCCTCGCACACATCACTAGTTTGTTTACTTGCGTACCAACGGGAAATTTTTCGAGGTGCAACATTCTTCCCCCCTTAGGAACATTCGTCCTCGAATGTTAATGTCTCGGGGAATTCTACAAAAATTTCGCTAGAGTTCCCCTTATAATATGGAGCTATCATCCTGCCATAACAACCCATAATATCGATGCCACACAGGGCCACAACGTAACAATCATAAAAAATTTTGGCCACACATGACCCAAAAGCATAGAAGGAAATGTACATACCTTATGATCTTGACGTCTCATCTTGGGCTTCTTCCACGGGCTGAAATAAATGTGGGTATTTAGATCGTATACTTTCTTCTGCTTCCCATGTCATCTCCTCTCGATTGCTATTCCTCCACAGAACTTTAATTGAGGCCACTTCCTTGTTCCTAAGCCTCCGTACATGCCTATCTAATATGGCAATGGGTACCTCTTCATAAGTCAATTTCTCTGTCACTTGCACGTCATTGACTGGGACGATCCTGGTGGGATCTCCAACACATTTTCGAAGCATCGAGACATGAAATACTGGATGGACTGGCTCCAATTCCGGAGGTAGATCTAACTCATAGGCCACTTTGCCTATTTTGCGCACAATCTCATATGGTCCAATATACCGGGGACTGAGCTTCCCTTTTTTCCAAATCTCATAACGCCTTTCATTGGCGACACTTTCAAGAATACCCAATCCTTAACTTGGAACTCTAAGTCCCTTCAACGATTATCCACATAGGACTTCTGGCAACTTTGAGCCGCCAACAACCGATCTTGTATGAACTTGACTATCTCTATAGCTTGCTGGACCAAATCTGGCCCTATCAACTTGGCCTCTCCAAATTCAAACCACCCAATCGGGGATCTACACTTTCGCCCATATAAAGCCTCAT
This sequence comes from Lycium barbarum, assembly GCF_019175385.1. Taxonomy (NCBI): domain Eukaryota; kingdom Viridiplantae; phylum Streptophyta; class Magnoliopsida; order Solanales; family Solanaceae; genus Lycium; species Lycium barbarum. The sequence goes on along the minus strand of NC_083342.1, from coordinate 56,381,408 downwards.
ACGGTGCCATTTGAATGCTAGAATGATAACTGTTATTGTAAGCAAACTCAATGAGTGGCAAATGGTCATCCCAATTTCCTCCAAGGTCTATCATACATGCTCGTAACATATCCTCGTGAGTCTGAATAGTGCGTTCAGCTTGCCCATCGGTCTGTGGGTGAAATGCCGTGCTTAGGCGCACTTGGGTCCCGAGACCCTCTTGGAACGATCTCCAAACCTTGGCTGTAAACTGGGTCCCTCTATCGAAGATAATAGATACTGGAACTCCATGGAGTTTCACTATCTCTTTAATATAAAGCTTCGCATAATCTTCTGCCACATAGGTCGTCCTGACCGGTAAGAAATGAGCTGACTTTGTGAGTCTATCCACAATCACCCATATGGAATCATACTTACGTCGAGAACGGGGTAACCCTGTAATGAAATCCATATTAATCACTTCCCACTTCCAAGTTGGGATTTCTATAGCTTGCAATAATCCACCCGGCTTTAGGTGTTCAATCTTCACTTGTTGGCAATTAGGACACTGAGCTACGAATTCCGCTATATCTCCCTTCATTCCATTCCACCAGTATATAGACTTAAGATCATGATACATTTTCGTCACTCCGGGGTGTACGGAGTAACGGGAACAATGAGCTTCCCTCAATATTTGGTGACGTAGGCCTACCACATCGGGAACACATAACCTGCCTCGACATCGGAGAACTCCGTCTCCCGAAATATCAAATGATGACTCCACCTTCTGGGGGAGTGTATCTCTGTACTGCATTAGCATGGGATCCTCATATTGTCGCTCTTTTACTTCCGCTACTAGCGATGAAATTGCTGAATTCTGAATTGTAGCTCCGCTGCTACCTGAGTCCACTACTCGGACTCCTAGGCTCGCTAACTGTTGAAGCTCACGGGCCATCTCTTTCTTTTCTGGTCGTACATCACTTAGCATTCCCATAGATCTGCGGCTAAGAGCGTCAGCCACAACTTTAGCCTTTCCGGGGTGATACAAGATATCAACATCGTAATCCTTTAGCAACTCCAACCATCGTCGTTGCCGCAAATTCAACTCTTTCTGCTTGAAGATATACTGAAGGCTCTTATGATCTGTATAAACGTCCACATGGACACCATATAAATAATGTCGCCATATTTTTAATGCATGGACCATTGCGGCTAATTCTAAATCATAGGTTGGGTAATTCTGTTCATGTTTTCACAATTGCCTAGAAGCGTACGCAATCACCTTACCGTGTTGCATCAGTACATAACCTAGCCCGACGCCTGAAGCATCGCAATAAACAACATACCCTTCCAATCCCTCTGGAAGTGTCAAGACTGGGGCAGAAGTCAATCTATCTTTCAACTCTTGGAAGCTACGCTCGCAGGCATCTGTCCATTGAAACTTAGCTGACTTCTGAGTAAACTTTGTGAGCGGTGCAGAAATAGAAGAGAAACCTTCAACAAATCTTCTGTAATAACCTGCTAAGCCCAAAAAGCTACGAACCTCCGTAGGAGTCATGGGCCTTGGCCAAGTCTTCACGGCCTCAATATTTTGGCTATCCACCCGAATACCTTCAGCTGCAACAATATGGCCCAGAAATGATACTGAGTTCAACCAAAACTCACACTTGGAGAATTTTGCAAACAACTCTTGAGCTCGCAGAACTCCAAGGACTATACGCAGATGCTCCGCATGATCTGTCTCGGATCTAGAATACACCAGGATATCGTCGATGAATACAATCACGAATAGATCCAGAAAAGGTCTGAATACATTATTCATTAAGCCCATAAACGCTGCCGGTGCATTAGTTAACCCAAACGACATTACTCGGAACTCGAAATGGCCATATCTTGTTCTGAAAGTTGTCTTAGGGATATCTTTCTCCCTAACTCTTACTTGGTGGTACTCGGACCTCAAATAAATCTTTGAAAACCATTTGTCACCTTGCAATTGATCAAATAAATCATCGATCCTCGGAAGAGGATACTTGTTTTTAATCGTCACTTTATTCAATTGCCGATAATCAATGCACATTCTCAAGGAGCCATCCTTCTTTCGGACGAACAATACGGGCGCTCCCCACGGGGATGGACTAGGCCTAATGAAGCCTTTATCAAGCAAGCCCCTCAATTACTCCTTTAACTCTTTCAATTCCGCGGGTGCCATTCTATATGGGGGAATAGATATAGGTGTGGTGTCTGGCAACACATCAATGGAAAAATCAATTTCCTGTTCGGGAGGAAGGCCTGGAAGCTCTTCCGTGAACACATCCGGAAATTCGTTCACCACTGGAACTGACTGTAGAGTCGGCGACTCAGCTTCTACATCTTGAACGCGTACTAGATGATAAATGCATCCTTTTGTGATCATTTTCCTTGCCTTTAGATAGGAAATAAACCTACCTTTTGGTGATGCCGCATTCCCTTTCTATTCTAAGACTGGTTCTCCCGGAAACTGGAAACGAACCATCTTCATTCGGCAATCAACATTGGCATAATAAGAAGCCAACCAATCCATGCCCATAATAACGCCAAAATCTACCACTTCTAGCTCATGCAAATCAATAATGGTACGACGATCACAAATCACAATCATACAATTCCTATATACTCGACTAGCTATTACCGATTCACCCACGGGTGTAGACACCTCAAAAGGTTTGATAGACTCCGGCTCAATTATAAATCGACCCGCAATATATGGAGTAACATATGATAATGTGGAGCCCGGATCAATCAAAGCATATACATCATGAGAGAATACCGATAATATACCTATGACCACATCAGGAGAAGACTCAAGAGATTGGCGTCCAGCCAAAGCATAAATACGGTGCTGAGGACCGCTAGTACTGGGAGCTCTGCCTCTACCTCTACCATGGCCGACTGGCGCATGTGAACCTGGCCCCATAGGGTGTACAGATGCTGATGATCCGGCTGTCGACCCTGCTGGTTGGGTCCTACCTCTACCCTGTACTGAGGGGAAATCACGCATGATATGGCCCGGTTGACCACATGAATAGCAACCATTCGAGCCCAATCGGCATCGACCCCAATGCAACTTCCCACACTGGGAACATCGTGGTACAGGTGGCCTTGACTGGCCTGAATCATCTCTGAACTGAGGTCCTGAATAACTGGGACCCGGCCCTTAACGAGCCGATCTATCGAGGCTTTGGCCTGAAACCGAGGAGATGCACTAGTCATAGAATATCCTGAATGTCTAGGGAACTGCTGCCTGTGACCGCCTCTAAACTCGCTTGTCGGACCCGAAGATATAGCTCTCTTGCTATGTCCCCGATCTTGTTCACGCTCACTCCTCCGCTGTTGTAGGCTTTCTTCTAAGTTCTGAGGATGTGCCTGAATGCGTGCAATATCCATACCGTCCTGAAGGGACGCAGTCAAGCATTTATCCATCAGGTGTGGCCCTAGGCCCTTTACGAATCGGTGTACCCTGTCGCCCATATCTGCCACCATGGCCGAAGCATACCTAGCCAAGGAGCTAAAGCGGAGGCTATACTCTAGGGCACTCATACTACCTTGCCTCAAATTTAAAAATTTATCGGCCCTTGCTCGCCGAACTTCTGGAGGCATATAGTGACGGAGAAAAGAATCAACAAACTCTTGCCATACCGGGGGAGGTGCATTGGCTCCCTGTGAAGCCATCCATACTGTATACCACTGGATCGAGACATCTCTCAATCTATATGACGCTAGCTCTACCGACTCGGTGTCTGAAACATGTATCAACTGGAGCGTCCTTAGCATACCATCAATAAAGTCCTGGGGATCCTCCTTCGGTTTTGACCCAAAGAATTCCGGGGGGGTCAAAGTAATGAAATCACGGGCCCTTGCACTAACAGCCCTATCACCATACCCTTAACCTTGCCTCTGAGCCTGGGCCGCAACCAACTGGGTCAACAAATTAATGGCCTCTTTCACATCTTGGCCATAAGCATTCGGTGGAGGTGCTGGAGCTGGGGTTGAGGCTCCCTCACGCTCCTCAGTAATAGGCACTGTCTGGGAGGACTGAGATTGAGCCGCACCCTGGGACTCACTTTCCTCTACTACCGGTGGCGGTGCTTTCTTAGCTCGCTTCTCTGCCACCGTCTTGCCCTTTTGGGCTGCCGTAGCCTTTCCCTTTTTAGGCATCTCTGAAATACACAACACACGATTTAGGAGCAAGAATTTCCTACACCATAGCTCTATCGCACGATTCTATGAAGAAAGAAGTTCATTTATTCCTAAAATGTCCGTAGCTTCTTGTTTATAAGTGTGGCGCGCAACACACCCATAACCAACACTCTACTAGACACGGCTCGTAGACACACCCTAGGACTGAACTGCTTTGATACCACTTTTGTCACGACCCGACTCGGGGCCGCGACGAGCACCCGGTGCTAGCCCCCCGAGCAACCTCTTAGCTTACTCTTATACTTACATCTAGGTGAGCCACATAATTATACATACATTTCCATTCATTCGTCAACGAGTCCCAATTGGACAACAGTACATTTATATCACCATAGGCATCTATGCCACATCAATGTACATGGGCCAACGTGGCCGACAAAATGATACACAAAACATAGGCCGACAAGGCTGGACATGTCTAACCATATACACATGACTACGAGCCTCTAGGAAGAGTATAACACATCACATTAGCGGGACAGGACCCCACTATGCCCATAATTATATACACAAAAGAATAAGTACCCAAAATCTATGGCTCCGAAGGAAATGGAGCTCCGCTATGTAATCTCTTAATAAGCAGCTATGGATCAAGTCTGTCTCCCTGTGCACCTGCGGGCATGACGCGGCGTCCACAAACAAAAGCACGTCAGTACGAAGAATGTACTGAGTATGTAAAGCATGATTAACATCAATATAGAAGCATCATAGACAATATATGAAGTGGCATAGGAGGGAAGATAATAGTATCATCGTCATGGCACTTACCTGCCTTTCATAGGAACTTTCCATTTCTCATGTGTATTTCATAATAGTGCTCGTATTCGTATACATGCCCCTATTCGCATTCATATACATAGTCTTTCCACATTCATATTCATAATATATACATAGCCATACACTTATATACATACATAGCGTACCCGACCATAAGGTTCGGTGTTTCATAAATACTTGGCCAACCAAGGCTCAATGTTATTTCTACCTGGCCCTAGCAAGGCTTCAGAGTTATCCGTACCATCTGCAGATGTGTGCGCGCGTTACATAATCATATACATATATATATATATATATATATATATATATATATATATATATATATATATATATATATACATCCATATACATATATTCTACCCGGCATTATAAGCTCGGGGTGTCATTATGGCCCTTCATAGGCACATGTGAATATAATAGCCCGTAGGCACCTTTAGCATCATTACTATTATCATCGTCATCACTATCATCATCGTTTTCGCTACATCTCTATCTTATGCTTACTCGTCAATGGGGTGCGTAGTACATTCGTAGCACGTATCAAGGGTCGTGAGATTATGAGCTCGGAGTGTCAATCACTTGAATACAACATACTCATATAGAGGATTTAAGAGTTTGGCCAAGGAACCATGCCTTATGAAAGAAGGGTTAGCCTTACCTACCTTTTCGTCGGACTATTCTATACTTGCACGCTTCCTTCCAATGCTAGCGTCTATACCTTCATTAATATCATAACAATGGCCATTAGTCATTCACGTTATCCACATTATTTAGATTCCTTAATTAGCCTCTAATTCACCCATATTCATGGTCATAACATCCAACTTCGCCTATTCGTCTAAAGTGTCTAGTTCATGATCTTAGTACCATTTATAATGCATTCATATCACAACACAACAATATTCATGATTCAATTCAAACTATTCCTCAAAATGTCACTACTCATCATTGATGACCTACTTGACCATATTTTCTACAATCCATGTATTTCAACTCTTCAATACCTTAAACATCATGTAAAAATCATGAATCTTACCTTAGAAGTTGTAGGAACAAGCTTTGGTTAATAATACTCCACTTTGAGCAAAACCCTAGTTTTTCTCCATTTGCATTTCTTGACTTGAATGGTATTTAATGGCTTGCTTACACTTGCTTCACTTGTTTATGTTGTTGGTGACTCATAATCATTGATAACTTATGAAATAAATGTAGAGAGATGATTCTAGAGAGAAGTGGTGTAATGTAGAAATGAAACAAAACAAGTCTTGGTCCTCATATTAATGAATTGAAATTCTGTGCTGAGGGGGTACAGTGGTCGTCCATGGAGGTTTACGGTCCGTATTCCAATTTACGGACCATCCCTCGTGGTCGTCTTTAACCTAAGCAGAACCAGAAACTTTGGCTGCATGCATGGTGATTTACGACCATGGTTTACGGGCCGTAAATCACTTTACAGTCCGTCCACCAGGTCGTATTTTACCACTTCTCAACTGGGCAGAAAGTTGAAACCTTGCATGGCAATTTACGACTGCCAGTTTACGGACCGTATTCCATTTTATGGTCCGTATTTTGCACTTTACGACCGCTGGGCAGTTTTGCCAACTTTCAACTTTTCACATTTCTCGACTTTTCATTCTAATCATTCTCGTCCATATACGAACATTGCTCATGAAACATTATACACTCACACTCCTCGCACACATCACTAGTTCGTTTACTTGCGTACCAACGGGAAATTTTCTGAGGTGCAACAGGAAATTGGACAATGCAAAATGGGTTTGGACTTAATATGAGCAGTTGGCTCTAATTGATGAAAAGCGGATGGTTGTCGTATGTCACGGCCAACAATACCAACAAAGAATTGCACGTGCTTTAACAAACGAGTCAGAGCTCCACTCTTTCAGATAGGGCAAATGGTACTCAAGAGAGTGTTCCCTCACTAAGACGAGTATAAAGGGAAATTCACTCTCAACTGGCAAGGACCATATGTGGTCCGCAAAGTACTCTCTGGAAGAGCAGTGGTGCTATCAAAAATTGACGGGCAAGAGTGGCCCAAGACAGTCAACTCATATGCAATCAAGCGGTACTTCGCGTGAAGACACACTTGTCAATTGTATTAGTTGTTTATTTTCTTGTAATCATTTGTAATAGATAGAAAAACTGAATGATTTCCTTGTAATATGAACTACGCAATGACCTGAATTCCCTATAGTGGGATATATAGGCAGTCCATTTGGGACCCGATCGCATTATTAGTAAAAACGAAAACTCATTACTTTATTTCAAACTATGTTCGACCTGATTCCTGCTGTGACAGCATACGCAGGCGCTCTTTGAGTTCGGTCGTAACAAATGAAAAAACAAAGAAACCGCTAGGAAGCCTCAGAGATAGGATTTCAAGGAGAATTTAGAGTTGGCACAAAGAGATTGTCATACATGGAAGTCAAACTAGGGCAGAATTTTTGAGAAAATCTCAAAAATTCCTCACAAAAAAGGCCGAAGCCTCGACTATCAGAAGTAACGGAGAAAGGAAAAGTCCTCATTCAAAAGCACATGTCATGACAATCAACTTGAACCATTTTTTAGAAAATATATATATTTCCTTCTCAAATAAGTAAGGCATAATCAACAATTTATAAAAAATGATTTTTTCTATGTTTAAGAAAATTCATCTTTCGGTACCGAATCTGAGAGGATTAGACCCAAGGCAGTAAACCAAGCTGGCGAGGCCATGATGCGGCTAGAGACAACAACATCGATCAACTTTATAGGAAACTAAACATTTTGCTGCTAAAGGTCTCCATGACGCCAGGAGGACAATCCATTTTTTCTAACTTTGTTTTATTTGCAAGAAAAGACAAATTCACTGAATGAGATCGAAGTCGCCACCAGAAAAGAGGGGTTGCGAAAGCCGAAATACAATAAGGGAAAATATCTAGCCACGAGGGCTATAAAGGGTCAAAATACCAGAAGGGCAAACATTTAGCCATGAGGGATATAAATGACCAAAATGCCACAAGGGAAAATATCTAGCCACGAGGGCTATAAATGACCAAAATGCCACAAAGGTGAATATCTAGCCACGAGGGATATAAATGACAAAAACACCGCAAGGGTAAATATTAGGCTGAGAGGCTCACAATAGAACAAACGACACATCTGACCGCGAAGGTCACATCCAATACAAACGACAAGAGACAGATGATTTAGCAGAAGGGGCCATATCTGTCATCTGCATTGTCGTGAGGTCCATTCATACAAACTATCGCGAGGGCCATTCATATAAACATGTTGCGAAGGCCATTCATATAAACTGCCGCGAGGGCTATTTATATAAACATGCCCTAAGGGCCATTAATACAAATTTCCGCTAGGGCCATTCATATAAACATGCCATGAGGCATATTCATATAAACATGCTGCGAGGGACATTCATATAAACATGCGCAGAGGGCCATTCATTCAACCATGTCGTGAGGGCTATTTATACAAACTGCCGCGAGGGCCATTCATACAAACTACCGTCAGGTCCATTAATATAAACATGCCATAAGGGCCATTCATTTAAACATGCCACGAGGGCCATTCGTATAAACATGCCGCGAAGGCCATTCATTCAACCATGTCGAGAGGGCCATTCATACAAACTGCTGCGAGAGCCATTAATACAAAATATCACGAGGGTCATTCATACAAAATGCCGCGAGGGCCATTCATATCAAACTGCCATGAGGGCCATTCACATAAACTACCACGAAGGCCATTCATACAAACTGCCTCGAAGGCCATTTATATAAACTATCGTGAGGGCCATTCATATAAAACTACCTCAAGGGCCACAAAACCACGTGAAGTGATCAAAGTCAAAGACACAGGACCAAGATGGTAATTTAATTTCAAGCAGCGCCACGAAGGTCGCAATCTACAGACGATACCAAATAGGTGTAAGCAAAAACACGCCAAATGGTAAAAAGAAAACACAAGACCAAGGAGTCCACCACAATGTTACCCAGTAGATGAAAACTAGGTTTAGCAGCTGCCCAGAAGAAGAGCAGGATGATCAGACCAAATTGAGACGCTTGCGGAGCAAACGTGAAACTTTTTCTTATGTAGCTGGCCGAGATAGGGTGCCCATGAGAGTCAAGCTCTCTGGACATGAATTGGAAGATCGCTACACCCTATGCTCAGCCACACAAACTTGATTGTTTTCTTTACTTTTTTCTTTTTAACTTTTCTGCAGCCGATCAGGCACACACCGACACACACAAAGGCATTCCCGCATAAGGGATACCCTTTTCCTTCTATCGAGTTGAACTACAAGTGACTTGATTTCTCAGACCGAGGATATGTAGGAGAACTCAATACTCGAGAGTTAGTCACACTCCAAAAAACACTATGACTTCAAGTTTGGACAATTGGGAAATCCAAAATTTGCTTAAATTTTCCTTTAGAAGTCTAATTGAGTCGAACTACAAGTGGCGTGAATTCTCATGTAACCTGAGATAGGTAGGAAACCCAGAAACCAGGGTCCGGCCATAAATTTAAAAATTTCACAAAAAAGAGAGGTAGTTTGAAGTTAGTTATTCAACTATCAGGGTTTGTCAAATTTCGATAATCAGCGATGGGCCTGCCATCCCAGAACCCCGAAGGAGAAGTTGTTGACACCTAATTTCTTACCTCCCATAATTTATTTTGGTTACCCAGAGTTCTTGGATATCAAGTGGAGTCAAATACTTATTATTTTTATGTTAAAATGATTTTACAAAATCATTTTGATAATATTTTACCACTCCATTTGGAAAAATAACCTCAAATATATATTGTAAATCATTTAGAGATAATTTACACATTTTTATAATTATTCAATTAATTGTTAAAATTATTGAAGGTCTAATTAGCAAGCATTTTATTCCGTTCAATTCAAGAAATTTGACTAATTAAATGAATAATCATTTTACCTCTGAAATTTTAACTCTACATAATCAATTTGCATTTGTGCAATTTTTAGATTAATCATAATTAATTAAATGCTTAATTATGGTTATTGTAATGACCCGCTTGGTCGTTATTGGACCTTTCGCAGCCCGTGTATGAAAACCAAGTGTATCATCATAAGATTGGTTCACGGGAGAGTTTTAAGTGTAATATTTAATTAAATTGGATGAGAGTTAAAGAGTTGTGGGCTCGGGGAGGATGTCCTAGCCGCCGCGGGCGAACGACCGCTATAACGATCTATGTGGACCAGTACCCACGTTTAATGACTTGATTTCGGGATTTAAACACTTTTGTCCACAAACCCCTTTTCTAAGCCGTCATTAGGGTATTCCCAGTAAAGCACTTGATGACTAGGGAAAAATAGACATTAAAACATCCTTCGTATATCTTCCTTAAGGATTTCTTTATCACGGTTTCTGGCTCAAAGACGAGATAGTGGATATTCCGTGAACGTTCATGATAGCTACTCGGCAATGAGGTAAGCTAGGGTTTACTTGAGTTATACTTTGGTTATTAAATCATATATATGCTATAGAATTGATGGGAAAAAGCACGATTAGGTCTTCGGACAAGGAGTTCGGTTGAATACTGTTTAGGGTAAGATAAATGCTGATTTTTATGGGCATCGTTCCTGTTACATCCCGTACTTTTGAACATTGGACTTGTCGTAAGTTAATCGACATAAGTTCGAGGACAAGGTTAATTTTTGAGGTTATAAGTATTTATGCAATGCTTAACAAGTGATAAGTAGGTGTCGTAAAGATTGGAGGTTACACAAATCGAATAGTATAAGTTCAATCAATAGTATACTCGTACTTTCAAGCTATGGTTCGAACCGCCCGCACCGGCGAATTTTGGTCATATTCAAGTATGCAAATAAAGAGATCTGTATATAAAAGGATGAGGTCCCGAAATAATGCAAGGACGTAACAAGTGTGGCGATGGTGATTGAAAAAAAAATATTTCATAGGTGCCAAAGGAGGGTACGGAGTAGTGTTATACCACATGATTGTGATAATGAGTATATGAAGTGTGTTAGAAGTGATCAATATTGAGTGAACTCAGATCAAGAAATTAATTATGTGGATAGGTGGTTAAATTGTTGGATGGTACTGAAATAAAGGGATTAATTAGGACCAATTGGATAACTTAGATTAGGCTAATAGCCACATGGAGCCATACGGATATAATAAATGGGTGACTAACGGATTTAGTGGTGTAGTGTTTATATTTGGGGCTAGATATTTTATATTAAAAGTGTTGAATTATAGTGGTACCACATGCTTAATAGGTGGCACTAAAAGAGGCCAAGTTTCCTTTCAAGAGTACACATATGCTGCTAGGTGTTGACGCATACATGAATTTTACTACAAGGTCACTTGGACAATTTTATATAGAAAAGCATGTGAGAATAAACCAAAACCAAAAGATCTCTTTTGCTGAAAAAAAATGCAGGGGTTGCTTGCTCTAAGGAGGATGTGGAATAAAATTTTGGCGAACGAAGCAATGATCTTCCCTTTTATATGCAGCCAAGTGACGTTACATTTTAAGGAAGAGGCATATATTTCTTCTCAAGAACGACATGCGGGTTTTGCTCTCTATTTCAATCTCGTGGTTCCGTCTCGATGCGTTGTTGAATCCGGGCTTTCTTCAAAGTGCATTAAGGTGGAAGAAGAGTGGTTCTTGGCATATAAGGTAAGAATATGATTCATCTTCATGTATTCGGGTTTGAATGAGTCCTAGCTAGTTACTTGGTGATGAAATTGTGAAAGGAAAGGTTTGAACTTATTTTAAGAACTTGGAAGAATTGTGGACTGTTTTGAAGGTGTTCTTGAGCTATTTATGGCTAGAATTGTTGGAACACATTTTATTATATTGTTGTTGTAATTTTGATTGATGTTTTACATGTTTATGAAGAAGGAGAAGTTATACGGCATAATGGTATATTGTGTATATAGGGGCAGTTTTGATCACGTTCTTGAGTTGTTAATGATGGGGACCCTTATGAATTGACTTAATTATATGGTTGTTGGTGTTGTTGTTGAGGATTTGGCCGTGTTGAATTCTCGGGGTTTGTTGAATATATAAAGGAAATGGTGTCCGAATTTCTATAATGACGTGCTAGCTTAGGGTTGGATTCCTAAGTACCTTTAGCTAATGTTTGGTATTTACTGACATTGTTGTAGATCTTGGGAAGCCTGAGACTTAGGTTTGGATTAGCTTAAGAAGCGGACAAGGTATGTTAAGGGTATCCCTTCTTTCTTTTTTTGGCATGAATTACATAAAACGTGCGGACGATGAACGTACATAATTCCAATGAATTCTAGTTCTCAGCAGTACTTGACATGACAGTTGTCTTTGTTTCTCAAGTGTTCATTCATTGTGATTATTCTATTGAGTCTCAGATGATGGTTTAGTTTGCATATGTTTGCTCATGATATTCTAATTGTGCATAGCGTTGTTACATCATTTCACCGAGTCCCGAGCCAGGTATGTATTCGTGCACAGTTTCTTTGCATTATTCACCGAGTCCCTCACTAGAGGGTCGGGTGGAGTATATATATGATTATTATATTATATATGGATCGGGCCGTACGTTCCTCGGCATTATTATATTATATATGGATCGGGCTATACGTTCCACAACACTATCAGTATATTATAATCTATGCCTATCATACGCCATAGAGTTAGTTTCTGTCATATAGAGTTGCGCAGATATTCTCAGATGTTAGCCACAGATGCATTCAGTTATTTATACTGGTTTTCATGGTCCATCCGCACTTGATGTTCTTATATGCCTTACATACTAGGTACATTGTTCATATTGACGTCCCTTTGCCTGGAGGCGCTGTGTTCATGCCACACCGTCCCAGATTGTTTTGCAGGTAAAAGTATTCGGCTAGGATGGTTGGCTATTAGCTGGGATTGGCAAACTCCATTTTCTTCCTGGAGCAGTGCCGAGTCATTATGGTTATCATATGTGTGTATGGGTATGTCGGGGCCCTGTCCCGACTCATATGATTCAGGTGTTTACTCTTAGAGACTTTGCAGACAGTGTCCTGTGGTTAATACGTTTAGATGTCATGTGTTGAGTAAAGTAACCATGTAGGCCGTTATGTCAGCTTGACTTTCTCAGTTTTTGATTAATTGAGTATCGGTCACAAATTTCTATGGTTTGATGGAAAGTGCTTTATTATATTTCTGATTTTTTTTATGTACAGTTTCATTATGTGAATGCCAGAGGGTTCGCTCAGCTCTAAGTAAGAGTTGGGTGCCCATCATGCCCTATCGGAATTGGGGTGTGACAGTTCCATTAAGTGAATAAGTAAACCAAGATGCGTAGTTAATAAGCCCAAAAGGGAAGAAAAGTGATGTGTGGTATGTTATTGATTTTAGTTAGCCTGGCGGGGTAGGTACAATAATAGAGTTGACCATAATGGAGTCTTGTTATACCATGGACGGGGGCGACCTTTTGCCAATTTGTAGGCACCCTTATTGGGCAGTCTTATTGTCATTATTCCATGTACCAAGCATGTGGGAACCGTCAGTATTTACTTCCTTTTTGATTTAGAGTGATTCCTTATTCACGCTATTGATGAGTCGAGTTCGAGTCTTGGTATGGCTGTTGCATGGTGAAGAGTATTCTTATTGTATGTATCTTCGTGTAGTATCCACAATGTTGGAAGGTTGATTTCCAAAGTCTTGTTATGACTCGTGACATGGTGACTTGTGTTCCTTGATATTTATTTATTGATTGTTCACATTCCTTATTGATTGTGGAATGGAAATACATTGTGATGAGAAAGATAATATAAATATGAAAAGGCTCATTTGAGAAGGGGTGAGAACGTGGCCTAGTTATGCACTCGTGATCCAAGGTCAGTTTTGGAGCGAGTGGCACATGGACACCACGGGTCCTCTGCAGGTCATGGTTATTTGGGTAAACATTACCATTTAGCATGTATGTATGGATATGATACTAATATTAATTGTATTGTACTTGTGTGTTCATCTTTGAGAAGATGGCAGAGCTGATTTCGATTGGTTGACATTCAGTCATGGTTTATTCTGGTAAGTTACAATTGATTTCCTTATGATTGTGGAGATGAAGCATTACAAGTAACCTCATAATCCGTTGATAAATAGAGGAAGGTATGGTGATTTGACCGCATTAGTGTGGCTAAGAGTTTTGGAGTATGTTGATTTGCTACCATTGACTGTATTGCTTGACTTGCTCTTACTTAATACTTGATAAGTAGTATGAGTTTGGTGTTTATTGTGGGCTGTGTGTTTATTGAGTCTAATCGTTGAACTACGAGTATGTTAAAGTAAGGGGGAAAAAGGTAAGAGTTAGTTGTACCACTGAGTGTCGGTTGATAGGGAGGTTGAGGTCTACAACAACAACAACAACAACAGCCCAGTGAAATCCCACATCTTGGGGTCTGGGGAGGGTATAATGTACGCACACCTTACTCCTACCAAGGTAGGATGGCTGTTTCCGAGAGACCCTCGGCTCAAGGTTGAGGTCTGTTCTTTGTAAATTGTCGAGGTTTAATTTGTCCAGGAGTTTGTCTTTAATGTAACTATTGTTCTCTGTTGGTCCTTATTTCCTAATGTCGCGTTGACATGAAAATCGGACACGAGCATGTTTATGTTAGAACTGTTTAAGTATGGGTAGGATTGAAGAAGGTGTTACGATTGTACCCATCCTTTTATTCTATTAGATTTTATATTGTGTTGCTTGAACTAATCTTAGTCAGCCTTTGATGCTTACTAGTACGTGTGGTGTACTGATGCTACTCTTGCTACATTCCTTTTTGGGGTGTAGATGTGTTTCAGGTTATTGCATGAAGGTCTCATTTAGTTGCAGTGGTGAATGTCACACCCCAATCTTACTAGGGTGTGATGGGCACCCGACCCCATATCCGGAGCCGAGAGAACCCGCTGACTCTTATTACGTACTTAATTTTTTTTTTTGAACATCTAAATCAAGTATACATAATAAAGCTTACTGAAATATTCTTTTGTTGCTTTCAAATCAAACAAAATCTGTAACTGTGTAACACATATATCATTATACAAACTGGCACATCGGCTGATGGAGCCGCTGACAGACTGACTCCCGATACCCACGACTCTGTCTGCAAAGTCTCTAACATCAATCCAGAAATCCTAGCATACAAGCTCTGACTCGGCAGCACTCCCAGGAACAAGTGGGGTCTACCAACTTCGCTAGAACTTCTTCTATACTAGCTTCAGCTTATCTAGGTGTACCTGAGCGGCATGAAACGCAGCCCCCGAAGAAGAGGGGTCAGTACGAGCAATGTACTAAGTATGTAAGGCATAAATGGTAACATAGTAAAAGATGAACATACGAATATTAACTGTATGGGAATATAGTACATATCATAAGATAAAGGAGTAACCTGTACATGTGAGTGCCCCTTAGGGCGGATGCCATGCATGCTTATCTGGTCATATCATATCATATCATATCATAGCATAGCATATCATATCATATCATAGCGCCGAACAAAGTCAGCTCACCCACATAGCGCTGAAATACGTCGGCTCGCCCACATATCCCGCGTCCGGGATGATATAACGCCAGCTGACCAGGTGGCAATGCGTCTATAGCACAACATATGTCCCTTCCCCTTCATATCTCCCTCCCTCCCCCCATGTACATATACATATACATATATAGCATGCATGAGAGCCCAAAGAAAGTCATGTATCCATCGGAGTGACGTAAGGTCGGTAACCTCCGATTATATTATGGAATAGTCATGGGCGCCGTGTCCCACCTTGAAAGAACTAGTATTACAAGGCGAGACTATCAACGAAGAGTGTCATCATGAGAAAACATAAAATAGGATCATAAGGCATCGTTTCATTTACTTAGAACCTTTAAAGTAGTCATTATCCATAATAGAGTTGAGATATCAAGAAATAGTTTAACATTTTCATATTGTCATATTCATGGTAGGAACATATCGTCAACATATCTATCATAGACATTTTCTCATATTTGACTTCATCGTTGTCATTGTAAGATCATATTCATCATCTTAGTCATAAGAGCTTCCTATCTCTTCAAACTTGGTTTTCGGAAAATATGGACATTTTGAAAAAAAACAATTAGGAACTATTAGGAAAAGACTTATACCTTGGAGTCATAGACTTATAGCTTTTGCAAGTAAAGAAGATATACAAAAAAAACATTTGAGACATTACGACTTGGGGATCATGCCTTTGGAAGAAAAGGGACGAGCCTTACATACCTGTGCCGCGCCTTACTAGCTACGCTTATTCGTCCAACTTGTTAGTCTACATGCAAGAAGATTGACATTATCGTTAGAGTCATCGACATATACTTGTCTTAACCTTTCAAGTTCATTCACTTATGTCTGCCGAAATTTCGGCAGCACCTCCCCTGTAAATACACCATCCCCGAGATTCTAACTCGGCCAAATTTTAATCAACAACAATCCGGGAATTCAACCCGGCCAAACTATCAACAACAATACCAACAAGTATTCTAGCAACACTTCGACATTCAATTCTATTCAATTCAATTCACATAACTTTCAAAATGATTTAATTAACATACTACTCCATCCAGCA
The DNA here is from genome assembly GCF_019175385.1 of Lycium barbarum. Classification (NCBI taxonomy): domain Eukaryota; kingdom Viridiplantae; phylum Streptophyta; class Magnoliopsida; order Solanales; family Solanaceae; genus Lycium; species Lycium barbarum. The sequence goes on along the minus strand of NC_083342.1, from coordinate 56,364,812 downwards.
CCTTCCAAATTTAACGAAACCAATGACAACCCATTTCCTTTCCTTCCAAACTCATGAACTACACACTAACAACATCATATTAACAACACCACACTAACAACATTACCTTCCATGCATGCAAGAACATTATATTCAATTTACATAAACTTCTAAAACAAGTTTCCAACAATTACCACTTAAACTAAAATTATTAAGCTTCCATTTTCCACCATAGATTTCATTACAACAATAACCAATATACTAAATAAAATTGACTCATTCTCTTCCATATTACACCACCACCACACGGCCACACTACCATTTATATACACGGCCACAACATGTTCAAAACAGCCCATAAACACAATAGTTTCAACACAACACTTTATGACCCTTTCTCCATAACTACTTTCGTTTTTAACGCTTGCTAGACCTTCAAATAAACTCAACACAAGAGATGAGATGAATAAAATACCTTATACTTGAAGAAACTTAGCCACATCAATTTTCTCCAACGCCACACTTGAGTAGAAGCAAGAACAATCACTTTTCACGGACTAGTTTGGCGAAATCTTGTTAAATTCTTGATTTATCGGACTATAATATTTGGGAGAAGTTTTGAGAGACTTCTAGAACTGTTTGGTATGTTAATATGCTGGAAACAAACGGGTTGATGGGGTATTTATAGCCCCTTGGGTCGGTTCCACCGACTTCTCTATGTGGGGCCCGCGGAACCCTTTTTGATAGCTTGAGGTCTTGCTCTTAATATGGCCATAACGTTTGATCCCGACATCGTGTGAGGGCCCAAGACATACCGTGGGAAAGCTAATTCAATTATCTACAACTTTTATTTCTGTGGGTTATCCAAAATTCCGAACGTATAATCGCGTTTTTGCCTCTCCAAGTCAGGTCATCCGAAAACGTATCCTTAAATCATCCTTTTGGAGGGCTTACGTCCATATTTGGCTTAAGGGTCCTTCTTTGGACTTGCTCAACTTCACATGTACTACTCATATATCTCTTAATATGTCCTTTATAAAATTCTGACATGTGGGCCCCACCTTAACTTATGGTTATGAGGGCTATCATCAAGTAACTTGTTAATCGATTTACCCCCTACCATCTCCAAATGTCATATATATACATTCTTGTACTCAGGTAATATAATCTTTATCCCTAATCCTTGTGTAACTTTTCTCTCCCTTGAGCTCATACTAAGTCGTCGACAGTCTTGGTAACGCAAAATTTTTCGGGGTGTAACATCCTCCCCCCCTTTAGAACATTCGTCCTCGAATGTTCAACTGATCTTATGGGGTCTTATAATACTTCGCGGGGGGGGGGGGGGGGGGGGGTCCCTTCCATAGTTGTCCTTTCCTTCATGACCACTCCTTACCTTTCACCCTATTTCCTTTATAATCGAACTTCTTGGTCTTTACATGAATCCTCATTCCATGTCATAGGTTACCTAATTCACTGTGCCAACTCATTATCCTTGTTCTTCCCAGATCGTCTCTTCTTTGTTATTGTTTCGGCGCCACACCTTATCGGAAGCCATGTCTTCGGTACGCGATTCTCACTTGACGATCCAATATGGCCACAGGGTGTTCCTTGCTCTCATTTTGTCTACATTTCCATCCACTATTCATCTTTCACTTGCTTATTTCGCTTGTTCGTAATTCTTCCTTAATTGCGCGTTTGTGCCGTAGCTGTGTGTCCATATCTCTCAAGTGTGCTGCTACTTTTGTTCTCAGCACAGAATCCTTACAACTTTCACTCTCCTTATCCTAATCACTATTCCTTTAGCCCCACTTGTTGAAGTCAGTTCTCCAACCTCATACACTCCTCTCTTATTTCCTTTTGCCACACTCTATCTCTTTTTACATGCCTACTTTTAGTTCTTACCCAAATAGTCTCGCGCTTTGCCGGTAGTTTCTTTCGGGAGCTTCACTTACTGAGGTTTCTTACCTTTCACCTCCTTCCGACACTTTGATCTCTTTATTTTCCAAATATCGTTATACTAGAATTTCCAATCTTAACCTATAGTAAGATAATAGCAGTTTACTTTGCAACACTTGTACCATTTATTCTTGCCGTCCCTCTATCTTCGGTACCCTTACTCGGTTGATGCCTCTTATACTGTAGCTTCGGTTGTTGGAACTCACATATCCTCCGATACAATCATACGTGGGATATCCTACACATTCGTATATATATGTGTATATATTTACTATCAACTAGCCACAAAATACCTCCAATCACTGTTCAAGCCTATCCTAATTCCAAAGATGTAATGCACTTTCTGTCTCTTCACCGATCTAGTTTGCCTCGTCCTACGCGTCATCCTATGGTCTCCAACCATCCCGTATATCCTAGTTTTCATTAGACTACCTTAGTTTTTCATTTGTCTCTTATGTCTCAATCTATAGAATTTCTTGCCAACTTCCCAGGGGGTCACCCATCATAAAATTGCTCTCACCTGAGCACGCTTAACCCAAAAACTTCACTAGAATTCGGTGCCTTAATGCCGATATTTTCGCGTCCGCTTCCTCACATGACCTTTACTACATGTTCTGGAGCAAGTAGAAGTCTTACAGATTCCGGGACATTTTCGTAACACGTCTTTTCTTTTATAATTACTATTTTGCCCTTCTCGATTTCCAATGTTCACCTTCCGCCTGTGTGTATGGCTACCTCCTATCCTGGACTTCCAGATTCCCGATAGTAGTGATCGCACCTTCATCGCCACGCCAGACCCATAGGTCCTCTAGAACAACACATCCCATTTATTGTCTGTTTACGGCATTCCCTTTCCGCGTCTCCTTCTATTAAGAGTATCCATTCTAGTTGAACCTCCTCTACCACTCCTACTATTCAAAATCTGTACGTAGCAAATATCGACAATACTTCGCAAAATATATAGCTATATGACATATTCCAGCCATCAGAACTTCCAGTTCCAAGTAACAGAACAGATATCCAGACTTACCTCTGTGACTTGCTATATCATCACACGCCTTTTTCCGTTGCTACTGGACTTCTGCGGAAATCAATGATTAGTATCAGGAATCTTATTTCCTATGACTTGGCTCTATCGCACGATCTAAGACAGAAAGAAGGTCAACAATCCCTAGATGCCCCGCAGCCTCCTATTTATAGATGTGGCCGGCTTCACACCCATAAACAGGACTCTACTGGACACGACTTTGCAGACAACCCCTTAGACCGACCTGCTCTGATACCACTTTGTCACACCCCAATCTTACTAGGGTGTGATGGGCACCCGACCCCATATCCGGAGCCGAGAGAACCCGCTGACTCTTATTACGTACTTAATTTTTTTTTTTGAACCTCTAAATCAAGTATACATAATAAAGCTTACTGAAATATTCTTTTGTTGCTTTCAAATCAAACAAAATTTGTAACTGTGTAACACATATATCATTATACAAACTGGCACATCGGCTGATGGAGCCGCTGACAGACTGACTCCCGATACCCACGACTCTGTCTGCAAAGCCTCTAACATCAATCCAGAAATCCTAGCATACAAGCTCTGACTCGGCAGCACTCCCAGGAACAAGTGGGGTCTACCAACTTCGCTAGAAGTTCTTCTATACTAGCTTCAGCTCATCTGGGTGTACCTGCGCGGCATGAAACGCAGCCCCCGAAGAAGAGGGGTCAGTACGAGCAAGGTACTGAGTATGTAAGGCATAAATTGTAACATAGTAAAAGATGAACATATGAATATTAACTGTATGGGAATATAGTACATATCATAAGATAAAGGAGTAACCTGTACATGTGAGTGCCCCTTAGGGTGGATGCCATGCATGCTTATCTGGTCATATCATATCATATCATATCATATCATATCATATCATATCATAGCGCCGAACAACGTCGGCTCGCCCACATAGCGCCGAAATACGTCGGCTCGCCCATATATCCCGCGTCCGGGATGATATAACGCCAGCTGACCAGGCGGCAATGCGTCTATAGCGCAACATATGTCCCTTCCCCTCCATATCTCCCTCCCTCCCCCCATGTACATATACATATACATATATAGCATCCATGAGAGCCCAAAGAAAGTCATGTATCCATCGGAGTGACGTAAGGTCGGTAACCTCCGATTATATTATGGAATAGTCATGGGCGCCGTGTCCCACCTTGAAGGAACTAGTATTATAAGGCGAGACTATCAATGAGGAGTGTCATCATGAGAAAACATAAAATAGGATCATAAGGCATCGTTTCATTTACTTGGAACCTTTAAAGTAGTCATTATCCATAATAGAGTTGAGATATTAAGAAATAGTTTAACATTTTCATATTGTCATATTCATGGTAGGAACATATCGTCAACATATCTATCATAGACATTTTCTCATATTTGACTTCATCGTTGTCATTATAAGATCATATTCATCATCTTAGTCATAAGAGCTTTCTATCTCTTAAAACTTGGTTTTCGGAAAATATGGACATTTTGAAAAAAAACAATTATGAACTATTAGGAAAAGACTTATACCTTGGAGTCATAGACTTACAGCTTTTGCAAGTAAAGAAGATACTTAAAAAAAAACATTTGAGACATTACGACTTGGGATCATGCCTTTGGAAGAAAAGGGACGAACCTTACATACCTGTGCCGCGCCTTACTAGCTACGCTTATTCGTCCAACTTGTTAGTCTACATGCAAGAAGATTGACATTATCGTTAGAATCATCGACATATACTTGTCTTAACCTTTCAAGTTCATTCACTTATGATCTGCCGAAATTTCGGCAGCACCTCCCCTGTAAATACACCATCCCCGAGATTCTAACTCGGCCAAATTTTAATCAACAACAATCCGGGAATTCAACCCAGCCAAACTATCAACAACAATACCAACAAGTATTCTAGCAACACTTCGACATTCAATTCTATTCAATTCAATTCAATTCAATTCACATAACTTTCAAAACGATTTAATTAACATACTACTCCATCCAACACCTTCCAAATTTAACGAAACCAATGACAACCCATTTCCTTTCCTTCCAAACTCATGAACTACACACTAACAACATCATATTAACAACACCACACTAAAAACATTACCTTTCATGCATGCAAGAACATTATATTCAATTTACATAAACTTCTAATACAAGTTTCCAACAATTACCCCTTAAACTAAAATTATTAAGCTTCCATTTTCCACCATAGATTTCATTACAACAATAACCAATATACTAAATAAAATTGAGTCATTCTCTTCCATATTACACCACCACCACACGGCCACACTACCATTTATATACACGGCCACAACATGTTCAAAACAGCCCATAAACACAATAGATTCAACACAACACTTTATGACCCTTTCTCCATAACTACTTTCGTTTTTAACGCTTGCTAGACCTTCAAATAAACTCAACACAAGAGATGAGATGAATAAAATACCTTATACTTGAAGAACCTTAGCCACATCAATTTTCTCCAACGCCACACTTGAGTAGAAGCAATAACAATCACCTTTCATGGACTAGTTTGGCGAAATCTTGTTAAATTCTAGATTTATCGGACTATAATATTTGGGAGAAGTTTTGAGAGACTTCTAGAACTGTTTGGTATGTTAATATGCTCAAAATAAACGGGTTGATGGGGGTATTTATAGCCCCTTCGGTCGGTTCCACCGACTTCTCTATGTGGGGCCGGCGGAACCCTTTTTGACAGCTTGAGGTCTTGCTCTTAAAATGGCCATAACCTTTGATCCCGATATTGTGTGAGGGCCCACGACATACCGTTGGAAAGCTAATTCAATTATCTACAACCTTTATTTCTGGGGGTTATCCCAAATTCCGAACGTATAATAGCATTTTTGCCTCTCCAAGTCAGGTCATCCGAAAACGTATCCTTAAGTCATCCTTTTGGAGGGCTTACGTCCATATTTGGCTTAAGGGTCCTTCTTTGGACTTGCTCAACTTCACATGTACTACTCATATATCTCTTAATATGTCCTTTATAAAATTTTGACATGTGGGCCCCACCTTAACTTATGGTTACGAGGGCTATCATCAAGTAACTTGTTAACCGATTTACCCCATACCATCTCCAAATGTCATATATATACATTCTTGTACTCAGGTAATATAATCTTTATCCCTAATCCCTGTGTAACTTTTCTCTCCCTTGAGCTCATACTAAGTCGTCGACAGTCTTGGTAACGCAAAATGTTTCGGGGTGTAACAGTGAAGATCTTCCTACAGCTTCTGTGTATCTCGCTCCAAGGTAGAAGTTGTGTCATTTTATTTTAAGTCTATTCCTTTGTATTGTAGAAGCTCTTACACAGGTCTAGACTAGGTCCCGGGAAGTTGTAATTTTCTAAACTATTAAAGAAAGGCAGTGATGTTTTATAATTACTATGAATTATTGTCTATTGTAATTTGTCAAATGACTTATTTTATGGGTTGGTTAGTATGGGTTCACCTAACCGGAGATAATCAGGTAGGTGCTCGCACGATCCTTGGTTTGGGACGTGACAGTTAGTATCAGAGCCCTAGGTTATCGGTCTCACGAGTGCAAGAGCAATGTCTAGTAGAGTCTTGTGGAATGGTATGATGATGTTCGTACCTATCCACGAAAGGCTATAGGGCATCTAGGAAACTTCCTTTCTTTCTTTCCCATCATGCTATCTCAGTCAGTTTCATCTCTAAGTTTAATCCAATTGGTATCTTGATGATCCCAATTGGTATCTCGATGAGTCCAATTAGTATCTAATCAATTTCAATTGGTATCTGGTCGATTTCAATTGGTATCTGGCGGTGCGGCCATATCGATGATCTGTACATTTGTATACAATGAGTTCCCTGTGTTGCACAATCCTGTTGGGTAGTAGAAAAACGCTGACTGACCCAGATCCTTTGCCGCAGCGGTGCACTCACCGCTAGGGCTAACAAACCTGACATAAATGGGAGCTTCTTCTTGTTGTTGTTATCTGGCCATGACGTAGTTAGAATGTGTACCTATAAAATGAAACCACGTCAGTTCAAAGTTACACCGAGTTCAGTTAGCTATACGGCATGTACAGCCCATGGAAGACCAACAAAACTTAACCTAGATAGGAGACTGCTAATAATCAGGATTTTGCTCAGAGCATCCTTCGCTATAGTGGTCATAGCTGCAGCGAGGCCACGCCAGCGAATAGGGATCCGCTGTAGTGGATCCACCTTCCCCAGCGAGAAAACTCTTTTTCATAAAAAATGGTTGCCTAAAATTTTGACCAAATTTCTACAGATTTTGACATAGATCAGGAAATATGTTAGCATGCATGTTGTTTACACCCCCACGAAGCACCTTTTTAACAAAAATAGACACAAAAATTCGAGCATTATTAAAAACACTTTTACCAAATGCGCCTACTACACCAATAAGGTTTTACCCCCTTTTTAAGGAAGATCTTAAGTAATCACTGACGCTAAGGCTTTATGAACATCAAAATAACATGCCATAATTTGAAATCTCCCTTCCCCAAGGAATCAAAAACCCTTGTCTCAAATCCCCAACATTTTGCACCATCCGAAAATTTAATTATGAAAAATTTCAAAATTAGAGGATCTAACAATCTCATAGAGCAGTAGAAGAGTGTACATACCTTAAGTTGGCCAAGGATTTGCAAGATTTTCCTCCAGAAATCTGACCCTTGCTATTTCACCCGAAATTATGCCTCTTTCCTTTATGTTTTGAAGTGTGGGAGTTGAATGAGGTATGTGCGGAGTTTAAAAGGGGAAGAGGATGAATATTAGAAGTTTAGGGGAGCGAATGATGGGAGAAAATCGTGTGGAGTGCAGAGGATTTTCGGTTAAGGGAGAGGTATGGAAGTGGGAAGGTGAAATAACACCCTCCCCTGTTTTAATTCTTCCTGGGTAGTCCCACTACAGTGACTCTTGATCTGCTGCAGTGGTACCGCTATAGCGGGGAATCCAACTGCTATAGCGGCCCACAATTTATTTCATTTTTTGAGTCGCGAAAATGACTCGTGGTCCTGCCTTTTCTAGCCATAGGGATTTTAATCGCATATGAGTCCTAGGTCCCCGGTTGTTCCGATTTGGAGGACTAAGGGTTTTAAAGTCCGGTGCCTTGTCCCCTCATTAGTACGGTAGTTCTAACGACACGTGTCCCGTATAGCCACAGTAGTGATACCCAGTAGCAAGTGAACACGAGTAAGGAGTTAAAACTTGTTATTTGGTATGAGGTCCGTAAATTTATAACATCCAATATAATATAACCTTGCAACCCCAATCCGCCTGACGCCGTTCGAGGAAGAACGGTTGTTTAATTGGTATCTGATGTAACGACCCGCCTGGTCGTTATTGGATCTTTCGCAGCCCGTGTATGAAAAATAAAGTGCATCATCATAAGATTGGTCCATGGGGGAGTTTTAAGTATAATATTTAATCATAATTGAATTAGAGGAGAGTTAAAGAGTTGTGGGCCAGGGGAAGATGTCCTTACCGTCGCGGGCGAACGACCGCTAAAACGGTCCCACTGTAGCGGACGATCAGTCCGTTGCAGCAGTATATGCAGACCAATACCCGCATTTAATGACTTTATTTTGAGATTTAAACCCTTTTTCCCACATACCCCTCTTCTAAGCCATTATTAGGGTATTCCTAACGTAAAACACTTGATGACTAGGGAAAGTAGCCATTCAAGTATCCTTCGTGTTATCTGCCTCAAGGATTTATCTATCCTAATTTTCGGCACAAAGACGGGATGGTGGATATTCCATGAACGTTCGTAATAGCTGCTCAGAAACGAGGTAGGTTATGATTTACTTGAGTTAGACTTAGATTAGTACATCGTATATATGTTATAGAATTGACGGGAGAAAGCACGATTAGGACTTCGAACACGGAGTTCGGTTGAATACTGTTTAGGGTACGATATATGCTGATTTCTGTGGGCATCGTGCCATTAAGTGATTAAGTGAGCCAAGAGGAGTAGTTAATAGGCCGAAAAAGGGAAGCAAAGTGGTGAGTATGGTTTGTTATTGATTCTAGTTAGCGTGGTGGGGCATGTGCAATTACCGAGTTGACAATAATAGAGTCTTGTTATACCATGGGTGGGGGCGACCTGTTCCAAAATTGTAGGCATCCTCATTGGACAGTCATATTTTCATTATTCTATGTACCAAGTATGCGCAAACCGTCAGTATTTACATCCATGTTGATTCAGTGTGATTCCTTATTCACATTAAGGATGAGTCGAGTCCGATTCTTGGTATGGTTGTTGCGTGGTGAAGTGTATTCTTATTTTATGTATCTTTGTGTAGTATCCACAATGCTATAAGGTTGATTTCCTAAGTCTTGTTATGACTCGTGACATGGTGACTTGTGTTCCTTGATATTGATTTATTGATTGTTCACATTCCTTATTGATTGTGGAACAGAAATACATTGTGATGAGAAAGATAATATAAATTTGAAATGGCACATTTGATAGGGGGTGACGATGTGGCCTAGTTATGAGCTCGTGATCCAAGGTCAGTTCCGGAGCAAGTGGTACATGGACACCACGGGTCCCCTGCAGGTCATGGTTATTTGGGCAAACATTACCATTTAGCATGTATATACGGATATGATACTAACATTGACTGCATTTTTGTCACGCCCCAAAACCCACCCTAGATATGACCGACATTTGATGTCATGAACAACATCGGAAGAACCTAAAAGATACAATAAAAATACATGAACCCGCCAGGTTCAATATTCGCCTCCAACAGTTCATAAAATAAATGTAAACAAATCATGAATACATGAACTAAATCAGCGGAAGTATTTATTAATCAAATACTTAGTCAAATGTAATAACGTGCCCGAGAGTTAATCAATAACTCAACAACTACCCATAAGAATGTATACTATGGAGCTTCTAAGGTAAAGGAATAATAGTTTGACTCATCGGGATGCAGCCCAGAAAACTAATATAATGAATAAACAAATAATAGGGTGTTCCACGAATGAACGTGTGGGCTCACCAAATCAGCAGCAACAGCAAATCCTTCCTAAACGCCCGGAGTATCAAGAACCTGCTCTTCTCCATTACCTAACATACCATAAAAAATAATAATGGTATGCCTGAGTACTTCGTACTCAGTGAGTGTCTCGGGGACAATAAGTAATAAGAAAATAGAGTACAATAATACATAAAGAAATCGGTCCTGAAAATCATGTGAAACCAATGTAAGAACAGTTATTTAGTTTGTGTATCTCAATAAGAATTATCAAAACTGACTATAAGGCCTCGTGTCAAGGTACAACTTCTAATATGCCATTCAATTGATCATAATTAACAACAACAATTACATTATCAAATAAGAATATCACACATGCCAATACAGGCCTAAGAATCAAGAACATCGAAGGGATGACCGTAGAGGTTCCCTAGTCACAGCGCACCACACTGAAATATGTAATTCTCGGTGGTAATCCTTCCTCCCGAAAATCTAGGCATAAACCGCACTCTAGGTAGCGAACCCGGTAGTGGCCACTCTTACTCCCGAATGGCTTGGAAATTACCACACTAGGATCCATAGTGGCTATCCTTCCTCCCGAGTAGCTAGGCCAAATACAACAACAAAGTTCATAGCACAAAAGCCAATTCACAATTTGTCTCAAAGTAGTTACACCATCAATAACATTAAAGTTCATTTTGCCATTACGTAATCCATACTTTCATAGATAATCTTTAAAACATTTCCACTTCTTTAAATAAGAATCTATTATCACAGTTCCTTTTTAAAACATCAATGCCAACAATTAACCCTCATTAATGACCATCTCTTATAGAAGAAAACGATTATGATTTCATGTACGTATATAGAGGATACTACAATCAAGGTTTAATGTGGGCTTGTCCCCTCGCGCACATCAACCACAATCAAAACAAGAATTAGGGTTTTGTGTGAGAAGTTGTCACGCCCCAAAACCCACCCTAGACGTGATCGGCATCTGACGACATGAATAATATCAGAAGAACCTAAAAGATGCAATAATAACACTTGAAGCCGCCAGGTTCAATAATCACCTCCAATAGTTTATAAAATAAATTCAAATGAATCATGAGTTATGAATTAAATTAGCGGAAGCCTTTAATATTATAACACTAAATCAAATGTATCACGTGCCCAAGAGTTAAACAACTCGACAACTACCCACAAGAATGTCTACTATCTAGGGAGCTTTTAAGATAATAAAGAGTGTTTAAAAATACCGGGATGCAACCCGAAACTAAAATACAAAAAATAAATAAAGATAGAATGGTCCTCCACGAACAATCATGTGAGCTCACCGTTAGTCTTGAAAGCAGCAAGTTCTCCTAAGTCGTAGGCGTATCGCGAACCTGCTCCTCAATGATACCTAACATACCATAAAAAATAACAATGGTATGCCTGAGTATTGGGTACTCAGCGAGTGTCTAAGGAGCAATAGTTAATAAAACCAAAGAAAGATAGTAAAATCAACAAAACGATATTAAAAGAAACAGTTCGAACTCCAGAGAATAAGTAAGCCAGTAAACTAGGGAAATCACCAATAAGAGTCAACATATAGAAATTTATCAAGTTCCACTTATGTTACCGCTCACATCATTCTGTGTTTCATTTACGAACTCAAGGTTTCTACAAGCGACTCACAGGAAACAAAGATACAAAACATGTCACTCACAGGAAAATCAACAAGTCGATACTCCGGGCTAGGAAACCACGAAGGCTAATCGTCCTCTAGACTAGCACAACAATAGATACTCCGGCCTAGGAAGCAATGGAGGTCAATCATCCCCTGGACTGACACAGTAATGGATACTCCGGCTAGGAAGCAACAGAGGTCCATTATCCTCTATACTGACACAACAATACATACTCCGGCTAGGAAGCAACGAAGGTCAATCATCCTCTGGACTGACACAACAATACTCGTATTGATACGATAGGATCCATAACGGCTAATCATCCTCTGGAATAGCACAACTTGCCCCTAAAGGTCCCAACACAAACAAAATACAAATCATGGAATATTACCGAACCATCAATTATAGCTTAGAGCCGAAACTCACTTCTCAAGTCATCATCTCAAAATAGAGGCATTTCAGTCATAACCGATTTAAAATCTTATTCAAATCTCTTATTCAATTTGAAGTTCAAGAAACCTATTCAAAAACAAAACAAGTTTAAGGTTAGAAAAATAAGTTCAATCATCTAATAATGGGAAAAGAGAGTTTCACAAAGTAGTATAGTTCATATATGGTTCGATACGGGCTTGACCCTACACACGCATGACTTTGTCTAAAAGAAATCATCTTCAATTCCAAAAGAACTCATCTTTAATTCAAAAAGAACTTCCACCAAACAAGATTTATAACTTATAAAAACAATCAAGGAAGGATCGTCAAATACAAATCATGCTTTCACAACATAAACATACTTCAAAAGTAAACATACTTGAAAAGACGATTTTTGAAATATAGACATACTTCAAGAATGATTATTGGAAAAATCTAGACATACCTCAAATCCCGGTCAAACACACTTTCCAAGATTCAATAATCACACTACAATGGTTTTAGATGAGAAATATTAGAGCGTTAATCTAATTCTACCCATATACCCCCTTTATAGAAAAACTAGGGTTTTCATCTCTAGAATGTGTTCTTGAACACTTCATGAATCAATCAGGGATTCTAATCGCATAGGACAACCTACACTAGTCTAACCCTTTCAATAACATCAAAAAAGTCAAGGATCATACCATATTGAAGGAATCTCAACGTCTCCAAATGTCCCTTTCTTCTTCTCTTTCTTGAGTTTCAAGAATCTAGGGTTTTTGGAAGATAAACTAGTATTAATTTCATGTTAGATTGATGAAGCAATGATGGGAATTGATCAAGAACTTACCTTATATATTTTGAGAAAATCCTAGGGTTGTTTCCTCTCAAAACGTCTGCCAAAACGCAGTGGAAATGAATATAACGAATTTAGGCTTTTATAAAATTCGGCAAAAAATCACTTCAGGCATAAAATGTCCTGGTGTGTCTCCTGGGGCGTCGCCTAGGGCGGCGCACACAGTGTATCTATTTCAACGGAGTCAAAATTTTGAATTTCCGGAAAAGTTGGCTTGGGACACCGCCCAAGGCGCCGCGTACGCCTAATTTTACACTACTCAGATGATGTTCAGCAAAATGGAAAAAACTCCCAACACAGAGCTCAGTTGGATCTAGGCGACCTACCATTGGAACGGTATTTCGAAGGTCCATAAATTTTATTTAGTAAGTTTTCTCAAATTCCCAACCTATTTTCACGAAACTGGCTTACAAGTCAAACCTACTGAAATTTGGACGAGTTTGAGAACGAGCTTCACTATTTGGGTTGACTTAAAAACGACGGCCTATCACCCAAATTCATCCGGAATGGATAAATATACCTTAAATGTCATCTTATTACTAGTTTTACACTTTCATACCTAACCCAAATTTATGGGGTGTTACATTATCCCCCCTTAGGATCATTCGTCCCCGAATGAAAGTCATGGCCTAACATTTTTACTAAACATCAAGTCTTCAAAAGTCTCGATAGTGTTCCTTTATATTGCAAGCTATCTCAAACAAAACTCATATAATACGATAACAATAACCATATGGCCCTCACCGAAACTCCCACAACTACACCAGACAAGCCTAAGCATGGAATAAGGGATTTACACCTGTAGTCTACCTCGAGATTTAACGATATTACTCTTCCATTTGTAAAGGGTTCATCTAGAAATACAAGCCTAACTATTTTTAATCAGCAGCTAAGAATTGCATGACAATTGGAAAGCCAGTCTATCCTTATAATCATTTCGAAGTTCACTATTCCTATTTCCAACAATTCATAGGTATTGTCACGGCTACACAATCTCTATAGATTTTAGAAGCAATAACGAGAATACTAGTACGGGTATTTATAGAAAAGGGTTCTAAAAATTACTTGGGTTCTACACCAAAATCAAAGGCAAGGTACTTTGTCACACAAGAAAGATTCGAACCTGGATCGATCAACGAATACTGATCAAAAGAACAAATAGTGTGAATACCTGTCTCAAAATATCAATGACCATACCTTACAATCACCACTAAACACCTAATGCAGAATTCCAAGCGACCTTGCACAATCCATTGACTTATAAATCATAACCGATGTGTAACATCCCGTAAATCTGAGATAGGTGTGAATGTATGAATCTAGTATAAAGATGATATTTTAGCTATACGAATCCATTCGGGATGAACTCGGGTGATAAACAGTCGTTTTGAAGTTAAACCAAAAAGTGAAGTTCTTAAGACTTTCTAAAATCGTCCAAGTTTGAGACTGTCTGTACTTGTGACCAGTTTTCGAATATTTGCGTTATGAATTTGAGAACACTCACAGCATGAAAGTTGTAGGCCTTTTAAATACCTTTCCAACCATATATTATGGACGTCAAACAGAGATGTTTACTATAAGTTATGACCGTTTTACTGGACGCCGTGCAGTCTGCGCGAAGTGCCCTTCAGGTGCGCGATCGCGCACCAGAGGCAGTGCTACTGCCTTCGCTGCGCAATCACCTGCACGAAGTGGGCCTCCAGCTGAGCGACCGCGCACCGGCCACGACGTTTTAAGAGCCAAACTTCGTTATATTCATTCCCACTTCGTTTTAAATAATTTTTTTTGAGGTAAAGAACCCTAAAGAAGTCTCTCAAGCCCTAAGGACGAAGCTCTTCTCTCCCAACCTTCAAGACACACCAAGTTAATCCTATTCTAATCATTCCAAGTCAATTTTAATATATATCCTTGTAATCTAAACAAGAAATCATCATTCCTAACCTAGGGTTTTCAAGAAACCCATCTCAAGGTTCAAGATTCAAGATTTTGGAACTCTTCTTCAAAGTTCAAGTCTTTAATTCAAGTTTTGAAGCAGTACCAGGTATGTAGGGTTACTATCTATGTGTGGGAACATCATTTTTCTTCCCCACGCCTCTTAATCCATAGATTATGAATCATTACGAAAACTAGGGTTTCTTCTATACCATGCTCATGATAACCCTAGATATAAGTCCATGATTATATTATACATGAATTGTTATTATTCTGTCATTGTGTTCTTAATAACACCATATGATTATTGAGAATCAGTCCGTAATCCATGAAAAACCCATATTTTGTATTTTATGGGTTCCTACATGCAAGTCATAAATTATCATGTTATTTTCAAGAAAACACTCTACATGCTTTACACGTTTTCATGCAAGTATATCATGTAACTATATTGTTCAAATCAATGTTTTACAAGTTATTTGATATGAAACCATGTTTATGTTATATCATTTCAGAACATGCCTACAAGTTATTTCATGAAACCATGTTACAAGTTATTTCGTGAAATCATGATTACAAGTTATTTCATGAAAATCATGGGATTCTTAGCCAACTATATCATGTTCATGTTTTTGGGAGTTGCACAAGTTACAGAGAAGGCTCAGATAGCCTGAAACTACGTAGCCACCGTAGGACAAGGATCGCTCCGCCCAGTTAGGACGATTCCTTAATTTACACTGAATAGATCCATCAGGCACGTTACCTCCTTATACCCGGGCAAGGTATGGGGGATCTGCTGGTCCGGTGAGGTACCAGACTCCACGTACCCACGTGGTGATATCATGTTGTCAGTTTATGAAATACTCTCTCTACTTAAAATATTTTTACTCATGTTATATCTATATGTATTCATGTTCATGACAAGGTTTCAGTTTCAGATCTTAGCATGTTATTTCATGTGCCATATTTAATCCATTCAGTTGCTTTACATACCAGTACATTCATTACCCTTGGAGGGCAAGGGTTTTGTTGTTTATTGTGATGCTTCATGTTCTGCATTGGGTGTTATTTTGATACAGGAAAAGAAGGTGATTGCTTATGCTTCTCGGTAGCTAAAGGTGCATGAGAAGAACTATCTTACTCATTACCTAGAGTTTGCAGTGGTGGTGTTTGCGTTGAAAATCTGGAGACACTACTTGTATGGTGTCCATTATGAGATGTACACGGACCATCGCATTTTGCAGCATGTGCTCACTCAGAGGGATCTAAACTCTAGGCACCGGACATGGATAGAACTGCTGAACGATTATGACATCACATTCTATATCACCCCTGGTAAGGCAAATGTAGTAGCTGACGCTTTGAGCAGGAAGTCAGCTAGTATGGGGAGTCTGGCTCGTTTGATTTCTTCGGAGCGTCTGTTGGCCAGAGAGGTTTAGACTATGGCTAATAGTTTTATGAGGCTAGATATTTCCAACACAAATAGAGTGTTGGCTTGCGTTGAGGCTCGGTCATCATTTTTATAGCAGATTAAGGCTAAACAGTTTAAGGATTCTAAGTTGTGTAAGATACGTGATAAGGTGTTGCGCGGTGATGCGAAGGAGCCGTGATTGATGAGGAAGGCGTGTTGTGAATCAAAGGAAGAGTATGTGTGCCACGTGTGGGCGATTTGATCAAGACCATTCTGATAGAGGCTCATAGTTCGAGGTATTTTATTCATCCTTGCGCCACTAAGATGTATCGGGATTTGAGGAAACATAACTGATGGACTAGGATGAAGTGTGATATCGTAGAGTTTGTTGCTCAGTGTCTGAATTGCCAACAGGTGAAGTATGAGCATCAAAAACCTGGAGGCACACTTCAGAGGATGCCCATTCCCGAGTGAAAGTGGGAAAGAATATCCATGGATTTCGTGGTGGGTCTTCCGAAAATGTTGGGGAAGTTTGACTCCATCTGGGTTATTGTTGACAGGTTGACTAAGTCTGCCCACTTCATTCCAGTGAAGATAACTTATGATGCAGAGAAATTGGGTAGAATCTATATGCGTGAGGTGGTTAGGCTTCATGGGGTTCCTATCTCCATCGTGTCCGAAAGGGGCACGACGTTCACATCTAGATTTTGGGAGTGTTTGCATGAAGAGTTGGGTACGAGGTTGGATCTTATTCCAGCATTCCACCCACAGTCTGATGGTCAGTCTGAGCGAACTATTCATGTCTTTGAAGACATACATCGTGCATGTGTGATAGACTTTTGTGGGCATTGGGATCAGTTCTTGACTTTGGCTAAATTTGCATATAACAATAGCTACCACTCGAGTATCGATATGGCTCCATTTGAGGCATTGTATGGAAGGAGGTGTAGGTCTCCTATTAGATAGTCTGATGCGTTCGAGATGAGACCTTAGGGTATCGATCTTCTGAGGGAGTCCCTAGAGAAGGTAAAGGTGATCCAATCCAAGCTTCTAGCAGCCCAGAGTAGGCAAAAGGAGTATGCGGACTGCAAGGGTCGAGATCTTGAGTTTGCAGAGGGAGAGCAAGTGTTGTTGAAGGTGTCACCCATGAAGGGTGTGATGAGGCTCGGAAAGAAGGGCAAGGTTAGCCCGAGGTACATTGGACCATTTGATATCCTCAAGCGTGTGGGGGAGGTGGCTTATAAGTTGGCCTTGCCTCCAGGTTTATCAGGCGTTCATCCGGTGTTCCATGTTTCGATGTTGAAGAGTTATCACGGGGATGGTTCGTACATAATCTATTGGGATTCGATTTTATTAGATGAAAATTTGTCATATGAGGAGGAGCCCGTTGCCATCTTAGATAGGGATGTTCCCAAGTTGAGGTCTAAGGAAATAGCCTCTGTGAAAGTCTAGTGGAAGAATCGTCCAGTGGAGGAAGCTACTTGGGAAACAGAATCTGATATGCGTAGCAAGTATCCTCAGCTTTTCGCCGAGACAGGTAATTTCTCTTAGTTTACTTACCTTTGTCTGTTCGGGGATGAACAGTTTTTTCATTGGTATTTGATGTAACGACCCTTCCGATCGTTATGAATAATGTAGGGTCACCCCAAAAAATAGAACCTTCCCAAGGGTAGAACGAGTCAGTAAGAAATCGATTTTGTAAGCTTAAGAGCTGAAATTTGACTTGCTTGTGATTGTTGTTTTATTGTATTGAGTCCGTCGGGGGGTGACGTAGAAATTAGAACTCCATTAGCAATTTCGAGGTCATAGGTGGATTCGTATGGTTTTTTTATGTCTGTGTTCATGTGTTTTTTGTGTTTGTGAGACCTTAAATGAAATGTGGAATGAAAGAGGGAAAACTGGACAAAAAGTAAAGCTCACTGCCCAAAAGACACTGCAGTGGCGGTGGGAGTACTGCTGTGGCGGTACCGCTGTAGCGGTGGGCTGGCTGTTGTTCTCTTGGGGCCACTGTGGTGGTCTATGGCCCGCTACGGCGATACCGCTATAGCGGGGGATGGACTGCTATATCGGTGAGCGGATTATCTTTGGGTTCGCTATAGCAGTCACTTGGTAGCTATAGCGGGACCGCTGCAGTGGTGAAATGACTGCCATAGCGGTCGACTGGGGGACAGAACCCATGTTTGAAAGACTTAGTCTCATATTTTTATTCATAATACCCAACACTGTTGCCCACAAGCACCATGGGTGAATTTTCAAGCTAGGGCAAGAAAACTCTTTAGAGGTAAGTTTCATTTATTCCTTCCAACCATTCTGTATCATCTTCATGATTATCATCACTCTTGTGGGTCTTCAATGATGAAATTATAATAGAAACCATAGAAATTGGTAAACCTTCTCAACTTGATGGGTTATCGTTATCATCACTTATCTATCATCTAAAGGCTTGGGTTAATTTCTTTTAATCATGAATTGAATCCTTAAAGCCATAAGCTGAGGGAATTGAGACCTAGGTTTTTATAACAAGGGTAACTTGAACATGCAAAATGCTTGTAGTGGGAATGTTGTTATAATATCGGTATAATTTGATGCTTAATGATTACTAAGGCCCGTGTTAGGTTGTTTAACACCTAGAAAATTATCCACCCATTAGAACGGTTTAAAGGGAAGGGTATGCTTGCGTTGGTACTTGTGATTTGAGTAATTAGGACTCATTGAGCCTTCTATTTCTACACTTTGAGAATTTTGACACTGTAAGGAAAGGAAAAGCTGTAGCGGAGTGACTTGCGTTGTTCTAGCTCTACGCTTGAGGTAGGTTACAGTCTATTTGAGTTAAACTTTGGTTAGTTGATTGTATGTTTTGTGAATGCTTTAGGAGAAAAAATGTCTAGTTTTCGTGCATGATATTGCGTAATTGAATTCCTATGTGAATGTGATTGAGTGATTATGTAGGCTTCATGCCACTATTACTGTGTGTTAAATCTGTAGTGGATGTATTTGTGATGAGAAGTTAATATAATCTTCTCGGTGATATTGTGATATGAAATGGTGACTTAAGCATTTATAATGAGAAAGTAAGAAACACTGTCATGTAAAGAGGTATGGAAAGGCACACATGTGACCTAGATTATGGGCTCGTGGTCTGAGGTTAGTTTCGAAAATGAGAGGTACATTGATATGGCCCGTGTGCGAGGTTCGTTCTGGAGCGGAGGTTTATGCTCGGGTCCAAGGAGTGAATCCGGAATAAGTGGTACATGGACACCATGGGTCCCCAGCAGGTCATGACTACTGAGCTATGACATCAGTTAGCATGTATGTACAGTGACGTGATTATTGTGATAGACCTATTTCCATTATGGTTTCCATTGATTGTATTCTTGATTTTTTGGTTACTTGATTATGATTATCCTTGGTTGACTTGTTGTGGTTTGTTGATATTCGTGTCTGTTGGCTGGCTTGTTTATTCTATTGATTTTATGAGATATGCATGATACTAATCTTAGTCGGCCTATGATATCTACCGGTACATAGTGTTTGTACTGATACTACCTTGCCACATTCTTTTGAATGCATATTGTGATACAGAGGCTGCTACCCGCCCTCACATCTAGCGTTGAGGACGTTGCTGACGGATTTAGGGTGAGCTTCTATCCATGCCAGGCCGCCTGAATATCCTCTTCTTATGATATATTTTCTTATTTCGGACATTATGGATATTTATTAGGCAAATTTCTTTCTTTAGACATGTTTCAGATTAGAGTCCTGGAACGATGACTTTCAGATTTTTGGGGATTTTGTAATAGATAGACTTCCGCAATTATTTCAGTATTTTATGGCATGACTTTTTTTTATATGATGCTTGAATAAGTAATAACTGACTAACTTGATTAATAAAAAATTGCACTGAATGAATAGATGAGTTGTGTGTTAGCTCGGCCACTAGGAGTTAGTGTGGGTGCCAGTCATGGTGGGTTGGGTCGTGACAGGGTTGATTCGTAATACCCTTCCCCCTCGATCCTTCTATTTAATCCTATCTTTGCATGGTATCCCAGACAGTGTAATAGTGGATTTCAGACTTATGTTTATTTGTAGTAGCTCTGGTACTTATGATACCAATCTTGGGTGGGTTTAGATGTTTCTGTATTTTTTATTATAAATGTAACGACCCGTTTGGTCGTTATAGTCTTTTTGACGCATTCATCCCTTTCCGAGCTTGGTTAGCTCACTTTTGACACGCGGTGACCATTGACACGCTTCCCGAGGTGTCTATATTTGATTCGGGAGACTTTTTGTGAAATATGGGCTTTAAGCGATAAAAGGTTGAATCAAAGTTGACTTTTGGGTAAACAGACCTTTTCCAAAAATCCGTCGATTCCGAGAGGTCCGGATGGTCATTTAGAACTCGTGTGTATATCTGGTTCGGTCCCTAATGTAATTGGATGCATTTTGACACTTGTGTTGGAAAATTGGAATTGAGGTATCAGGGGTTGACTCGGTTAACGAGACCTCCGTTGGGAATTTTGAGGCCACGAGCGCATTCGTAGCTTATTTTTATATGTGTCTGTGTATGTGGTTTGTGAGCAGATGGCCTCGCGAATTAGTCAAAAATTTGAGTTGAAGTGTGAAAACTTAGGAATTTTCTAGTGTCTGGTGCCCACTTTGGTGTCACCAGCACCGAGGCAGCCGTACCGCTGAGGCGGTAACCCTGCCGCTGGAGCGGTCCTTGCCATTTGGGCATGACCGCTATAGCGGTCATGGCACCGCTGGACCGGGCTTAGTGTCGTGGAAGCGGGTGACAGACAGTGAATTCATTAAATGAGGTGTTAAAACCCTTAGTCTATCATTTAATACCATTCTGAAATCTGTGCTCTTGGGAACCATTCTCTTTTGAAAATAAGTTTTCAAAAGAGAGACATACAAATCATCTTTATAGTCAAAAATGATTTTCAAAAAAAGACATACATGCCAAACCAATTTTCAATAGGGAGACATACCTTAATATGTTAAACAATGTTTAAAAATTCACTTTCCTAATGAAGAACACCCAAACCCTAGCTTGAATCACTTTAGGAAGAATTATGCTGCAAACCCTAGGTTTTGATCACAAGAATCATGGGCTTGATGCTAGAATAGATTAGTAATGTTAAGGGTGTTCTTACCTTTGATTTGAAGACTTGGAGAGATGATTTTCGTGCTTAGGGTTTGGAAGGATGAAAAGAAATGGGTACAAAATAAGACCATACCCATGTTAAACCCAATTTTCTACCAGAAACAGAAGATGTACGTCCTAAAAGGACGTTCCGTACTTTAAAGTACGACTCATACTTTCTGGGCGTACTTTGGGCGAAATCTCCAGCTTTTGTACCCTTCAGTAAAACAAACATAACCTTTTGTACATAGCTTTGCTCAGGCTGGACGACCTACCGTTGGAAAGCTATTTCAAAGATATACAACTTTCATCAAGGAAGTTTTACCAAATTCTCAACAATTTTTCATAAAGATCGCCCAGACGACAGACCTACCCAAACCTAGGCGAAGTTAAGAGCCCTTAAGAACTTCAATTGTTGGTTTGACTTCAAACGATCATCTTCCACCCGAATTCATCAAGAATAGATTCTTATAGGTATAATATCATCTTAAAAGTTGATTTTTTTACATATTCACACCTAACCCGAATTTACGACGTGTTACATTATCCCCCCCTTAAGATCATTCGTCCTCGAATGAAAGTTATGGCCCAAGATTTTCACTAAACCTCAAGTCTTCAAAATTCTCGCTTGTGTTCCTTTGTATTGCAAGCTATCTCAAAAAAAACTCATAGAATACTCTAAAAATAACCATATGGTCTTCACAGAGACTCTCACATCTACACCAGACAAGCCTAAGCATGTAACAAGGGATTTACACCGGTAGTCTACCTCGAGATTTAACGATATTACTCTTCCAATCATTAACGGTTTCATCTAGAAATACTAGCCCAACTATTTCTTATTGGCTATCTAGAATTGCATAACACGTGGAAAGCTAGTCTACCCCCAAAATTACATCAAAGTTTGCTATTTCAAATTCAATCGAACCAGTTGTAGTCTCACGATCCTTAACTACACCACATAGTCTTATAGATCCTAGAAGACATAACGAGAATACTAGTAGGGGTATTCATAGTATAAGGTTTTAACAATCGCTTGAATTCCACACCAAAATCAAGGGCAGGATACTGAGTTATATAAGAAAGAGTCGAACTCGAATCGATCAGCGAATATGCTTCAAAAGAACATATAGTTAGAATACCTGTGACCACAACATCTGAGACTCCAGCCAACTCCCTATGAGCCAAATCACGAAATACAGCTTTCTTTGTACTAAACGACCCCGGAAAGATAAAAATACATATTCACCCAAATAAGAACAACATTGCCCTCACGGGGATTTCTAACGACTAGAACACTCAAGTCTCACATGAATAAGGGGGTTTCTACCTTCATCTCACTTTCCCAAGAGTTAGATACTCAAAAGGTTCAACACTATATGCTTTGACTTGGAAGCGTACAATATATCAATCTAGACAATATACTCCGACAAGAAGCCTAATTCAACAACACATGATTCAAGCTGAACGTACCTCATGCCAAAACTGAAAATAACAAATTAAAGCCTAAATCAACTACATCATCTTTTTAAATCATTATTGCACAAGCGATTGTTTTCGAGTTTCAAGCCAAAAATCAAGTTTTTCTACTAACATCAAAATAGTACAGATCTTTCAACCCAATAAGAATATAACCTTAATGTACGATAATTCTTAATTCACTATAAGAGACCCTCAATTGTTCCCTTCACCCTAACCTCTAGTACTTGAAACATATCACACCTTAATTATTCCTTTCAGCCTAACACGATTTTTGGCAGAGTTCTCCCCGTAACAAGGACTACTTTTGTTTCTATACCTGTCTCAATTTATCAACAATCAAACCCTACAATAACCATATATACCAAACACCTACAATTCAATTTCACCGACTCTGTACCATCTATCAAATTACGCATTAGAACAGTGTGCACTCCATAGCACCATTGTTCACATAGTTAACATCTACACACGAGTTGAAGTCATCTCCATAATGGACGAGTAACGAACACGTCAGAATGATCCTGAAGAAAGTTCAAGCTCTATAGCACAATCTAGAATCAAGAAGAATGAGAAAAATCTATTAATGTCCTGGTAGTCTTTTGATCATGCAAGTGATCAGGCTGCACAATGAAGACTCCACTAGACACAGCTCCACAGACACAGACAACTCCTAGGACACATTTAAACCTAGGCTCTGATGCCAAGCTTGTCATGCCTCAAAACCCATCCTAGACGTGATCGGCATCTGACGTCATGAACAACATCGAAAGAATCTAAATGATACAATAGTAACATTTGAACCCCCAGGTTCAACATTCACCTCCTATAGTTTATAAAATAAAGGTAAACAAATCATGCATATAAGAATTAAATCAGCGAAACTCTTTAGTTATCTTGTTACACCTCGTAAAAGTCCCCATACATGTACAATGAATAGACCAACGAAGGGTATGAGTGTGCGACGTTTTACTAAGTAGGGAATGGCGATTCATGAATTTTTTTTGGAAATAAGAAAGTTGTAGAATTTCAATTCAGCCAGTGGTCGTAAAACAGAATACGGCCCGTAAAGTGATTTACGGACTGTATACTGCCATCGTCCTCCAACGTTTCAAAAATTTCAAATTTCTATCCAAAGTTTAAATGGTAAAATACGACCCAGTTTACGGACCGTAAACTGAAATACGGGCACGTAAACTGAAATACGGCCCGTAAACTGTTGCCGTAAACCATCATGACCTCCAGCAAACCTTTCTGTTTTGATATGCTTAAATACGACCACATTATACGGCCCGTAAACTAGTATACGGTCCGTAAACTGTGGTTTACGACCACTGTACACCCTGACGACTGTTCATTAAAAATCAGATTTTGTGATTATTATAAGTGACTTTCTCATTCATTTTCATTCATACTTCATCTATAACCTTCAAGAAATCTCTAGAACACTCCAAACACTTCAACCACAAGAATACCAAGGAAATCAATGATCATCAACACCAAATCTATGAAACAAAGTGTATGAAACCTAATTGGAAGTCATCTCCTTCAAGAAATTCCAAAAGAGGTGAAGAAGGGTTTTGGTGCTAAAGAATTGATTCCACTCTAGGCTTGTCCCACCATCATCTAAGGTATGTTTTATGACTTTATCAAGTTATTTAAGGTATTGGAAAGCTAAGATTCTTGAAATGTAGAAGAACATAGAAAATGGACCATTACTGAGTGAATAGTGTCACAATTGAATGATAGTTGAATGGAATCATGAACGTTGATATGTTGTGATGATGAATATGTTATAAATGGCGTATAGACCATGGAATAGGTGTGAAGTAAGCAAAATTATGATGATGAGCTAAAACCATTAAATGTGGAGAAAAATGGAGAAAAATGGTGGATTTTGCTAAATATAGATAAGTGATGAATGTTGATACGATATTGTGAGTGTTGTTGTAAATGTTGGGAGCTCAAAAAAACATGAGAAAAGTAGTAGAAACAAAGGAAAAACAGCCCAATTTGCTCTAGAAATAACGATGCGTTCTTATGGTCGATTGACTAACTGTAATGCGTATTCTCTCGTGAAGGTAACAACGTGATATTGAAGGAGAACAAGTGAACGATAGCTTAGCTAAATGACAAAGGTATGTGAGGCTAGTCCTTTCCTTTCTATGGCATGAATACCATGACATGATTCTTCTCCCTTTCCATGATTCTCCTATATCCCGGAAAGCCAAGAGCCTAAGATCATGCATAGCTACATGAGTCAAGATATATGAGACGTTCTTATAAAGTAAATGATGTTGTTCCTTGTAGACACTCACCTTATATCCTAATCCCTTCAAGGTGAGGCAGAATGTCCCATGACATGATTCTTCTCCCTTTTCATGATTCTCCTATATCCCGCAAAGCCAAGAGCCTAAGATCCTGCATAGCTACATGAGTCAAGATATATGATGTGACGTTCTTATGAAGTAACTGATGTTGTTCCTTGTATACACTCACCTTATATCCTAATCCCTTCAAGGTGAGGCAGAATGTTCATAAATGCTCACAATGGAATCGAAGGTTCGCGACCTTACGTCACCTCGATAGAATGCAGTTGTCCTAGAGTCCTTGTGCATGTATGATGATACGTATATTTTGATAAGCATATCATTATAAATATTTTATGATGAGCATGTCATGATTGCATCACACCGGGCCTAGTTGGCCGGGCAGTCACTGCGAAAGCGGGCAGCTATACGATACACCATGGCCAATTAGCATGGGCAGACACCACTAGTGGGCGGCATAAGATGGAACCCCGGACGCGGGAGCCCTGGACGCGGGCTAATGTTACTGATTATCAAACCGCACCTGTATGGTCGGGCAGTTTAGATATATATATATATATATATATATATATATACATATGATATGCATACATGAGATGATGATAAGCATAAAAGTAAGTCAGCATGCATTACTTTTCATATGATTCCCAGTCAGGTACAGTTTCTCCATACTTGATGCCTCATTTACTTTCTTGATGCGTTGTTTTTGTTCATGCCTCTCATACTCAGTACAACATTCGTACTGACGTCTGTTTTCTTTGGACGCTGTGTTCATTCCCACAGGTAGATAGGGAGGCGAGCTCGATCCGGATTCTTAGGAGCTGTTAGCTGATTGAAAGCACTCCATTGTCCGGAGGTGCTTATGATTATCCTTTTGGTACATATGTATATTTTTGGCATGACGGAGTCTTGTTCCGTCTACATGTATAGTATGCCAGTAGAGGCTCGTAGATGTGTAGTTTGGGTTAGATGGTCTCACAAGTTTATTACAGCATGCATGTATATATTATATATATTATTTTGATGGCCTAATGAGGCATTTGTATATATATATGGACTAATGGTGTTTTCCACCCAAAAATGATTTTCGTACAATCATGAATGATAAAGAAGCGTAAATGACTATGACAAGTGAGGAAATAAGGGGTACTCGGTGGTCAGCCTCGGGTACCCGTCGCGGCCCTTAGCTGGGTCGTGACAGAAGTGGTATCAGAGCGGTTCAGTACTAGGAAGTGTTTACGAGCCGTGTCTAGTAGAGTCTTGTTTATGGTGTGTTGCGCGCCACACTAATAAACAAGAGGCTACAGGGCATTTAGGAAAATGACCGTTTTTCTTCTTATGAGATCGTGCCATAGAGCCATGCCTAAGATTATATCCCTCCTAAAAGTGTGTTATGATTTCAGAATGCCGCCAAAGGGAAAGGCCACAACCGCCTAGAAGGGAAAAACTACGACGAAAAGATGGGCAGAAAGAGAGCCTCTGACGAATGTAGAGGAGGGAGAATCACAAAATGAGGCCTCGCCGAATGTATAAGAGAGAGGAGGAGCCTCATTCCCAATTCCTCCACCAGTTGCTTCGGGTCAACAAGTGACCGAAGCTAATCATCTATTAACGCAATTGGTTGCCGCCCAGGCACAGCGGCATAGTGCGGGCCCGAGTGATCGTTCCGCCATTACGAGAGCCCGTGATTTCCTAACTTTAAATCCTCCGAACTTTTTCGGGTCGACGCCAGATGAGGACCCACAAGGCTTCATTGAAGAGATGCTGAGGACGTTGAAACTTATGCATGCTTCTGAGACCGAATCGGTAGAGTTGGCTTCTTATAGGCTCCGCGATGTGGTGGTATTGTGGTACAACAACTGGATAGCATCGAGGACAAAAAATGCACCTCCCCCCGTTTGGCAAGAGTTTGTTGATGCTTTCATTTACCATTATTTACCGCCCGAGGTCCACCGAGCTAGAGCGGATAGGTTCTTGAATCTAAAGCAAGGAAGCATGAGTGCTCGAGAGTATAGCATGCAGTTTAATTCTCTGGCCAGGTATGCCCCGACTATGGTGGCCGATATGGGCGATCGTGTACACAGATTTGTGAGTGGTTTGGGGCCACATTTGTTTAGAGATTGTCTGACGGCCTCTTTGCAAGACGGGATGGATATTTCCTGAATACAGGCACATGATCAAAATACCATAAGGGCAAACATTTAGCCACGAGGGATATAAATGACCAAAATGCCACAAGGGCAAATATCTAGCCATGAGGGCTATAAATGACCAAAATGCCACAAAGGAAAATATTTAGCCACGAGGGCTATAAATGACCAAAATGCCACAAAGGTGAATATCCAGCCACGAGGGATATAAATGACAAAAACACCGCAAGGGTAAATATCAGGCTGAGAGGCTCACAATAGAACAAACGACACATCTGACCGTGAAGGTCACATCCAATACAAACGACGAGAGATAGATGATTTAGCAGAAGGGGCCATATCTGTCATCTGCATTGTCGTGAGGTTCATTCATACAAACTATCGCGAGGGACATTCATATAAACATGCTGCGAAGGCCATTCATATAAACTGCCGCAAGAGCTATTTATATAAACATGCCCTAAGGGCCATTAATACAAATTGCCACTAGTGCCATTCATATAAACATGTCATGAGGCACATTCATATAAACATGCTGCGAGGGCCATTCATATAAACATGCGCAGAGGGCCATTCATTCAACCATGTCGTGAGGGATATTTATACAAACTGCCGCGAGGGCCATTCTTACAAACTACCGTCAGGGCCATTAATATAAACATGCCATGAGGGCCATTCATTTAAACATGCCACGAGGGCCATTCGTATAAACATGCCGCGAGGGCCATTCATTTAACCATGTCGTGAGGGTCATTCATACAAACTGCCGCGAGAGCCATTAATACAAACTGTCACGAGGTCCATTCATACAAGATGCCGCGAGGGCCATTCATATCAAACTTCATGAGATCCATTCACATAAACTACCACGAAGGCCATTCATACAAACTGCCTCGAAGGCTATTTATATAAACTATCGTGAGGGCCATTCATATAAAACTACCTCAAGGGCCATAAAACCACGTGAAGTGATCAAACTCAAAGACACAGGACCAAGATGGTAATTTAATTTCAAGCAGCGGCACGAAGGTCGCAATCTACAAACGATACCAAATAGGTGTAAGCAAAAACACGCCAAATGGTAAAAAGAAAACACAACACCAAGGAGTCCACCACAATGTTACCCAGCAGATGAAAACTAGGTTTAGCAGCTGCCAAGAAGAAGATCAGGATGATCAGACCAAATTCAGACGCTTGCGGAGCAAACGTGAAACCTTTTCTTATGTAGCTGGCCGAGATAGGGTTCCCATGAGAATCAAGCTCTCTGGACAGGAATTGGAAGATCGCTCCACCCTATGCTCAGCCACACAAACTTGATTGTTTTCTTTAGTTTTTTCTTTTTAACTTTTCTGCAGCCGATCAGGCACACACCGTCACACACAAAGGCATTCCCGCATAAGGGATACCCTTTTCCTTCTATCGAGTTGAACTACAAGTGACTTGATTTCTAAGACCGGGGATATGTAGGAGAACTCAATACTCGAGAGTTAGTCACACTCCAACAAACACTCTAACTTTAAGTTTGGACAACTGGGAAATCCAAAATTTGCTTAAATTTTCATTTAGAAGTCTAATTGAGTCGAACTACAAGTGGCCTGAATTCTCATGTAACCTGAGACAGGTAGGAAACCCAGAAACCAGGGTCCAGCCATAAATTTAAAAATTGCACAAAAAAGAGAGGTAGTTTGAAGTTAGTTATTCAACTATCAGGGTTTGTCAAATTTCGATAATCAGCGATGGGCCTGCCATCCCAGAACCCCGAAGGGGAAGTTGTTGACACCTAATTTCTTACCTCCCATAATTTATTTTGGTTACCCAGAGTTCTTTGATATCAAGTGGAGTCAAATACTTATTATGTATAAGTTAAAATGATTTTACAAAATCGTTTTGATAATATTTTTCCATTCCATTTGGAAAAATAACCTCAAATATATATTGTAAATCATTTAGAGATAATTTACACATTTTTATAATTATTCAATTAATTGTTAAAATTATTGAAGGTCTAATTAGCAAGCATTTTATTCCGTTCAATTCAAGAAATTTGACTAATTAAATGAATAATCATTTTACCTCTGAAATTTTAACTCTACATAATCAATTTGCATTTGTGCAATTTTTAGATTAATCATAATTAATTAAATGCTTAATTATGGTTATTGTAATGACTCGCCTAGTCGTTATTGGACCTTTCGCAGCCCGTGTATGAAAACCAAGTGTATTGTCAAAAGATTGGTTCACGGGAGAGTTTTAAATGTAATATTTAATTAAATTGGATGAGAGTTAAAGAGTTGTGGGCTCGGGGAGGATGTCCAAGCTACCGCGGGCGAACGACCGCTATAACGATCTATGTGGACCAGTACCCACGTTTAATGACTTGATTTCGGGATTTAAACACTTTTGTCCACAAACCCCTCTTCTAAGCCGTCATTAGGGTATTCCCAGTAAAACACTTGATGACTAGGGAAAAGTAGACATTCAAACATCCTTCGTATATCTGCCTTAAGGATTTCTCTATCACGGTTTCCGGCTCAAAGACGAGATAGTGGATATTCCATGAACGTTCATGATAGCTACTCGGCAATGAGGTAGGATAGGGTTTACTTGAGTTATACTTTCGTTAGTAAATCATATATATGCTATAGAATTGATGGGAAAAAGCACGATTAGGTCTTCGGACAAGGAGTTCGGTTGAATATTGTTTAGGGTAAGATAAATGCTGATTTTTGTGGGCATCGTTCCTGTTACATCCCGTACTTTTGAACATTGGACTTGTCGTAAGTTAATCGAAATAAGTTCGAGGACAAGGTTAATTTTTGAGGTTATAAGTATTTATGCAATGCTTAACAAGTGATAAGTAGGTGTCGTAAAGATTGGAGGTTACACAAATCGAATAGTATAAGTTCCATCAATATTATACTCGTACTTTCGAGCTATGGTTCGAACCGCCCGCACCGGCGAATTTTGGTCATATTCAAGTATGCAAATAAAGAGATCTGTATATAAAAGGATGAGGTCCCGAAATAATGCAAGGACGTAACAAGTGTGACGATGGTGATTGAAAAAAAAAATATTTCATAGGTGCCAAAGGAGGGTACGGAGTAGTGTTATACCACATGATTGTGATAATGAGCATATGAAGTGTGTTAGAAGTGATCAATATTGAGTGAACTCAGATCAAGAAATTAATTATGTGGATAGGTGGTTAAATTGTTGGATGGTACTGAAATAAAGGGATTAATTAGGACCAATTGGATAACTTATATTAGGCTAATAGCCACATGGAGCCATATTGATATCATAAATGGGTGACTAACGGATTTAGTGGTGTAGTGTTTATATTTGGGGCTAGATATTTTATATTAAAAGTGTTGAATTATAGTGGGACCACATGCTTAATAGGTGGCACTAAAAGAGGCAAAGTTTCCTTTCAAGAGTACACATATGCTGCTACGTGTTGACGCATACATGAATTTTACTACAAGGTCACTTGGAGAATTTTATATAGCAAAGCATGTGAGAATAAACCAAATCCAAAAGATCTCTTTTGCTGAAGAAGAATGTAGGGGTTGCTTGCTCTAAAGAGGATGTGGAATCTTATTTTGGCGAAGGCAGCAACGATCGTCCCTTTAATATGCAGCCAAGTGACGTTACATTTTAAGGAAGAGACATATATCTCTTCTCAAGAACGACATGCGGGTTTTGCTCTCTACTTCAATCTCGTGGTTCCGTCTCGATGCGTTATTGAATCCGGGCTTTCTTAAAAGTGCATTAAGGTGGAAGAAGAGTGGTTCTTGGCATATAAGGTGAGAATATGATTCATCTTCATGTATTCGGGTTTGAATGAGTCCTAGCTAGTTACTTGGTGAAGAAATTGTGAAAGGAAAGGTTTGAATTTATTTTAAGAACTTGGAAGAATTGTGGACTATTTTGATGGTGTTCTTGAGCTATTTATGGATAGAATTGTTGGAACACATTTTATTATATTGTTGTTGTAATTTTTATTGATGTTTTACATGTTTATGAAGAAGGATAAGTTATACGGCATAATGGTATATTGTGTATATAGGGGTTGTTTTGATCATATTCTTGAGTTGTTAATGATGGGGACACTTAAGAAATGACATAATTATATGGTTGTTGGTGTTGTTGTTGAGGATTTGGGCGAGTTGAATTCTCGGGGTTTGTTGAATATATAAAGGAAATGCTGTCCGAATTTCTATAAATGACGTGCTAGCTTATGGTTGGATTCCTAAGTACCTTTAGCTAATGTTTGGTATTTACTGACATCGTTGTAGATCTTGGAAAGCCCAAGACTTAGGTTTGGATTAGCTTAAGAAGCGGACAAGGTATGTTAAAGCTATCCCTTCTTTCTTTTTTTTGGCATGAATTACATAAAACGAGCGGACGATGAACGTACATAATTCCAATGAATTCTAGTTCTCAGCGGTACTTGACATGACAGTTGTCTTTGATTCTCAAGTGTTCGTTCATTTTGATTATTCTATTGAGTCTCAGATGATGGTTTAGTTTGAATATGGTTGCTCATGATATTCTAATCGTGCATAACGTTGTTACATCATTTCACCGAGTCCCTGGCCGGGTATGTATTCGTGCACAGTTTCATTGCATTATTCAACAAGTCCCTCACTAGAGGGTCGGGTACGGTATATATATGATTATTATATTATATATGGATCGGGTCGTACGTTCCTCGGCATTATTATATTATATATGGATCGGGTTATACGTTCCACGACACTATCAGTATATTATAATCCATGCCTATCATACGCCATAGAGTCAGTTTCAGTCATATAGAGTTGCGCAGCTATTCTCAGATGTTAGCCACAGATGCATTTAGTTATTGATACTAGTTTTCATGATCCATCTGCACTTGATTTTCTTATATGCCTTACATACTCGGTACATTGTTCGTACTGACGTCCTTTTGCCTGGGGGCATTGTGTTCATGCCACACAGTCCCATATTATTTTGCAGGTAAAAGTATTCAGCTAGGATGGTTTGCTATTAGCTGGGATTGGCAAACTCCTTTTTCTTCCTAGAGCAGTGCCGAGTCATTATGGTTATCATATGTGTGTATGGGTATGTCGGGGCCCTGTCCCAACTCATATGATTCAAGTGTTTACTCTTAGAGACTTTGCAGACAGTGTCCTATGGTTAATATATTAAGATGTCATGCGTTGAGTAAAGAGACCATGTATGCCGATATGTCAGCTTGACTTACTCGGTTTTTGATTAATTGAGTATCGTTCGAAAATTTCTATGGTTTGACAGAAAGTACTTTATTATATTTTCAATTTTTTTTTATGTCCAGTTTCATTATGTGAATGCCAGAGGGTTCGCGCAGCTCTAAGTAAGAGTTGGGTTCCCATCATGCCCTATCAGCTTTGGGGTGTGACAAAGTGGTATCAGAGCAGTTCGTCCTAGGGGCTGTCTGCAAAGTCGTGTCTAGTAGAGTCTTATTTATGGTGTGTTGAGCGCCACATTTATAAACAGGAGGCTACAGGGCATTTAGGATAGGTACTTTTTTTTTTCATATATTAGGATCGTGCGATAGAGCCAAGAGATAGGAAAGGATATCCCTTATATACTGACCTTTGATTTCAGCAGGAGAGTAGTGTCGATAAGAGAAGGTAAATAATGTTAATGGGAGTTACAGAGGTAGGATATTTCATTGAAGTTACGTTATCAGAATTTGAATATACAGAATGGCGAACTGGTCATCATCAAGGTAAGTTATTGTAAGTATAGTAGGAAAATGGATTGAATGTAAATATATTGATGATAATTTCAGTTATAAGGTATGAACAGAAGAAGCTGAAGGAATCAGTAAAAAGATAAGTAACGGTAATCAGGGTATATGTCAGATATGGTATGAATGCTGCAGGTATGATTGAAACCTGCAGTTAAAGATTGAAAGGGAAAGTAAACAGGAAAGTATAACTGGTACAGTTTGAGTGAGACATACGAGGTAAGTTCATCATTTTCATACTGTTGTTGATATTGGGAGCCCTGTGTGGCTATGATATATATATATGTTGGCCCTGTGAAGCATTGTTGGTATTTCCTGCTTGCCGGTTTTGGGATAGTAAGAAATACAGAGGAAACTCTGCCAAAATTTTCCTAGAAATAAAAAGAGAATGAGATATAAGTTCGTAATATGTCTTGAAAGGTCGTGTAAACAGTAATGATAGGATTTGACTAAGTTGCGAGTACGGCTAACTTCGAGAAATAAGTTAACTGCAGAATTGATGGTAATAGTAATTATGAGGTCGATATCGGTATAGGAAAAATAAATGCTAGGACGATTTGGAAGTTCTTGTGATACTAAGAGATGATTTAGAAAAGGCTGGCAAATCTTAATAGAGTGTTATATTGAGGTATTGACTGAACTGATAAGTAGGGATAAATTACGACGAGTTTATAGTTAAAAGAAGTAATAGTATGATTGAGACAAGAGTGCAGAGGAGGAAGAATTGTGACGAATATGAAAGTATTGATAAGACAGCTTGTGAGGTATTAAGGATAAGATTGATCAGAAAAGGTAAAAGGTTAAGTATGCCGACCCTGCAGAGTGTAATTAAACCATAGTAAGAATCGTGAATAAGGTTAAGAAGTGTTACACTATAGGATTTATTACAAACAGGCTATAATGTGAATATAATAAGGATGTTATGAAAATGAGTAAAGCTTAGTGAGGAAGTGACTAAAAGATATGACTTGATCTATGTGACTAGAGTATAAAGGCAAGTGTGAAACGGAAAAGCGAGCTATAGAACGAATAAGAAAGACTTATAAAGTTCTGTAGGGAAAGTTCAGAATAAAGATTATGTGGTAAGAGAAATGATAGCGAGCACAAGAAAAGAAGGAGTTAATTGAAAGAAGCAAATAAGAAGAAAGCGAGAAAACAGTATAGTAACAGGTTATGACATGTATAGTCGAGAACACGAGTAATATAAGTGATGGAATTGTGAAGGACCAAACTACATAAAGATGAGCAATGAGGTAGAATGAGTTCCAGAAAATGACTGGTACGATAAGAACAAACAGGGATGAACAGAATACGTTTTGAAAATGAGAAAGGGGTTATGCAGAAGTAATGTTTTCCGAAGAATATAGAGGTAGCATAAGATTCCTCGTGCACAAAATAAAGATGGACAAGACTGGAGAAATGGTAAGGAAATTCTAAAGGAAGCACCCAAGATAGACGTAATTAATTGAGTACGAGTATAGAACGAAAGGGAAATATATAGCTATGAAATTAAACGTGTAGTATGATGACAAGGTGATAAGATAAAACTATCATTAAGATGAACCTGATATGATTTTGAGTAAGTTAGAAGTTGGTACTGGGTGCACAATAAGGGTAAAGAGCATAAGGCATAAGGGAATATTGCGTGTATATGAATTCACCTCGGAAACAGTGAAATCCTTAAAGGACAGGGACTCTAGGTTGAGGAACAAATGATGTATTGTAAATTCATTAGAGGAAACAGATGATACAGGTTGGGATAAAGATAATGCTACAAGAGAACTTTGGACACTTATCATCAGAATATAAGTGCTACCTAATTGAGAATTTGGAACGACTACAAGTGATAATTAATTTTTGATTGGAGTAAGTGGAATGTGGCCTTGGATGAGTTGCTACATTTGTTGTATTATTCGATTACATACTATCAGATGAGATTTTGTACTATATATAGAAAGGTTCTCATCGCTTCATGATTTTATAAAGGTTTCGTACGTGGATAATCAAAGTTATAAATTATAAAGAAAAGACATGGATATGGTACAGTATACCAAGTTAATTGGAAAAAGGATCAGATGAATTTGAGATTGGAAATGAGGACATAGAGCAGAATATAAACAAATAATGTATAAGTACACCCTTAAGGGGGGAAACAGGTGAGAGAAATGCAGGTGTAAGATGGAAACAATTGACACTGAAATATATTTGATATAGATGCGTAAACTTCAAATGAGATTCTTAGCTGAAACAAGTTAGTAAGATCTAAAAGCCAGCAATAAATGGATAGAAGTTAGGATGGTATTTGAGACAATGCTGAGAATTATTTGTAAAGATCTTGAATGATATGACATTAGAAAGTGGGTGCTTATAAAAAGAAAGAATACGACAAGAGAATGGAAACGAGTAACTTAAGAGATATTATAAAGGCTAGCAATGCTATACTAGATTAGAGGCTAAGATGTTCGCAATAGAGTTGTTTGCTAAAGATATTGTGACTTAAAAGTAGAAAAGGAGAAGGGACGGAAAATCTCCTATTGTACGTAGGATATGAGAAAATCAAAGGGTGAATAAAGGAAGGGAAATGAGTATGACAAGATAGGCAACGAGTGAGTTTTAGTACAAATGAGATATGTAAAGTAGAATGAACCAGGAGAAGGAAAGACTGACTAAGAATGGATATACTTTATACAAGTTGTAAAAGAATAGCTATGCAACCTACAAATATTTGTATGTTTAGTATGAGACCAAGTTAGTACATGATAAGAAGAATAAGGATTCAGTAATAACAATGCGGTTACGATATTTTGGGTGCATTAAGGAAAGATGTAAAGATGGTTTAAGCCAAATTACCGAGAAAGAATTTGTACTAAAGGAAAATAGGACATGGCCATGGTTGAGCCGAAGATTTATCCCGATACCGATGGTAAGATACGAGAGGAGAAGGCAAGGTAAAACATGAAGACTAGTGAGACGACACTAAGTTATTTCTTGGGCTAATTTGAGTACCTACGCATATTCTTGTAAAGATTGCAACATAATGTGTGACAGGAAACTAAGAGCAAAATCTGAGTAAAGAGGCTGTCATGACCCAACCCCGTGGGCCGCGACTGGTGTCCGTGCCGGACACCCGTACGTACCCAATAACCCAAACTAGCATATAAACAGAATATACAGATATAGAAGGCAATTGGCGTTACTAATTACCACAGATAGACAGATATAACGCGGGGAAGCCGATAAGGCTATCGCAGAACATATCAACCCAAAACATATACACAACCCACAAGTATGTCTACAGACCTCTACGAATAATAGCAGAATCATAAGATGGGACAGGGCCCCGTCATACCCCTGAATAACATATATATATGTACAATAGAAAAGTCTGTACCAAAACATAGGCTCCGGACAAGAGAGCCCTCCAAAACAGCAGTGTAGAATCCTACGTAGGCGGATCAGCAAATCGGTTGTCTGTACCTGCGTGGCATGAAACACAGCCCCCGAAGAAAGGGGGTCAGTACGGAATATGTAAAGCCTGGAGGACAGTAATAAAATCATAATTGGAACAGAACGTACAGAAAATGAGTGTAATGTCCAAAATATCAAATGCATATTTACAAAACATAAATAGTGTATGCAAAAACATATGCCATGTCCGGCCCCCGTCAAGGGACTCGGTGAACAGAACGTGGTCGCCACCCCGACACTGGCGCCACACCTCGTCATACTCCAGAGTAGGGAATAACTCCGTAACATATCATATCATATCAGATGGCCATATCGTATCATATCATATCATATCAGAGTAGGCGTAAATGGCACAGCATACTCCACAACCCATGTACATGTACACCTGCCCTCTCACATCGAGGCACGGCGAACAATGCAGTGGAATACGCTTGATAACATATCCTGGCCCGGGCTCAGTGAAGGAAACATTGAGGCATCCACGAGTGGAGTAGTGAGAAACTAAATGCAAAATAAAACAAAATACATTCACAAATACTCGATGGAATATCTCGATAACAAATCTTAATAATGAAATAGCACGATAATCATAGTGCGTGTAGTTCGGATATCACAATAGGTTACATAAAAATAATCTTTCTGGGATCGTTTCCATGTTCCAAAATAATTTATAAGACTCAACGGAATACTTGCAACAATTTTCATTTAGCAGTTAGAAGGGTAGTTAAAACGTTCCCTTTGAAATCGCTCGAAAATGGGTCAATACACAATAGGAGAGAAATCAGGAATAGTGGGCCCACCTCGGGTCAATTGAGGTGGTGGGCTCAAATTATATACATTATGCTTATGGAGTCGTCTATGAAGGTGTTAGGGCAACCCCATATCCTCTTAGGTAATTTATAGACGCTTACACTATTCTTTCAACAAAGCATGGAACATATGATTCAATTCTATTGAATGAAAAAGGGTTAAATTTAAACTTGGATTTCTAGGAATAGAGTCGTCCCCGAGACTCGTATTCAAACCTATTAGGTCTAAGACATGCCAAGAGAAGGAAAGGTAAAGCTTTACATACCTTATACGCTCCTTACGCCTCTCCAAACTCAATTCCCGTTTCCTCCAAAATCTACAATTGGTCATAATTACCAAATATCAATGACAAGCCTTTAGGAATTCAATCTTAACTCATACTTGTCTACAGAAATTTGGGCAGCATCTCCCCTATACATACAGCATCCCCGAGAATTTAACTCGGCCAAAATGTCAACAACAACAACTACAACAACACCAACAACATCAACAATTGAATTAAAACGCATTCTAGCATGAATAGTATTCCTTTCTAAATAGTGCGACAACTCCTAATCTAACTTCGCACTTCCAATCCAATATCAATGTTTTCATAGTCATTTACTAATCAAGATCATTCCAATACAATTCGGAAGCATTTCATATCATTCTACAAAATATTTACAAAATATACAAAAATTCCACCAAAATCATAATTTATCCGAAAACTTCTAATCTTCGACATAAATATTCATAACACATTTTCATCTTCCAATTTCATTAACAATAATCATAATTCGCACCTTAACAATTTCATTTTCATCATTACATAAATCTACCATAAAATCACAAAGCTTCCCATAACAATTTAACAACCAATCTTTCATGCTAATATGGACTAGCATTCTTCCATTGACACCACAAGGCTACAACAACACAATTAACATCATAAATAAAATTGGCTCATCCTTCTACACACACATGCACACCCACAGCTCACCCCCCTCATTTCCAACTTCAACCAAAACCTTTAAACTTTCATTTCCAATGTAGAGTTCACAACAACCACAACTAGAATACTACATAAAATTAACTCATTTTTGCCTACACAACAACACATGCACACGGCTATATATATATATATATGTATATTCATCATGCAACTTCCATATTTTCATGAATTCTTCTCCTTTCTACATTCCACAACATAAATAAAACCTTCATAACACATAAAAAAGGAATTAATTCTTACCTTTTCTTCCTAGCTTCTTCACTTGACCCAAGTGCCAAATCTACGAAACAAGCGACTTATCTTCCGAAATAACTACACCACGTTGTAGAGGACCCTTGAATTAGTAGAAATACCACAAGAAAACAATTTTTGAAGCAAGATTTTAAGGGGAAAAATTTATGGGTCTTGGCCGAATGGCCCTTTTTTTGTGGTGTTCTTGCTCTTGTTTTTCTCCTTTCTCAACTTGTCTTGAAAGTTCTAATAGATGAAGCTAATTTAATCACATGGAAATTATTTAAGAGTCATGGGTTAGGCTAGCCATATGGCCGGCCACCCATGCTCCATTTGAGCCTCATCTTTTTTTTTAATTTTTCTAGCCCAATTAATTGTGGCCGATTTTGTAGTTCCCGAAATTAATTTCCGAAATTCCCGATTTTTGCCCCTCGCCTTTCTCGCTATTTCCACATTAATGGTTCATGAACAACACACACGTATTAAATAAAATCAAACATGACCTTATTTCTTTCAAGCCCAAATTATTTCAAATTTTTCCAAATAGACAAAAACACGGGTTATAACAGAGGCAATAGAAGAGGCAATAAAGAAACGACACGAGATAGTATGCCTAAAGTGTTACAAGTTGGGTTAAGGGAAATTGTGAAATATTTTAAGCGAGACGATCAGAACGAGCTGGTTACTAGAAGACAGTGAATTTATATGTCAAATAAAAAATTCTTTCAGAATTATACCAATTAATGATAGACAGATTACAGAGCAGCCATGCAAAGTTATAATGTGAGGGAACTCCAGTGCTACTTGATAGCCAACTCTAAGGATCGAGATTAAGAGCTAAAAAGTAAAGTGATAGTTAAAGTTTCTTAAAAAAGTCGAAAAGTGATACATGAGGCTGAAGATTCCAGTATATGGACTGGAACAGTAGAGCAATGCAAGGTTATTGAAGTAAAACAATGTTACACCTTGGGAAAATTTTGTTTTATTCGTAGAGTCTGTAAAGGGTCTACAGGTAACCGAGAGGCATGAAATACTCCAAAGATTGTAAAGTCTAATGAGTCGACGAGGGACACCTACGACAGGGTATCTCAGGTTGAATTTACCTAGACTCTACAGATGTGAATCAATACCATTATTACGGTCATATGAAAGAAACAAAGTGGGAGAGATTTGCAAACTATGTGAGACTTAATACCATTATTAAGCAAGAAAAAGGATCGACGAGTCCGAATACCCAGAAGGGTCATATCATTAAAGTGACTCACTTAAATCTCTTGAAAGGATATTCCAGAGGAATCAAGGGAGTATTGCAACTGAGAGTCATTACTAAGAAGGAAACTCGTTTTCAACTATTCAAAGGGAATATTATAGATAGTGCATGTCAGAGGATTAAAATGATGACTCCAAGAAGTAGGTACGCTGAAGAATATGCGACCTAAATAAAGGGTGGAAGTAGACCTATAAAAATTAGAAGAGAAACCAATATGCGATGGTAAATCTACCCAAAGGAAACACAACTCCTATTTTACATTGTCACTGGAAAGATAATTCCAAAACAAGAAAAACTCGACTTAAGCTTCAAGTGTAGATGGATATAG
The DNA here is from genome assembly GCF_019175385.1 of Lycium barbarum. Taxonomy (NCBI): domain Eukaryota; kingdom Viridiplantae; phylum Streptophyta; class Magnoliopsida; order Solanales; family Solanaceae; genus Lycium; species Lycium barbarum. The sequence goes on along the minus strand of NC_083342.1, from coordinate 56,324,559 downwards.
TAAGTTGCAGTCAATTATGGAAGTAACTAAATTATGACCATATTCTTTGGAAATTCAATATTAACTGGTGTCAAGTGGACAATGGTATTAAGTTAAGGAAAAAGAGGCACAACATGATAGATGAGTTATAGTTTATACAGGACTAGTTTACATTCGAGGACGAATGTTCTAAAAGGGGAAAGGATGTTACATCCCGTACTTTTGTACATTGGACTTGTCGTAAGTTAATCGATATAAGTTTGAGCATAAGGTTAATTTTTGAGGTTATAAGTATTTATACGATGCTTAACATGTGATAAGTAGGTGTCGTGAAGATTGGAGGTTACATAAATCGAAGAGTATAAGTTCCATCAATATTATACTCGTACTTTCGAGCAATGGTTAGAACCGCCCGCACCGGCGAATTTTGGTCATATTCAAGTATGCAAATAAAGAGATCGGTATATAAAAGGACGAGGTCCCGAAATAATGCAAGGACTTAACAAGTGTGACGATGGTGATTGAAAAAAAAAAATATTTCATAGGTGCCAAAGGAGGGTACGGAGTAGTGTTATACCACATGATTGTGATAATCAGTATATGAAGTGTGTTAGAAGTGATCAATATTGAGTGAACTGAGATCAAGAAATTAATTATGTGGATAGGTGGTTAAATTGTTGGATGGTACTGAAATAAAGGGATTAATTAGGACCAATTGGATAACTTACATTAGGCTAATAGCCACATGGAGCCATAAGGATATAAGCAATGGGTGACTAACAAATTTAGTGGTGTAGTGTTTATATTTGGGGCTATATATTTATATTAAAAGTGTTGAATTATGGTGGGACCACATACTTAATAGGTGGCACTAAAAGAGGCCAAGTTTCCTTTCAAGAGTACACATATGCTGCTACGTGTTGACGCATACATGAATTTTACTACAAGGTCACTTGAACAATTTTATATAGCAAAGCATGTGAGAATAAACCAAAACCAAAAGATCTCTTTTGCTGAAGAAAAACGTAGGGGTTGCTTGCTCTAAGGAGGATGTGGAATATTATTTTGGCGAAGGCAGCAATGATCTGCCCTTTAATATGCAGCCAAGTGACGTTACATTTTAAGAAAGATACATATATTTCTTCTCAAGAACGACATGCGGGTTTTGCTCTCTACTTCAATCTCGTGGTTCCATCTCGATGCGTTGTTGAATCCGGGCTTTCTTCAAAGTGCATTAAGGTGGAAGAAGAGTGGTTCTTGGCATATAAGGTAAGAATATGATTCATCTTCATGTATTCGGGTTGGAATGAGTCCTAGCTAGTTATTGGTGAAGAAATTGTGAAAGGAAAGGTTTGAATTTATTTTAAGAACTTGGAAGAATTGTGGACTGTTTTGAAGGTCTTCTTGAGCTATTTATGGCTATAATTGTTGGAACACATTTTATTATATTGTTGTTGTAATTTTGATTGATGTTTTACATGTTTATGAAGAAGGAGAAGTTATACGGCATAATGGTAAATTGTGTATATAGGGGCAGTTTTGATCACGTTCTTGAGTTGTTAATGATGGGGACCCTTATGAAATGACTTAATTATATGGTTGTTGGTGTTGTTGTTGAGGATTTGGCTGAGTTGAATTCTCGGGGTTTGTTGAATATATAAAGGAAATGCTATCCGAATTTCTATAATGACGTGCTAGCTTAGGGTTGGATTCCTAAGTACCTTTAGCTAATGTTTGGTATTTACTGACATTGTTGTAGATCTTGGCAAGCCCGAGACTTTGGTTTCGATTAGCTTAAGAAGCGGACAAGGTATGTTAAGGCTATCCCTTCTTTCTTTTTTTGGCATGAATTACATAAAACGAGCGGACGATGAACGTACATAATTCCAATGAATTCTAGTTCTCAGCGGTACTTGACATGACAGTTGTCTTTGTTTCTCAAGTGTTCATTCATTGTGATTATTCTATTGAGTCTCAGATGATGGTTTAGTTTGCATATGGTTGCTCATGATATTCTAATCGTGCATAGCGTTGTTACATCATTTCACCGAGTCCCGAGCTGGGTATGTATTCGTGCACAGTTTCTTTGCATTATTCACCGAGTCCCTCACTAGAGGGTCGGGTGGAGTATATATATGATTATTATATTATATATGGATCAGGTCGTACGTTCCTCGGCATTATTATATTATATATGGATCGGGTTTTACATTCCACAGCACTATCAGTATATTATAATCTATGCCTATCATACGCCATAGAGTTAGTTTCAGTCATATAGAGTTGCGCAGATATTCTCAGATGTTAGCCACAGATGCATTCAGTTATTTATACTGGTTTTCATGGTCCTTCTGCACTTTATGTTCTTATATGCCTTACATACTAGGTACATTGTTCATATTGACGTCCCTTTGCCTGGAGGCGCTGTGTTCATGCCACACCGTCCCAGATTGTTTTGCAGGTAAAAGTATTCGGCTAGGATGGTTGGCTATTAGCTGGGATTGGCAAACTCCATTCTCTTCCTGGAGCAGTGCTGAGTCATTACGGTTATCATATGTGTGTATGGGTATGTCGGGGCCCTGTCCCGACTCATATGATTCAGGTGTTTACTCTTAGAGACTATGTAGACAGTGTCATGTGGTTAATACGTTAAGATGTCATGTGTTGAGTAAAGTGACCATGTAAGTCGTTATGTCAGCTTGACTTGCTCAGTTTTTGATTAATTGAGTATCGTTCGCAAATTTCTATGGTTTGATGGAAAGTACTTTATTATATTTCTGATTTTTTTTATGTACAATTTCATTATGTGAATGCCAGAGGGTTCGCTCAGCTCTAAGTAAGAGTTGGGTGCCCATCATGCCCTATTGTAATTGGGGTGTGACAGTTCCATTAAGTGAATAAGTAAACCAAGATGCGTAGTTAATAAGCGCAAAAGGGAAGAAAAGTGATGTGTGGTATGTTATTGATTTTTGTTAGCCTGGCGGGGTAGGTACAATAATTGAGTTGACCATAATGGAGTCTTGTTATACCATGGACGGGGGCGACCTTTTGCCAAATTGTAGGCACCCTCATTGGGCATTCTTGTTGTCATTATTCCATGTACCAAGCATGTGGGAATCGTCAGTATTTACTTCCTTTTTGATTCGCAGTGATTCCTTATTCACGTTATTGATGAGTCGAGTTCGAGTCTTGGTATGGCTGTTGCATGGTGAAGTGTATTCTTATTGTATGTATCTTCGTGTAGTATCCACAACGTTGGAAGGTTGATTTCCTAAGTCTTGTTATGACTCGTGACATGGTGACTTGTGTTCCTTGATATTTATTTATTGATTGTTCACATTCCTTATTGATTGTGGAATGGAAATACATTGTGATGAGAAAGATAATATAAATATGAAAAGGTTCATTTGAGAAGGGGTGAGAATGTGGCCTAGTTATGCGCTCGTGATCCAAGGTCAGTTTTGGAGCGAGTGGTACATGGACACCACGGGTCCTCTGCAGGTCATGGTTATTTGGGTAAACATTACCATTTAGCATGTATGTACGGATATGATACTAATATTAATTGTATTGTACTGATTTCGATTGGTTGACATTCAGTCATGGTTTATTCTGGTAAGTTACAATTGATTTCCTTATGATTGTGGAGATGAGGCATTACAAGTAACCTCATAATCCGTTGATAAATAGAGGAAGGTATGGTGATTTGACCGCATTAGTGTGGCTAAGAGTTTTGGAGTATGTTGATTTGCTACCATTGACTGTATTGCTTGACTTGCTCTTACTTGATACTTGATAAGTAGTATGAGTTTGGTGTTCATTGTGGGCTGTGTGTTTATTGAGTCTAATTGTTGAACTACGAGTATGTTAAAGTAAGGGGGAAAAAGGTAAGAGTTAGTTGTACCACTGAGTGTCGGTTGATAGGGAGGTTGAGGTCTGTTCTTTGTAAATTTTCAAGGTTTAATTTGTCCAGGAGTTTGTCTTTAATGTAACTATTGTTCTCTATTGATCCTTATTTCCTAATGTTGCGTTGACATAAAAATGGGACACGAGCATGTTTATGTTAGAACTGTTTAAGTATGGGTAGGATTTAAAATGGTGTTACGACTGTACCCATCTGTTTATTCTATTTGATTTTATATTGTGTTGCCTGAACTAATCTTAGTCAGCCTATGATGCTTACCAGTACGTGTGGTGTACTGATGCTACTCTTGCTACATTCCTTTTTGGGGTGTAGATGTGTTTCAGGTTATTGCTTGAAGGTCTCATTTAGTTGCAGTGGTGAAGATCTTCCTACAGCTTCTGTGTATCTCGCTCCAAGGTAGAAGTTGTGTCATTTTATTTTAAGTCTATTCCTTTGTATTGTAGAAGCTCTTACACACGTCTAGACTAGGTCCCTGGAAGTTGTAATTTTCTAAACTATTAAAGAAAGGCAGTGATGTTTTATAATTAGTATGAATTATTGTCTATTGTAATTTGTCAAATGACTTATTTTATGGGTTGGTTAGTATGGGTTAGCCTAACCGGAGATAATCAGGTAGGTGCTCGCACGATCCTTGGTTTGGGATGTGACAGTTAGTATCAGAGCCCTAGGTTATCGGTGTCACGAGTGCAAGAGCAATGTCTAGTAGAGTCTTGTGGAGTGGTATGATGATGTTCGTACCTATCCACGAAAGGCTATAGGGCATCTAGGAAACTTCCTTTCTTTCTTTCCCATCATGCTATCTCAGTCAGTTTCATCTCTAAGTTTAATCCAATTGGTATCTTGATGATCCCAATTGGTATCTCGATGAGTCCAATTAGTATCTAATCAATTTCAATTGGTATCTGGTCGATTTCAATTGGTTTCTGGCGGTGCGGCCCTATCGATGATCTGTACATTTGTATACAATGAGTTCCCTGTGTTGCACAATCCTGTTGGGTAGTAGAAAAACGCTAACTGACCCAGAGCCTTTGCCGCAGCGGTGCACTCACCGCCATAGCGGGTTAGCTGTAGTGGGACTTAGTCCGCCACAGCGAACCTTCACGTTTCCATGATTCTCGCCCTCGCGAAGCTTGACTCGCCACAGCGGAAATCCCACTGCTGTAGCGGTCAAACATTTCCAGTTACCAGATCCTCTGTTTTAAAATTTCTCAACCTGTGCAATTCATCCAAAACTCAAGGAAAAACCAGAAATTCCAAACACAACAAATTTATAGAAGCACCTAGCCCAACGAGGGCGAGGGCCATTCAGTACCAAAACATAGATATCCAAAACCAAATTCGTAAAAATAAAAGAAATTGTTTGAAGCATCCAACAAAAAACAAACCAAAATGAAATAAACTATTGTCTTAAACGAAATGCCCTACAAGGGCAAGGGAAATCATGTTGAATTGGGGGTGGGGGGGGGGGAAGAACACTAGGACACTCCTCTCCTAGTCACCCCGTCGCCTCCGGTAATGGAACCGCTGGAGTCATCACTGTCGATCCCGGACCCACTCAGGAAGGAGAACTGCTAGGCATCACGCTTGGTCACCATAGGGAATTTCCCACTTGGGTTCAAGGCCTTCAGGAGACCTTTGATGCCCTTCCACATCTTCGCAAACAACTGTTCCTAGGCTCTCTGCTTCTTCTTTTCCTTGTCCAAATCCTCCCAGAGCTTCACATGGGCCTGGCCCAAAGAACTATATACATCCTACAAGGTGTCCACGTACTCCCGTATTTTGGTCTGTGTCTCCATATACCTTTTCACCCTATCCTAGGTGAAATAACCAGCATTAGCACCAGTACAAGTAGTGGCACTAGACGAACCGACCTCCATAGAAGGTCGTGCAGACCCCGCTATCATACCCATCATGGTCGCCATCTCGGTCGTCATCTGCTCCAAGGGGTCTAGGGGTTGCGAATGGCCAACATCATCTCCTCCTCCCTCCTAGACCTCACTATCCTCATTATCCGAGTATATCTTCCTTTTCTTGTTGCGAGTCCGCGAACGCTTCACCCTTAACGGGTCAAATTCAACATCGCACTCAACCCTCCGGTCCGCAGGTTGTGTGAGCACATTTTCCCTCAAGCACAAGAAAGTAATAAGGGAGAGGAACATCAGACTGAGGTCGCCCTTAACTATGAGACTCCTTCACTCCTCGATCACCTGATTACCCATATTTACAGGCACATCATCCATTACGTAAGAAATCATAAGGGCCCAGGGGTAGGTGACATACGTAGTATTACTCAAAGGGCGAACCCTCCAGGAAACTAGGTTCAGCCACCTTCGAGCATCGGCAGTGAAGTAAGTACTCTTGATCCTAGTCCGACAAATATCCCAAGTAACCTTAGACCTTCTATTCTCCTTAACTAACATATGCACCAACCAAGGGCCATTACCATCATTGTTATATCCCGTGCTTTCGCACAATTGGAAAGTTGTTTCAATTTGTATGAAATAAGTTCATATGTTGATTTGAATTTATATATGTGTGATTTTCATGAAAAATATTGGTGTGGAAATACGGAATGAGGCCAAGGGAAAAAATGGGAATTTTGGAAATTAGTTTCGGGAATTACAAAATAAGAATTTTGACCATTTGGGCTTGGAATTTTTTTTTTTTACTAAATTGAGGCCCAATTGTAGAGGGGTGGCCGGCCCCTTAATGGTCCAAGGCCCATGTGTGGGTTTTAATTTGTGGACTTAAAAGATGACTAAGTCATCTTTAAGTCATAGAAGAATCAAGAAACCTTGAGCAAAAATAATACCACTCCATTTTCGGCCATGGCCATGGAAAAATAGCTACTCTAAATCTTCCTCCAAAAATATTTATCTTGTGGTATTCCTACTATATTAAGGGTCCTCTACAACATGGTGCAATTGTTTGGGAAGAAAGAGCCCTTGTTTCTTCAATATGACAACATGTTTGAGTGAAGGAGATTGGAGAAAAAGGTAAGAGTTCATCTCTTTTTATTGTGTTATGAAGTTTTGTTTGTGTTGTAGTAAGTGGGAATGAGTTGATTGTATGGAAAAATGGAAGATTTCAAAGTGGGTATGGAATAGAGTGTATGGCCGTGTGTATGCATGCATTGTATGCCAATGATGAATTGAAATTATGTTGTATTCTAGTTGTGAGTATGATGGAATTCATATTGAGAATGAAAGTTGAATAAATTTGGTTGAATTGATAAAAAAGAGCATTTGGCCGTGTGGTATATTAGAGTTGGAATGGGAGTGAATTAATTTTGTTTAATGTGTTAGTTGTGTTGTTGTGATGCTTGCAATGTAAATGAAGATAAAATGATATAAGTTTGCACTGAAATGGAATGTAGAAGCTTAGGTCGTTTTAGTACGATTTTATGACATTATGAAAATGAAGTTGTTAGGTTGAAAATTATGATGATCATTGATAGATTTTGAAGATGGAAACATGTTATGAATACGTATGCCAAAGATCAGGAGTTTTGGATGAATTATGACTTTGGCGGAAAGTTTGTATATTATGTATATCGTGTGTATAATTTGAGGAAACGATATGAAATGCTTCTAAATTATGTTGTGATGCTCTAGATTGATGATGAATGTGAAACCATTGAGATTAGTTCGGAATTTAAGGTTGAAGTGAAGGTTATGACATTGCGTTGGAAAGATAGCTAGTTGTGTTATATTGTGTTTAGTGTGATTGTTGTTGTTGATGTTGTTGTTGGGTTGTTGTTGATTGTTTTGGCCGAGTTAAATTCTCGGGGGTGCTATATGTATAGGGGAGGTGCTGCCGAAATTTCGGTAGACAAATATGAGTTAAGTTGAATTCGTAGAATCTATAACTCACAATTGGTAAATATGACCATTTGCAGATTTTTGACGAAACGGGAAGTGAGCTTGGAAAGGCGTAAGGAGCTTGAAAGGTATGTAAAGCTACCCCGATTCTTCTTTTGGCATGTCCTAGGTGTACTAGGATTGGATTTGCACCTCGGAAGACATTCTGCCCATCTGAATCCGCATTTGAAAATACTCCTTTTTCGTTCAATAGAATTGAACCTCTTAAGCATGCTTTATTGAAAAATTAAGCAAGCCTCTCCAAACTGCCTAGAAAGCTAGGGAATACCCCTAAGTCCTCTGTAGGTGACCCCATAATAAAAGTTTTGGTAAATGTGACCAAATTGCAGATTTTGACGAAATTGCAACGTGAATTTGGAATAGCAAAAGGAGCGGAAAGAGGTATGTAAGGCTTCACCCTTCTTTCTATGGCATGTCTTAGATATAATAAGTTGGGTACGAGCCTCGGGGACAACTTTATTCCCCGGAATCCGCACCTAAAGTTTCTCCTTTTTCCTTCAGTAGAATTGAACTATAAAGTGTGCGAAATGTTGAAAAGACCTCCTAAACCCCTATAACTTGCATAGATGGGACCCGACTACCCTAAAACCCTCACAAGTAATGCCATGACATGTACCATATGCAAATCGTATACGCTACCTTATTCGGGCCGAGGTGGGCCCGTTGCTCTCGGAATTTCCTTATAGTTCTGTTTGACTTACTAGAGGTTGAATCCAAGGGAATCCTTTGATCCCGATTTCGTTACCAAATGATAAGTACTACAACTACTCTAATGAGGAGACTTCCATGATGATAATGATAACAATGATGCTAGACGAGAGGATATGCCTACGATAAGTACTACCGGAACGATTCTATGACTAAGATTCCTAAGCTAAGTATTCTATGTGAATATTAAAGTAATAAACTAATTTTCGAATCTTATTTATATTCCTTAGCTATGACATTATTTTCTAAGGATTGCAAAGCCTATGAACTGACATCTATGATGCCCCGATTTCATTTTACGTTTACTTTAATATTATTCTCCGTTGATAGTCTCACCTTAAAATACTCGTCCCTTCAAGGTGAGAGGAAGCCATCACGAGTATTCCATAGTGTAATCGGAGGTCACCGACCTTACGTCACTCCGATGGACATGTAACTTTCCTTGAACTCCCGTGCATGATGGTTATATGATACAGGTATATGTGTATGGACATGTATATGTATATAAGGTAAGTATTTGTATATAAGACATGTATATGTTTATAAAATATGTATACGACGAAAGATCCAGAGCGCTATAGATGCTGATATATGTACATGATACACGTATACGTATATCATGAAAGAGCCAGAGCGCTATAGATGCTGATATATGTTCATGATATATGCATATGTATACGGGGAAGATGGAGATAAGGGTAGAGCGTTATATACGCATATCCACCTGATCAGTTGGCATTATATGACATGATATCGTCCCGGACGCGGGATGTGTATTTATGGCTAAATGGATCGGCTGCCGACGCCTCGGCAATATGACATGTTCTATTTTTATATATATATATATATATATGAACAAGAAAAGATTTTCAAAGGAAAGCTAAGCTATGATATGATACGCTAAGAAACGCTATGCTATGACTCGATACGCTATGACATAATATACAAAGATGTGATACGACAGGACACGCTATGATAGGGCAGGATATAATACGATGAAACATGACATGATATAAACACGGTTTTCTGTGCTTGTGAAAAAGCAATGTTTCAAAGAGGAGAAGATAAGCCTTTATGATAGCCGGCCTGAAAAAGGGGCCTTCCTAAGTACAGGTGACTCCCTTACCTCATTACATGCCCTACGACCTCTTGATATTGTTAATTGTACTCTATGCTCCTGTTTATATTATCTTTTATGCCTTACATACTCGGTACACTATTCGTACTAACGTCCCTTCTTGTGGACGCTGCGTTTCATGCCGCGCAGGTCAGCAGACGGGTGGACTTGATCCTTAGAAGCCTTACCAGCAGTGTTGACAGCGCTCCAATTGTTCCGGAGCCTTATTTCCGTGGTACTGTTTTGTGTATGTATTCTCGGGCACGACAGTACTCGGCCCTTTCTATGTATAAGTGTACTATGTCTAGAGGCTCGTAGACAAATATGCACGGTCAGATATGTACAGTTAGATGTCTTGTATTTTGAGATGTTCGCGTCCATGCGTAACGCGATAGCAGAAAGTTTACTACTTATGTTTATGACGACGCGGCTAATGTTAATGTTCAATAATGTTCAAAAAAAAATGTGGCACTGTTTATACGACTTGCTAAGAGGTAAAGGTAACATGATAGGTAAGGGGTGCTCGGTACAAGTATCGGGTACTCGTCACGGCCCCTAGTCGGGTCGTGACAGAAGTGGTATCAGAGCAGTTCGGTCCTAGGGGTTTGTCTACGAGCCGTGTCCAGTAGAGTCTTGTTTACGGGTGTGTAGCGTGCCACACTTATAAACAGGAGGCTACAGGGCATTTAGGAAATATGACCTTCTTTGTATTCTAAGATCGTGCGATAGAGCTATGCTACCAGGTTTCCATATTCCTTTCCTAATCCTATGTTATGGTTTTAGTAATGCCGCCGAAGAAGAAAGCTAGGGCAGCCCAAAAGGGCGAGACAGTGGCTGGAAGGAGAGTTGAACGGGAGCTAGAAGAAGGAGAATCTCATAATGAAGCTCCCCCTCAGACTTTTCCTGCTCCCCCTACACCGGCAGAGCAAGAAAGAGTTCCAGCTCCAGCCCCCGCACCTCCAGTTCCACCGCCAACAGGTCCGAGCCAGCAGATGGCCGAGGCCATCCAGTTATTGACCCAGTTAGTGGCCGCACAGGCTCAGCGGCAAGATACAGACCGGGGAGACAGGGCGGTAAGTGCAAGAGCCCGTGACTTTATTACTCTGAAGCCGCCAGAGTTTTATGGATCAAAACCGGAGGAGGACCCGCAGAGTTTTATAGACGAGATACTGAGGACTCTGAGGATTATACATGCTTCTGAGGAGGGACACCCAGTTCAGCCGGTCCTCCGTACCGCCTATATGCATTGACAGGACGACAGGACCCTGATCCTTCCGCAGACGCGGCCACAGGTATTTTTTTTCGGCATCTTCTATGATATGCGTGTTTATTGATTCGGATTCTATCTTATCCTACCCTGCCCTTTGTATTGCTGAACATATTAAGAATTCAGAAATTTGGACGAAAAGTGGCCATGCGCACAGGTAAAAAGACGAATACTAGAGATTGCGGAGGTTAGAACTGTAAATAAAAGAAAAGACGTGTTACGCGGGCGTTTCGAAAACTTCTAAGACCCCAACTCGTTCCATATTATGTGATATAAGTAGTGCGAGGGAGTGGAGGCGAAAATACCAACGCTAAGGCGCTGAAATGCATTAAAGTTTCAAGGTTAAGCGTACGAGGGTGAGAGCAATTTCACGATGGGTGACCCCCTGGGAAATATGCTGAAAATGTCATAAATGCGGGGACAAGAGACGAATGTGAAATTAGGTAGCCTAAAGTAAATCGGAGTGTATGAAGTGGTTAGAAACCCTATAGAAGTCGTGTAGGTCGAGACGGACTAGACTAGCAGAAAGGGAGAAAGCATGACAAAGCTTTGGGAATGAAGGAGAAAAGTACGGATGTTATAAGGTAAGACCGATGTTGAATCCGCACTAGATGATGCTAGAAGGCCCTAATACGGCGATATACGAGAATATGTCTAGTGAGGGGATGGACGCGGCAGAATCCACGAAGAAGGAATTACAACTGTAAAGACCGCAAAGGACGACGGTTATTTAAAGGGCGTAGGCGTGCGTAGACCCCTTAATAAAGGGGGGGGGGGGGGGAGAGCATGTTAGACCCAAAATGGACTATGACGATTCAAAACCTAATAAAGGGGACTTATTAACGCAGGGCCAGTATTCGGAACTAACTTAAATGACCTACAACATAAAGGCAACCTAAGCCCCTAAAATGGATATGCTAAGCGACATGTGGGGTATCTATGAAGGAGACCTCCTCGAAATATTATGTTACGCTATGAGGCCAGTTTAACATTCGAGGACGAATGTTTTAAAGGGGGGGAAGATGTTATATCCCGTATTTTGCGTATTCGGATGATTCGAGGCAATCGCGGGAAGACAACAAGCAAGGCCATATTTTATTTGTATGACATATGAGTTGCTTATGAAAAATTTAAAAGTGGAAATAATGAGGAAGGTCAAGGGCATAAAGGGGAATTCGCCATATGACTCGTGAAAATATGGAAGAAGACGAAGGGCAAATTTGGAAGTTGGAAAAAAAATTGTTTTCATAAATTACAAGAACTAGCCAAAAGAAAAAAAAATAAGTGGGCTAAGGTTTGGGCTTGTTTGGCCGTCCACTTGGTGTGGGCTTAAGCCCACATCAAGGTTTAATGAGCTAAATAAAAAGATGACTAAGTCATCTTTTTCATTAAGTCTCTAGAGTTTTCAAGAAAGTGAAGAACAAGAAAGAGAAGGAGACAAGTTGAAGGCCATTTCGGCCAAGTGCAATCCAACAAGAAAAATTGACCAAAATTCCTTCAAAAATCATTTTCTACTAATTAGAGGGTCCTTAACAAGGTGGAGTTGTTGTTGAAGCAAGAAAAATTCATAATCATACAAGTTGCCAAGTTGTAGTCAAGTGAAGAAGTGAAGGAAAAGGAAGGTGAGAACTTATGCTCTTTTACATGTTATGGATATTTATGCATGTTGTAGTAGGCAAAAGTGAATGAAAATTTTGAAGAACAAGAATATAGATGTGGCCGTGTATGCCTATGTGTGTGTAGAGACCATGTGTTAATTATTTTATTTAGTGTTTGGTTGTTATTGTTGTGAATGTTATGTGGAAGATGGAAGTTAAATGATTTTGGAGAGATTGTAGTTGTGAATGCATGATGTTGGCCGTGTGATATATGTGTGTGTGTAGCCGTGTATGTGTGTGGTATGGTGAATGGATAGTGAGCATGTTTTATTTAGTATGTTTGTTGTTGTGTTGTGGAGTTTATATTACAAATGAAAGCCTAATGAGCTTAGTGAGATATTAGTAGTTGAAAGCTTGTTTTGGAAGATTATGTAAATTGAATATTAGGTTTTTACATGTATGAAAGATAATGTGGTTAGTATGATGTTGTTGAGATATGGATTATTAGGTTATTATTGGAGTTGGAAGGTTTTGAAAGAAGTAGTAAATTGATTGAGTTGTTATAATGTAATTTCGATTGAATATGGAAATTGTTAGTATTGTTGTTGGCATTGTGATTGATAATTTGGCCGGGTTGAATTCCCGGGATTGTTGTTGATTCAAGTTGGCCAAGTTGAACTTGGTGGGATGGAGTATGTACAGGGGAAATGCTGTCGGAATTTCGGTAGCCAAGTGTTACTTTAAGAATCCAACTCTAAATACCCTAATAAAAGTTTTGGTAAATGTGACCAAATTGCAGATTTTGACGAAATTGCAACGTGAATTTGGAATAGCAAAAGGAGCGGAAAGAGGTATGTAAGGCTTCACCCTTCTTTCTATGGCATGTCTTAGATATAATAAGTTGGGTACGAGCCTCGGGGACAACTTTATTCCCCGGAATCCGCACCTAAAGTTTCTCCTTTTTCCTTCAGTAGAATTGAACTATAAAGTGTGCGAAATGTTGAAAAGACCTCCTAAACCCCTATAACTTGCATAGATGGGACCCGACTACCCTAAAACCCTCACAAGTAACGCCATGACATGTACCATATGCAAATCATATACGCTACCTTATTCGGGCCGAGGTGGGCCCGTTGCTCTCGGAATTTCCTTATAAGTCTGTTTGACTTACTAGAAGTTGAATCCAAGGGAATCATTTGATCCCGATTTCGTAACCAAATGATAAGTACTACAACTACTCTAATGAGGAGACTTCCATGATGATAATGATAACAATGATGCTAGACGAGAGGATATGCCTACGATAAGTACTACCGGAACGATTCTATGACTAAGATTCCTAAACTAAGTATTCTATGTGAATATGAAAGTAATAAACTAATTTTCGAATCTTATTTATATTCCTTAGCTATGACATTATTTTCTAAGGATTGCAAAGCCTATGAACTGACATCTATGATGCCCCGATTTCATTTTACGTTTACTTTAATATTATTCTCCGTTGATAGTCTCACCTTAAAATAGTCGTCCCTTCAAGGTGAGAGGAACCCATCACGAGTATTCCATAGTGTAATCGGAGGTCACCGACCTTACGTCACTCCGATGGACATGTAACTTTCCTTGAACTCCCGTGCATGCTGGTTATATGATACAGGTATATGTGTATGGACATGTATATGTATATAAGGTAAGTATTTGTATATCAGACATGTATATGTTTATAAAATATGTATACGACGAAAGATCCAGAGCGCTATAGACGCTGATATATGTACATGATACACGTATACGTATATGATGAAAGAGCCAGAGCGCTATAGATGCTGATATATGTACATGATATATGCATATGTATACGGGGAAGATGGAGATAAGGACAGAGCGTTATATACGCATATCCACCTGATCAGTTGGCATTATATGACATGATATCGTCCCGGACGCGGGATGTGTATTCATGGCTAAATGGATCGGCTGCCGACGCCTCGACAATATGACATATTCTATTTATATATATATATATGAACAAGAAAAGATTTTCAAAGGAAAGCTAAACTATGATATGATACGCTAAGAAACGCTATGCTATGACTCGATACGCTATGACATAATATACCAAGATGTGATACGACACGACACGCTATGATAGGGCAGGATATAATACGATGAAACATGACATGATATAAACACGGTTTTCTGTGCCTGTGAAAAAGCAATGTTTCAAAGAGGAGAAGATAAGCCTTTATGATAGCCGGCCTGAAAAAGGGGCCTTCCTAAGTACAAGTGACTCCCTTACCTCATTACATGCCCTACGACCTCTTGATATTGTTAATTGTACTCTATGCTCCTGTTTATATTATCTTTTATGCCTTACATACTCGGTACACTATTCGTACTAACGTCCCTTCTTGTGGACGCCGCGTTTCTTGCCGCGCAGGTCAGCAGACGGGTGGACTTGATCCTTAGAAGCCTTACCAGCAGTGTTGACAGCTCTCCAATTGTTCCGGAGCCTCATTTCCGTGGTACTATTTTGTGTATGTATTCTCGGGCACGACAGTACTCGGCCCTTTCTATGTATAAGTGTACTATTTCTAGAGGCTCGTAGACAGATATGCATGGTCAGATATGTACAGTTAGATGTCTTGTATTTTGAGATGTTCGCGTCCATGTGTAACGCGATAGCAAAAAGTTTACTACTTATGTTTATGACGACGCGACTAATGTTAATGTTCAATAATGTTCAAAAAAAAAAATGTGGCACTGTTTATACGGCTTGCTAAGAGGTAAAGGTAACATGATAGGTAAGGGGTGCTCGGTACAAGTATCGGGTACTCGTCACGGCCCCTAGTCGGGTCGTGACAAAAACTCATTAGTCAGCTAGCCTTAGAGTCCGTTTGGTCGGTTCTGAAGATATTGGAATTTTGTCTGAAGAAGTTACTGAATCATCGATCATGGGAAAGGTAAAACAGCGTCAGTTTGAGGATTCTATTCTAGTATCGTTCAGAGATACAACCTTTTACAAGGAAAAGATCTAGCTCGAGGTTTTACCGGATGAGTATTGTTATACCGAGGCAGATTATGTGTCCCCGACATCGTAAGACCCGTTGACCAGTGCCCAAATTGTCAGCAAGTTAAAATTGGGTATCAGAAACTGGGTGGACTGTTTCAGGAAATGAAAATTCCGACTTGGAAGTGGGAAATAGTTAGTATGGATCTCATTACGGGTTTGCCTCGCGCTCCACGGAAGTATGATTTCCATATGTGGTATAGTTAATAAACTGACAAAATTAGCCCATTTTCTCCCCGTCAGAACCACTTATTCGGTTGGGGATTATGCCAGACTATATGTATTAAAGGAATAATGAGACTCCACGGAGCTCCTATATCTATTGTCATTGACAGAGATACTCAGGTAAGTTCAAGCACAGTATTCCATCCTCAGAGTAACGGACAGGCCGAGCACACTATACAAATGCTAGAAGATATGTTGCGAGCCTGTATTATTGATTTCGGAGGTAGCCGAGACGATCATCTACCGTTGATCGAGTTTGCTTATAATAACCGCTACCATTCTAGCTTAATACGAGGCTTTGTATGACAGAAAATGCAGGTCACCCATCAGCTAGTTTGATATTGGCAAAACAGAATTAATAGGCCCAGATATGATCCAATAGGCAATTGATAAGGTGAAACTTATCCGAGAGAGACAATTAGCAGCTTAGGGTCGACAGAAGTCATATTCTGATAAACGGCGTCGACCGTTGGAATCCCAGGTTAGTGATTGGGTATTTTTGAAGTATCGCCTATGAAAGGCATAATTTGATTCGGTAAAAAGAGTAAGTTCAATCTGCGATGTATCTGACCTTATCAGATTGTTCGAAGAATTGAGAATGTCATTTACGGGCTAGACCTACAATCTGATTTGGAAGAAGTACATCCAGTATTTCACGTATCCATGCTCCGAAAATGTGTCGGCGACCCTCCTAGAATATTTCCAGCAAATAATATTCGGGTGACGGAGGAACTATCGTACGAAGAGCAGCCTGTAGCCGTTCTGGATTGCCAAGTAAGAAAATTACGGAAAAAAGATGTAGCTTCCGTTAAGGTGCTGTGGCGGAATAATAACAGGGAGGAGATGACCTGGGAAGATGAAGAAGAAATATCCTCAGTTGTTCGCTATCCCTCCAGGTAATTTAAAAGCTTTGCTTAGTTATATTCATTAATGAATGTGTATTATGTGTGCTGACCATAAAGAGAAACTTCCCCGAAGTACTTACAGACCCTATAAGCCTAATCTAACATTCGAGGATGAATGTTCTAAAGGGAGGGGGGGGGGGGGGGGGAGGATGTTATATCCCGTGCTTTCGCACAATTGGAAAATTGGAAAGTTGTTTCAATTTGTAAGAAATAAGTTCATATGTTGATTTGAATTTATATATGTGTGATTTTCATGAAAAATATTGGTGTGGAAATACAGAATGAGGACAACGGCAAAAATGAGAATTTTTGAAATTAGTTTCGGGAATTACAAAATAAGAATTTTGACCAATTGGGCTTGGAATTTTTTTTTTTTACTAAATTGAGGCCCAACTGTAGAGGGGTGGCCGGCCCCTTAATGGTCCAAGGCCCATGTGTGGGTTTTAATTTGTGGACTTAAAAGATGACTAAGTCATCTTTTAAGTCATAGAAGAATCAAGAAACCTTGAGCAAAAATAAGACCACTCCATTTTCGGCCATGGCCATGGAAAAATAGCTACTCTAAATCTTCCTCCAAAAATATTTTTCTTGTGGTATTCCTACTATATTAAGGGTCCTCTACAACATGGTGCAATTGTTTGGGAAGAAAGAGCCCTTGTTTCTTCAATATGACAACATGTTTGAGTGAA